>NW_027468685.1:17477578-17527578 GCF_046254945.1 Alosa pseudoharengus | reverse complement strand
TTGTAATCTGTAACTACTAAACTACTTTGGTGCCTCAGGCCCTTTGCATAAACAATTGAAGTCACCCTTAATGTGTATTGCATGTATCAGAGCTAATTCATCCTGGGCCAAAGTTCGTCGATATGGGGCCCGCGTAGCGCTCTCGCACCTGGGCCCGATATTGGTTTGATACGCCACTGTAATAGTACATGGTGTGGTAAGCCATGCAGTAAATCTGACAGATTGTTAAGTCACTGTAGGCACACTAACAGAACAGAGATGACGGTATTCGGGAGTTTAACTGGGGATTAGTATCATGTTATCCCTACACATCTTCCGCAGGCTGGAAGCAGATAGGATTAAAGAGAGAGAGAGAGAGAGAGAGAGAGAGAGAGAGAGAGAGGAAATGTATAAGCTCCACTCCCATTTTATTTTCCATAGGAGTTAACACATCGCACAACACAGTCCGATGGCAGGTAAACATTTGGCTCAGTGATTGAAAAAGGTTACCGTTGTAAGTATACTGTAAGTATACTGTTGGCGGCACCTCACTTTCAGCTTGCTGAACTAAAAGAAATGATCATTAATGGGCAAATGAGGGACATGGGGGGGAGGGCGGTATTTTTGTTGTTGTTTTTTCTTTTATGCTTTGTCACTGGTGTTGAGTGCATGGAGATAGAGCAGCCAGACCCCCCCCCCAGCCCATCTCAGCTTTCTCCTGAGTTTATTCAAATAAATGATTATTACTTATGATCTGATTAGGCAATTTCAGACACTGTGTTCCAGATGGCTCCACTGGTCTCCATGGATACCGAAGCAATATATTATTGGGGAGCAAGTGTGTGCGTGTATATGTGGGTGTGTGTGTGTGTGTGTGTGTGTGTGTGTGTGTGTGTGCGTGTGTGTGTGAATGTGTGTGTGTGTGTGTGTGTGTGTGTGTGTGTGTGTGTGTGTGTGTGTGTGTGTGTGCGAGCGTGTGCATGTGGGATGGGCTCTGGTGGGTGTTCTTGGCAGCAAGCAAGCAAGAGGGTGAGATGAAAAGAGCCCCTGGTTGGCACTGCCCTCTGTTCTGATGATGGAGTCACTCTCGTGGAGCGTGGCCGGGCACGAGGCTAGTGGCGCCTGCAGCAAAGGCAAGGGGCCCGGCGCTGCGAGAGCACTGGTGGACCACTTTCTCACACAGAGAGAGAGCTGTCAATCAGGGTGGGGGCCTAAGGCGCCGTCTGCCTGTCACTCAAATGGCACTGGAGTGCTTGTCTCAACTTCAATCAGAACTTGTTTCTCAAACTCCCCTTTATTCAGAGAGAAAGCGAGAGTGAATGAGACAGAGAAAGAAAGAGAAAGAGGGAGAGTGAGATAATTTGGCAGAGGAGAAAGGGGACGGTGGGGGGGGGGGGGGGGCCTTAGTTGAGACAGCTTCACGTAGCACAAAACAGCATGAGAAGACTAAAGATAGGTCCTGAACACGAGCTAGAGGGTCTGAACACGAGCCAGAGATCTCACAAAGTCTTACATCAGAGCATCTCTCTCTCTGTCTCTCCGTTTACTCCGCCTTCCAGCAGCCAAATCTCTTTCTTCTTCTGTCCCGCACTCATTTTTTATGGCTTTTTTCCCCCTCACACTGGCCTGCAGCTTTTTGATCACACGCACATTCCCAGCTCTCCTAATGCGGCCGCCGTTTTCATTTTTCAACCCTCGGCCATATTGACACTGAGGTTATATGAGAGTGAAGCAACACAGAGGCATCAAACGATCACGGGTGCCAACAGACACACACACACACACACACACACACACACACACACACACACACACACACAGGTTCTCTGGCAACAACTAATTATAGAAAGAAGAAATTGATTAGCTGGCAGAATTATGCACACAGCCTCACAGAGATAAGAGGAGAGGAGTGTTGCTCTTAGATGCTATCCCAGCCCAGTGGGCAACAAAAGCTAGAAGTGCACTTTCTGATCGCATTTACGGCATATCATAGAAAATTTCACGCACACACAGCAAACTAATCAAATCGCTCTTTGCGATTGGTTGTGTAGGGCGCGGTGCCTCAGGGCTTGGACATGGGGCCACTGGGGCCACTGAATAACAGGCGTGTTGTTCTCCATGTGTTTAATTAGGTGTGCGATCACGGTGGATGTGTGGCACAAAACCCCTGGGTCACGAGCTACGACTGTGATGAGAAATATGAAAAGGCCTGGGTAGGTGAGGCTCTTACTTCTTCCTACTGGTTGGTCATTTTACTATTACTCTTTGCTTTTGTTTATTAATAACAATAATAATAATAATAAATATAGCCGCAAGCGGCAATGGCGGGCCCGAGCACCTGCGGGCCGCAACCCATGACATGTCGGAATCCAACAAAGCACCGACGTGGTGCGTTTGTGAAATGTACATATTTGATGCGTGTGCTATTTGCTTTTGTATTTTATTTTCTTCCACATTTACTCGCTTGGCCAGGTGGGGGCTTAATGCAAGGCAGGCCCATTGGGTGTCATCATAATCATAATATATATTAACCTGAGAAATTTCAGACCATTCATTTTAAGCAAATAACATTTCTGATACACTTTTTGGTTGGCCAGATGATGGCGCTATGTTAGGCATGGAAATTGCACATGTGAATATCATCACAATAATGATATCCAAAATGTTTGTAAACTTTCAGATTAATCACTTAAGGCATTGTCCATTTCTGGCATATTTCCTGCTTGACCAAGTGGTGGCGCTATGCCAGGCAGGCCCATTGGGTGTCTGGATATCATCATAATCATAATATCTATTAACCTGAGAAGTTTCAGACCATTTATTCAAAGCATAGAGCATTTCTGGCACATTTCATGCTTGGCCAGAAGGTGGCGCTATGCTAGGCCTGTGAATTATGCA
This sequence comes from Alosa pseudoharengus, assembly GCF_046254945.1. NCBI lineage: Eukaryota > Metazoa > Chordata > Actinopteri > Clupeiformes > Clupeidae > Alosa > Alosa pseudoharengus. The sequence continues at coordinate 17,524,701 of NW_027468685.1, read as the reverse complement.
TGTGAATATCATCACAATAATGATATCCAATATTTTATAAAGTTTCAGATCAATCACTTAAGGCATTGTCCATTTCTGGCACATTTCCTGCTTGGCCAGGTGGTGGCGCTATGCCAGGCAGGCCCATTTGGTGTCTGGATATCATCATAATCATGATATCTATTAACCTGAGAAGTTTCAGACCATTCATTCAATGCACTGTGATTTATGACACATTTCCTGTTTATGTGGTGAGATATTAAAATCATATCAAATATATTACAACATTCAAAAATCCATTCACAATTTAACATCAGCAACATCTTGGCATAATGTTTGCCAAATTTCAAATGAATCTGACAAACCGTCTAGGAGTATGTTCAAATTGATCATGTGACATCAGTATAATTGTCATTCTTTCTGTTGCCAGTTGGTGGCGCTATGCCAAACATGCATTATGGGCATGTGAATATTATCATTAACATTGTCTTCAATGACCTGTGAAATTTAAAACATTTCAAGCCATGCATGGTGAATTATGACACATTTATTGTTTATGTGGAAGGGTATTAAAATGAATAATTTCGCCATTTCGTCAAATTACAACATATCAAAAAAAAACTTCACAATTTATAATCAGGAACATCTCGGCATCATGTATACCAACTTTGACATGAATCGGAGCAACCGTCTAGGAGGAGTACGTTAAAATTCATCATGTCCACAACGCACAAAATCTCAATTACCTCACTTCCTGTGGGCGTAGACCCCAGAACCAGTAACCAGTAAATCAGCTTTATGTAAAGCATATTAAATTACCCTACACTTGTGTATGAAATGTGCAATATAAATAAACTTAACTTGCCTTGTGTGTGTGTGTGTGTGTGTGTGTGTGTGTGTGTGTGTATGTGTGTGTGTGTGTGTGTGTGTGCGTGTTTGTGTGTGTCTAAAGCCTTCAACATACTCGCCACTCCAGACCGGTAGCGCGACAATGTGACGGTCACGGGAGCGCCGTAACCATTTATACTCGCGCGTGGTGGTCGCGACACTAGTTGCAATATTCTCCTGAATTGGCATTGGCCTCAATGGCAGTAAAAACTACCCTCTGTGATGATACTTCAGACTTCGGTTGCTGCTATTCACAACTACCATTATTACCATCTATTTTCCAAAGTGTGTGCAGATAGATAGATAGATAGATAGATAGATACTTTATTCATCCCGAGGGAAATTTTAACTAGCTGGCTGGTGCTGAGAGATGAGTTTGTGTAGCCTAATTTCCTAAGGTGGAAAGAGATTTTTTTCGGGTCTTAGATATCCTTTGGTTGAAAATACATATTTGTTACCTTTTGCTGGATTATTGGCATGTCCCTGGGTCCTAGTTCTTTCATCTTAATTCCCTGTGTTACATCTCTCTCTGGCTTCATTAACTTATCCAGCAAACTATTTAAAAATCACAAACTCTCGCTGGTAGCTTAATTTCCCTCTCTTCTCAAACTGACTATTCAAACATCGTGTTTATTTAAGATGTGGGCTAGGCTATATGAAATGTGGTTGATGTTTTGTATAGAGGCACGCATGCTCCCTGATCTTGGCTTCAAGCTCATCCTGCTTGTCGCACGCATCTGAAAAAAAATCTCCTGTGCACAGCCTGCCTGCGCGAGGCAGAAATTTCTCGTGCGGCAGAGGAAATGACGCAATTTTGACGTCACATTGTCGCGCTACCGGTCGGGAGTGGCTGGCGAGTATGTAGTACCCTTAAGTGTGTGTGTGTGTGTGTGTGTGTGTGTCTAAGTATGGGCGTGAGAGAGAAGGCTCAGTATGCATGAAGAGAGGGTGGGGGACCGGGATCAAAGAAGAGGTTGTAAATAAAGGACGATCTTCTGTGTAGGGAGAAGGTTTGTGTGCAGTCATAAGAGGTGCACAACAGAATACTGCTCCAAGTCTCCAAGGATACAAGAAACGCGAGGAGGAGGTTGGATGACTGTACTGTAGCATACTGTATCAGCTGATAAAAGAAAATGTGACACGACACATAGATCTGCAGTGGGGTTGAGGGTTTGGTGATCAATTCTGACAGACTCGACTGTGGTATTATTCAAAATGGCACTTCTATGAAAGTGTTCAATATTGGTCAATATTTTCTCATCCTTTCTTTGCAGTGATATTTTACTCTGACACCCCCCCCCCAACACACACACACACACAGACACACACACTCTCTCCCTGCGACATATGTAAATCAATTGGCATTGATCTGTGAAAATAACTCCTGGATAGCAATGCTAAAACAGAGGTGTGAAATATGGGTTCAATTTTCATATTCCAATTAATTATTAATGCAACAAAGGGTATCATAGATTTCTTTGGAAGCCTGTAAACAGTCCCTCTTCATTGCAGATGTCAGGGCTGTTATCAGATCTATAATGCAGGTATGAAGTGTCCCAGAATGCTTACACACAGAATTGTGAAGAAACTAAAAGTTCCAGATTATTTCCATTGACTTCTAAATATGTTTTGCATTGATTTGTACAGCAAATGGCTTTAAACAGCAACCAAATTATCCTTCTCTTGTTCACTCTTTCTCTCTCTCTCTCACACACACACACTCTCTTTCTCTCTCTCTCTTTTGCACTATGACTGCATATAAACTGGAAACCAAAATTAGGTTTCACAACAGTCCCTCAACTTGGAGGAGCAGAGGGCCAGAATTCTGATGAGAAGAAAAAGAGTTTAGAACTGTTCCAAGTGACTTCAAATAAATTTTTCCCATCGATTTACACTGCCAGTGACGTCCATAGTCTCTCTCTCTCTCTCTCCCTTTCTCTCACAGACTATGGAAGCACAAATGAAGTCTCCTGACACAGCCAGCCTTATAAAGGGGAGTCTGCTGTCCGTTAAGGTGTATGGGGGACAAAACAAATACCAGAATAATCGTTGGCAGTTGTCACACGAGGCTGACTAACAAGTCTTGCTTTCCAAACCCAGATGGTCGGCAGAGAAAAAAGGTACACATCCGGTCTGGTCGTCACGAGTACCGGGGGAGAGCACCTGGCCAGCAGTGCAGATGGATAGTTAACAGTTCCTTCGGTGCCTTTGGACGTCACAAGCAACAGCCCTCATTAGGGCCAGATAATGTGACCGCACATGGCAGACACACACAGACAGACACACACAAAGATGAGACACACACACACAGTATACACAAACACACACATTCATAGGCTTCTATATAGTCCTGTCTCAATGTCTTTGTCACTGTGACTCACGTATTGCACATTTGTCGTATGAATAAATGGAAATATATGCAGTGGCATGGGCACAGGAGCATGTGTGGTGCACGACAGAGAAACACACCAGACAGCACGGCAGTGAAGGAGAGGAGGGGGTGAGTGTGTGTGGGGGGGGGGGGTCTTGGCACTTGAGCATCTCCTCTCTTTCCCTGAAGTGCTGTGTTAATTGCTCAAAAATGCCCTTCACACACCCCCTTCACATGAACACTTACACACAAACACACACTCTTACAGTTTTCCCTTTTGCCCTTTTGTTTCTATACCCCAAACAAGACTATGAATCTCACGTTTATGCTTTCAACCACCCCCCCCCCCCCCCACCCACCCCCACCACCCTCCAAAAAAAAGATCCTGTATCTAAATAACTTCATAAAATCTTCCAAAATAACATGAACTAAGAGCTGACACTCACTCAAAGCCTCCAGTGGCGCTGAGGGCCTGTAATGATGTGCCGGGGCTCTCTGGGTTGTGGAGGAGCCGCCTGCCTGGAGGGCGAGAGATGGGCTGAGAGCAGCTGGCTCTGGAACTGGAGCTGGGAGTCTAGCATGGAGTGGAGGAGAGAGAGAGAGAGAGAGAGAGAGAGAGAGAGAAAGTGGAGGAGAGAAAGAGAGAGTGGCAGAGAGAGGGGAAGAGAGTGAGGAAGAGTGGGGGAGAGACAGAAAGAGAGAGAGAGAGGGGGATGGGGGGGAGAGAGGGAGAGAGATATGGAGGGATAGAGTAGGGAAGTGAGAGAGAGAGGAGGGAAGCGATTAAGAGGGAGAGTGTGTGAGAGAGAGAGAGTGAGAGAGAAAGAGAGAGTGGGAGAGTGAGTGGTGGTTCTGGTGGAGGTGGTGGTAATGGCTGTGGCGCTTCACGTCCTCTCCTCATCAAACGCGGTCCATGCCGAGCCCGTAATGAGGCATGCTGTCCACACGACATCTGTCCCCCGCAACTCATGCTGCTGCCGGGGGGATATTGGATCCGATAGGCTGGCGCTTTATTCTCATTTTTTACTCCACTTTTGGAGGAGACTGTCTTTGTATTTGTGCGTTTCTACTGGCTAGACAGGAAATACGGAGGTCAAAGACTGAATTTCTAATGGTCCTCTTATGCATATATGTGCATAACTCATTTTGAGTGCAGTAATTAAAACATGGATAATTAGATAATTAGAAACACGGCTGAAAAAAGAACCCCAACAAAAGAGACCCCGTTTTTTCCCAACACACCAGCAACATATATTCAAAAACGGAACTTACAGTCATATATTTTTAGGAACAGAAACACATATTCAAACTAGCTTAGAGATAGAAATAAAAAAAAAACAATTGAGAGAAAGAGGGTGAAAAAAAACACAAAGATGGAAAGCCTGGCCGAGGGAGAAACAAAAGGAACCCGAAAGCTGCGAAGATGAGTCATCAGAAGCCTGGGTGCTCCGGATGTGGGGGTGGGGGTGGGGGGGGTGAGAAGGAAGGGGAGCATCTGTTGTCCTCAGGAACAGGTTCACTCTGGGACAGACCGTACTAGCAGGGCCGACGCCACCACCTAGCAAAAGGTAGCATCAGCAGCAGCGACTACCTCGCTGACAAGGGAAGGGACACGGTTTGGCAAGACATGGCCGCTCATTCATTGTACCTCGTGTACCATGAATAAATGATGGATGATGAATAAGAATGAGAGAAATAAATCCGAAAAATAATGAATAAGAAAGACCGAGAGAAGAGAGAAAGAGCCTGATAGAAATCTAACTTTATGATATACGGACCAGTACAACCCCCAACATCCATACAGTAACAAAATCTCCACCTTCACTCTAACCAGCACCTTCCCTGAGATGTCTGAGATGAATATAGCTTGGGGTTGACAATGGAAGAATAGCAAACTGTCCAGTCCCCCTCTGGAACAGGTGGGTGTGCATAATTGCTCATGAGAGAAAGAACTGAAATGAGCTCGCGTCCCTTAGGAGCCACAGAGACAAGAATTATAAATGAGTGTAGAAATGGCTGTGGTGATACAAGACATTGCTGGCCAAAATGGGCAAATGCCCAACTGATCTGTATGCTCTGCTTGTTCAGTAAGCACAGGTGACTCCCAGTAGCATTTCTAATTTCTAATATCAAGCCTGTAATAACAGCAATAACACTGTATCAAGCCTGTTCAATATCACAGTTACAAATCAAATAAATACTGATACAAATGTTTTTGGGGGGTAAAGGCTCATGACAATATGAAAACGACAATGGGCTATATTTCTGCATGACAAAGGATTGTTTGCTTTGATGTTAAAAACAGGACAATATCACAATATCAGCACAATATCACTTAAAAATGTGCATGACTATAAAAAACTAGCCTGGTCCTACCAGACTCAAGTTTGGCCACTTTCCATTGCCAAGCGTTAACTTCCTTGAAGTATGTCATGCTCAAACTAGCGCACAACCTCAACGTCATCGTTCTCAGCCCCCCCCCCCCCCCCCCCCGTTCACTGATTGGACAGGCCAGCCGACGTACTGAAGGAAAATGAAAATTGAGCGGAAGTACGTAGGAGGGCGGAGCCAGGCTAATAAAAATTGACACAATGATTAAATCAGAAACAGTAGTAAAATAACACAGTAATAACAGTATTACTATTAAATAACAGTAATAGTTATTTCTTCATTACACTGTCTGGCTTATTTGTTAATGTGAAGGGTGTAGTAGTCAAGGGAACCTGCCTCTCTCTGCTGATAAATCTACAGCAGTCTTGGTCTGCCATGGGCAAGTTATGTGGTTCCCCACAGGCTGGAGGCAATAGCTTTCCCCATCAAACTTCACATCCGCCATAAACTTCTCCAAATGATCTACCATGGCATGGACCATCTGTGATAGTGAACCGCCAGTGTCAACTAAATAGAAACGAAGCACTTCCAAAACTGTCCTCGACTGCAACCTCACTGCATCTCCGGGCAGTAAAAAACGGTCATTGTCTGTCACACACACACACACACACACACACGCACACACAGGCACACACACTGTGTCTTGGTCCATGACAAAGGCGATTACCTCGTGGGCCAGGCGGTGAGCAGACTTTGAGAGAACGTGCCAAAGAGAATCAGAACAGAACGGGCAAGAAAGGTTTTTCTCATGGGGAAATTAGGCCGCAGCCGGACAATGGAGAAGAGAAAAAGAGAGGAGAGGAGCAGGGAAGAAAGGATGGAATGACATACACACACACACACACACACACACACACACACACACAGCAGAGAAAGAAACGAGCAGTCGTGCAATCGAGATAGCAAATGTGTTCCCATTTTCTGTTTTAATGAGGACACACTGGCAGTAATATGCAGGCCTCAGAGCCAGGGCGAGAGGCGGAAAGAGAGAAGAAGAGTGTGGGACTGGGTATGTGCGCGCGCGCGCGTGTGTGTGTGTGTGTGTGTGTGTGTTTGCGGTGTGTGTCTACTACAGTCGCCTACAGTGTGTGTGTCTGTGTGTGTGTGTGTATGTGTGTGTGTATGTGTGTGTGTGTGTGTGTGTATAGCGAGGCTGGAGAAGGGGATGTGATGCCAGACAGCAGTAGGCAAATTAGTGATTCTTCTCAAGTGTCTGGCTGCCTCAGTAAGATATGCAGATGCACAGTATTTTACAGAAAATTTTATAAAAAACGGCTCACACACAGAGAGAAGTGTGGTGGTTCATAGAGGCAAACACACACACACGCAAACACACAAACACACACACACGCAAACACACAAACACACACACACACACACACAAACACACACACACACAAACAAACACACACACACAACACACACACGCAAACACACACACACACACAAACACAAACACAAACACACACACACACACACACACACACACACACACACACACACACACACACACACACACACACACACACACACACACACACACACACACACACATGCATACAGCTAGTGGTAATGAAAGTACACACAAATGTGTTTTTCTTGGTGTTTGGAATTTTTAAAAACATAATCATAGCTCATATACTTAATGACCGTAATGGAAGCAACTAATTCAGCCTAAGGCCTCAGTTGAAGGCCAGCCGATTTTACTGCTGATGAAATATTGAAATATATTCATATATGTGAAATATTGTTTATATACATACCGGTACACACATGCATGCACACATACATACCAGAAAAAAACAACAGCAGCATATCCGCACACATACACAAAATCATGGACTACACACAACACTTAATCACAACACTCAAACTCCCTCAGACTCAAATAAATGTTGATATATGCAGACTCACCTGTCTGCTCACCACATACACACAAACACACTCTTTAAACATTAAAAGACAACCCCCCCCCCCCACACACACACACACACACACACACACAGGAGGACACAGAACACACAGAGACTAATCCATACACACAAAGGTAGATTAACGTAAATTGGCACATGCATGCGTACACACACACACACACACATACACTCACACATCCATCCTCAGCCTCGGGATTGCAGGGGGAGCTCAGCAGTGGTGGTGGTGGTGGTGGTTGTGCGGCTGCTGTCGGCTGTCAGTAGCAGTACCGCAGTTATTCATCAAGCCCCTGTCCTCCTCCTCCTCCTCCTCCACCCACCCGCCTGCCTTGCCCTCGCCCTCCCCTGCAGCCTTGTGAATCAGCACCGCGACTCAGATCTCGAGCCCCACGACACATTAATCTACAGTCTAGCGCAATCAAATCCAGATGGATTACAAACGTACAGTATCAAAACGCTGTCTTAATTCATTATTAATCTTTATCCTTATGAGTTTGGAATCTGTCAGGGAATCTCTGAGTATACCTGAATAACAAGGAACAAACATTAAAATTGCAGGCTATGAAACTCTGTCAGAAATGAATGATTGAATATGCATTTGTGAGTATGGGAGGGTCCTTTGTTAAGTTTTTCGCTTCAAGAAAACAAGATGATCATTACTGTATATGCATCCTAAACGATAATTCTGAAAAGGTGCACTGCCAGTGAAGAGCTGAGAAGTTGCTGGTAAAACATAGCTTGCTTTTACTTTCATGGTCTGTAAGTAAGTCTCAACCTCACCTTGCCAATTTTGGAATGTGCCTGTTTCAGCAGAAGCCCAGAATAGATCAGCCTAATGGGATCAACAACATCGCTTTCTCAAAAGAAAGTTCATTACCCATTAAATTATTTCCCCCCTCCACAGCAGTGGGACAGAGCACTTGGCAAGCAGGGAGGCAAAGAGGGAGAGAGCGAGTTAACGGTAGTTAGAGGTACTCCATAGGCCAGTGGGACATTACAAAAAATATATATATTAGCATATTAATGCTCACTTGTGGACAAAAACATCCATGAGCAACACAAATTCTCTGAATTTATACTGGAGGTTGTGGTATACAGAACAATTTTCTCTTTCTCACCAATGCTCTTAAAGCTCATGGCTATTTTTTTTTTTGCACTTAAATTTAAAACACGCGCAGATCAATTTTGAATGACACATGCTCAACAAACACACTACCTGTGAAAAACTCCTCCATATAATCCTTCGCCACCTCATGATCACCTCCATTTTACAGACAAATCAGATTGAATGCTGCTAACAAGCTTTTCACATGTCTTGCTGCCCATACTGTGGGTGGCATGGGCAAGCGGGCACATGAAGGTGAACAATGTGCCAGCAGGTGCCACGTCCCTGAGATTGCACAGCCACCGTTCTCATTGATAATGATGTGCTGAGAGCCCTGTTCTGCAGGTGACTCTCTTTCTCACATCTTTGCATGATAGAAGCCTTTTATAATTAGCTTGGCACGCCATGGCTAGCAGACAACCCGCAATCTTTTGACATTCTGCAAGGGGACGGGGCATGAATCAGACTTCGCAGGACCCCATAGGAGTAGACCATGGAAAAAGAATAGTTCAGACATTCCGATTCCTAACAAGACAAAATCCTGTGTCAAACTCAGAAAAGAAAACACAAAGTCTCATGGGGGCAATGACAATATATATATCTCTTCCATCATTACAGAATAAATACAAATTTTACAGGCCTGAGGTGTGTTTCTGTGCTAACAAGTATCCACAACAGTAAAGGTCAACTCATGTACAGTAGGAGGTTCTGATCACAGAAGAATATCACTACATCTTAGTGGCTTTATACCTTTTTGTTTTAATTACATGGGTTTGAGAATAGGCTGCCCAAGCCTGAAATAACCTTACACCTGCACAGGTACAATGGTATGCATTAAGATCTCCACGTCCAGTATATGTATGACATTACCCTACCCACTATGACAGCTTTGGCCCACCCTGAGATGGAGGGGATCCTTCCTTCCTCTGAAGAATATGGATACAAAAGGAGGATCCTTCCTCTGTATCTGTATCTGTATAATTCTGATAGGGATGATTCACACGCCTTTGTTCCCCCGTCAGACTCACTACGTGCAGAAACAATGATCCCCCATCCTGAAACTGGGTAAGCGCTGGATTCAGTTTCATCTCTACCTGCAGATAAACCCTAAACCGACCAATACACACCATTATGCCTTTTGCCAGACAGGGCAGGGCATTAATAGAAGCGTCTGAACAGAATGACTCACCACTTCGTGTATCGGCTGTTTTTTGGAGATCATGCCCCGGGCCGAGTGAGCTTTCCGTGTCACGATTTGAGATATACGCAGAAGAGTCGTTAAATACTTAGTGTTATAGGAAGGGGATTTTCCCACAGCGGCCAATAAAAAATCAAACTTATTTACCATCAACAACAAAAATCATCAACAAAACATTGACCTTCATGGGCGAAAAACCATCACCAACAGAGCAACTAACGATGGGTTCTCTACCATCAAATACCGACAAATTCTTTGGTCAGAAGGTAAAAGTGCACAGAGTGACCACCATGGGGGGAAGAGGACAAAGTTGCCATGCAGTGTGGCAAAAGGTTTTCAGTGTGGAGTCAAGAGAAATAATGAAACTTGTTTAGATAAGTCTTCAAATGCTTGCAAATCCTAATTAGTAGCATCAACTGATAATGTGAACACCAAGAATCTCAGTCATGGACCAAAAAGCCAAACTAACAACATTCGATGAATGTTTCAGACATGCCCTTAAAAAGTTTTTGAAAGAAAAATGTGCTGTTCCTTTGACAGGCACCCTGAGGCACAGACGAGCAATTACGCTAGCTTCGCTCACAACTTGACAAGGAAGTCTGGCCGTCAGTCACACAACAAAATCTCAAACTTCAGTCTGGGTCAAAACATTCTTTCAGTAGCTTTGCTATCTTGACATAAAACATGATGCATTATTTGCTTTACAAAAAATGATATATTCTTTTCAGCATGGTCAAATATTGTTGTCAGACTAACAAGTGGCAGATGATTAGATGTGATAACTCCAAGTGAATTTGCAATGCAACATGATGTTTTGTGCACTAATGCTAGACTGTGGCATTTATGCTCAAAATATACACATAGCATAGTCTAGTTTATGAGGTAGCCTGTGCACAAAAATATAAAAATATTTTAGGTGCGGTTCAGTCTATTCAGCAAGGTGTGATAATGTCAGATACGGTGCATCTGAAATTAACACATACTGTATTTTCATAGCCTTATGTAGGTTTAATTATCAAGATAACTGATGTTATTTTCAGCTGATGTATAACACAAATAATTGGTTATTGCACCATGCCACTCAAACACATTCACGTCCTACCCCGTCTCTGACATCTATAAATATGCACTAGAACCGACGCAGCTTTTCTTGACTCAAAAAGATACTGGGATGTGGAGCCACCACACGGTCTCTCTCTCATGTCCTTTAAATTTCCGTTTAACCGACCTCTCCCTCCCTTGTCCTCTCTCGTCGTCCCTCGATTCCCTCCACCACCCTCCCTCGGCCGATGAATCCAGGCAACTGCAGCCTCCTTCCCAGTATGAAAAGATTATTCATGTTTAAGAGTGAATTTTCCCTCTTTTTCTCTCTTTCTTTGTGTGTTCCCTGGGTACGTGTGTATTTGTGTGTGCTTCAGAGTATGCACGTGTGTGTGTGTGTGTGTGTGTGTGTGTGTGTGTGTGTGTGTGTGTGTGTGTGTGTGTGTGTGTGTGTGTGTGTGTGTGCGTCTGAGTGTGGATATGCTTGAAAGTATGCAGGTGTGTATGTCTACATCTGCATGTATGCGTGTTTGTGTTTGTGAATGTGTGTGTATGTGTGTGTGTGTGTGTGTGTGTATGTGTGTGTGTGTGTGTGTGTGTGTGCGTCTGAGTGTGGATATGCTTGAAAGTATGCAGGTGTGTATGTCTACATCTGCATGTATGCGTGTTTGTGTTTGTGAATGTGTGTGTATGTGTGTGTGTGTGTGTGTGTGTGTGTGTGTGTGTGTGCGTGTGTGTGTGTGTGTGTGTGTGTGTGAGCACGCATGTGTGTGTGTGTCTGGGTGTGTGTGTATCAGAATGCACCCTGGGGAAGAGGGTGGTATGTGTATGCCTGCATGTGTGCCACCATAATACAGGTTATTAAATTATTTCTTGCTTGGGTTAACAGCATCGGCGTGAGGAGCACAGCGTGGAAAATGGGCGAAATGGTAAAACGGGCAAAAAGCAGTACAGAAACCTACCCGCAAGATCATGCACCTGGAACAGCTTTAAATGGCTCATAAAACCCGAGGAAACGGTGTGGGAGGGGAGAGCAATGACTCACCCGATCTCAGGGTTCACCTCCCTAATAAGATGCCTTCAAATAGCACTCCTCATTTTCCTCCAGTGACTGAGTGCTCAGCATGTTCTACATGTCGACGTGTAACCTGACAATGACTATGATACACAAAAGCACACAGTTCATTTTCAAGACTTTCGACCAAGCAGAACTAATGGTAGAGAAACAGGCTGTCAAATGTGTGGTAATAAAAATCTTACTTTAATGAAGTCACTGACTGAAATACTGTAACGTATGAAGATAAAAAATTAAAACCATTACTGTTTATTGTGTAATAGGTAATATCAATCAAACTGCAGCAGCTATGTTGTTTCGATTAAGAAAAAAGATCAATCTAATGGGAACAATCCAATATCAGTTTGATGTACTTTCAGTAATTGAAATTCACATAAAAAATGATTTATGAAAATGATTTAAAATTGAACTAATATTTTTTTTTGTAAATAATCTCTTTATGTATGTCTATTATATCCTAGTACAACAATACAGCTGAAACTAAGACAGAAATGGCATCCATCAAACTTCTTTCAAAGTTATCTATTTGCCTAATTATCAGTATTACTGACATACGTACGTAATAGTTTGAATACATTCACAACATTCTGCAACATTCCAACATTCTGTAAGGTGCTAATACCAAAGATTCTTAACCGTCTCTGCTAATACCCTTCACGAGGATGCATGCTCAGTAACAAGAGCTGGGGATGTGAAAATGCCGTGAGCAAAGACCCATCTGAACAACATTAAGTAATCCTTAGCAGGATTCTCAGTGGCCTTCAGCCTTAGAAGCTAACACTAATTAAACTCCATCCCCAAAAGCAACTGCTTTATGAACTCATCTGTGTGGTTTTTGGACTGTGATGAAGCTTTCAAGTACTCCCTTTAAATGCAAACACAGACGTTGCCTCTGGGAGCTAAGAATAGCTTTAAGGGGTTGAAATGGTCGATGAGCAAGCTAGCCTCTTGACACTAACAACAGAAAAAAATTACCCAGTCAAAACAAAGGCTTTTGTAACAAGACACAATGAACAATCAAACCTTTCAAAAAATCAAAACATGGGGTGAAAAGCTATCATTATGAAGTGTGACTGCAAGTTGTCTTCTTCCCATTTTAATTGTGACTGTGGATGTGCATGCATGTTTATCATGTTTAAGTTCATTGGAGCGTGATGAGGTGGGAAGGTAAACAAAATAAAGTTTCAAGGACTTGGCCCAGCAGCTCTGAGACCAATGCCTTTATCTGTACTTCCCTAATCATCAGACTGCCCCCTCAGCACTGGGTGCTTATGGATGTCCTTGTGCAGGCCTAATGAAAGAGCTGACATCAGAGACAGAATCATTTACAAACAACTTTTTTTATCAAGGGGACAACCTCACCCATGGTTGCCAGTGCTAACTCTGCATCCTGGGATCACTTTAGTAAATTCATTCAACTCCAATCTATCTTGCACCACAGAGCCAGCCAGGGAACAAGTGTAAATGTGTGTGTATGTTTGTGTGTGTGTGTGTGTGTGTGTGTGTGCGTGTGTGTGTGTGTGTGTGTATGAGTGTGTATGCCAAGAGCATGTGTCTGTGCACTGTCTGTTTATGTTTCTGGTTCTGAGCAGACGCCTTTGTCCAAATGGACTTAAACCAATTACAATAAACATGGCATTAGGATTCAAATGAATAGTTTAAAGTGAAGTGAAATAGTGTGTGTGTGTGTGTGTGTGTGTGTGTGTGTGTGTCAATATCCAAGGACAGGAGGTCAGCAAGCCTGGATGGAGAATATTCATGACTGAGAGGTGATGCGGTGATGTCAGCTATTTTCTCTCTCTCTCTCTCTCTCTCTCTCTCTGAGTGCTGTGCTGGCCTGGCATGATGGAGGCTGATCTGGTACTGACATTGCAGTGGCAGCTGTTGCCCACTCCGAACACACAGGCTTCTGTCAACAGCAACTCTTTTTTGGCTACTGGCATTGCCTGCTCGCTCTTCAAGCTACTAAAACTGTTTGTTATGGAGGCGCACACAAGGAGACGCACACACGTCTACTGCTTTCACTGATATTTCCTGGTTTTGTTGCTCTCTTGTCAACATTTAAAGAATCTGGAGCATCTGTTTGCTTTATTGCTGTCAGAAATAAAAAAACGTTCATCAGCAAATGTGAACAATGAAAGTATCTAAAGAAACTTTTGGTGAAGATGCTATTGAACATTTCCCTCAGTCTAGACATGTATTTAATGAAGTGTCTGTGCTCCTTGATCGGGCGCTGACCTGGTATGTTTGAAGAAAAGGAATTGAGGGTGCAGAAGTGGCAGAACAGATTAGTTTTGAGAAGACAAATAATCTCTCTCTCTCTCTTGAAAAATCGCATAGAAGACAGAAGGGAGCCAAGTCTGCAAAAAAAAATAACCAATCAGTCGAAAGAAGAGAGGGGGTTCGCTTACATCCTGCTGTGTACACCATCCGCAGTGAGAATCTGCTGTCAGCACTGGATTGACCCATTTAATGAAACCAAAATTTAGCAACAAGATTCCTTCACAAAAACGGCATGGGTTAGAATGAAAAAGTGGGCGTGCACGCTGGGTTTAAGGAAATGCAGAGCACTTCATTTTATTTAGTCAGGGGAGATTTTGTTCTTGCTACAAAGAAAACATTGAAAACAATGTGATATCTTATTCATCATGATATCTTATTTCATTGAGTGACAAAAGGGAAAAGGGTCTGAGGGCCAGATGTGCGTACATTTGCGAACGCAGCGTTATCAGCGTCATGGACAAACCGCAGATAGCGAACGCTTTGGTATGTGGTATTTATCAAACTTTCACTTCATCGGGTAATCTGCACCTTTCTTCACCCCCTACTGCAATTGATGACAACATTAAAAAGAATCAAACGTTTAGCGATAATGAAATAACACAGTTCTTGTACACGTAGGCTATAGAAGATTGGTCAAATCTACCAAGTTTAAATGGATGACGTGAAAGTGAAAGTAAGACATTCGAAAGGCCAACGAAAGTTAAGGTTGCTTTTGATATAGTACAAGACGCAAAACTGGTGCTCTAAATAGAGATTCTGTTGTCTTTGACAGGTTCTCTTATTGACACATTTAACCGCAATTTGGATTTACACCTGCTTTTACAAGGCGGAAATATTTAGGCGCAGAATAGACATGTGCTTTCACGGGCAATTTTTGTACATACTGCGGAATACATAATTAGGCGCTCTTTACGCTTCCCCTCCCATCTCTTTACGGTAAACTCCCACTTTCACCTTGACCCTCCCATAAATGCATATGCATGACACGGAAAAACGCAATTTGCCATTTTCAACTCCCGCGAAAGGCAGTCTGTGCTTTTTCCTCAGTGCGGCCTGTTTAGACATCCTCGCCATGCCTCGCCATGATTTTGCGTGCACGTTGCGAAACAAATACGCCTGAAGTGGGCGCAAAAGCGTTAGTAAATCTGGCCCTGAGCGCATTATGATTGGTGGGGGTCTGTAGAGAATTAGCCCAGGCTAGATATTTCTCAATTTTTTTTGTTTTCCCTACAGTTTGCAGCATTTTTCTGATCTCACACTACAGACATAGTATATCATTGGCTCTGTTACAATATTTATGATAGCTCTTGGTAGAAGCCAATTAATTCCTCTAAAATAGGCCTATGTGAGTCTCTCAGGAGTGCAGGCATCATCTAAAAAATGTGCACAAGGAAATACATTAGGTGAGTCATGTTCAAAGAATAAGCAAGCGCTGATTTGCATTTTGAACTACATTGCATTTGCGTGTAAATTGTTGCCTCTATCCACAGGGTCTCGTAGGACTGCACTTCATCTTCAGCCTTAGTGCTTTTCACCAAATGAGTCAAAACAACTTGGTGCAGACAAGCAAAACAGAACCCTTTAATCAAAACAATGCCCAAAAAAACCCCGCCAATTTTCACAAGCCAATGACCCAACCAAACTAAACCATGAATGATTGCAGGAGACTACGCTACTGTTGTTTTCCTCGCTCTCTCTCTCTTTGCAACCACGCGGTGACACAGATTTTCCTTGCATCTCATCTAACACCATTTCCCCTCAGACTGGAAGTGAGAGGCCTATGCAGTGCTCCACTCTCTCCCAACCCACTGCACGGGGCTGGTCCCAGTGACAGGCCTGGTAATGAAACAATCACACATGGCGGAGCGGCACTCTCCCTGCGCCCTGTCCCAGAGGGCCGGGCTTTCATTAGAGGAGCGTGGGATCGATTCGGAAGTGGGCCACCACGACACACTCGGGGAGAGAGAAGGAGGGCTGGGGGTCTCTCTGGACCACTGAGTGAGGTAGAGTAGTGATGGTACGCCTGCATACCAATTTAGGGTAGTTCTGTACCCACCGTTATCGTAAGGCAGCCCCAAGAGCCCTGATGAATGGACCTGGTAAGATTACTATCTACTATCCAGTTTTCTTTTTTGAAGAAACTAAGACTGAAATTGAGAGCAAAAGAAAGGCAGAAAGACAAGAAGGAAGAAAGAATTACCAAAAGAAAGGAAGGCATAAAGAAAGAAAGAAAGAAAGAAAGAAAGGCAAAAAGAAGGAAAGGCAGAAAGAAAAACAAAAAAGAATGAAAGAAAGAATACTCATCTCAAGACGGATACAGCAATAGTATTAGAGGTATAGTGTGAAAGAGACTGGCAGATACAAATAAATAAAATGAGAATAACTCTGAAGTCATTCATGTGTTACACTGCACCATATGGTTATTATTTAAGATGCCAATGCTGTGCCTAAGCCAGTAAAGCAATCCCATCCTTTCACCCTTTATTCCTGTTTTCAAAAGGCCTTCAAAGAAACACTATAAACACTGAAAAAAGGTCATACATTAATGAGTGAGTAATTACTATGGAGTAATGGCAAGAGATTCAACACAAATAGTCCCCTCGCTTCTACAGATTTAAGCGCAAGAGAGCATTTTAATAATACACTATCCAAGATTGCAATAGCAAGAGATTCAACACCAACAGTGACCTCTCCAGTATATGAGAGGTTTAAGAGCAGTAGAGCACTCCAATAATAATAGTGTCCAAGGTGCTGCTCTAAATAACAGTTGTAGGTCTGAGTGGACAGAAGTGCCCAGCATGCAATCATTCCAGATGGGGAGGCCCCATAAACTTTTACGAGTTTATTGAATACCATCACAGGCAGATACACCATTAGCCATTGTCTACAAAAAACAGCAAATTGCAATCTGCACTGCAATCTGTGTTGATTTAGAGTGTACAATTTGTAGGTGTTTTCATCGCGAGTTTGTAACTCAATAAGTCATTTTGCACCCCTAGCGAGTTAAATTACTGTGAGGTTTGTTTCAGATTGGATGGAAAATGGGAGGAAATGCATGGCCATAGAAAGCCAGCTGGAAAATCTGCAGTTGTTTGCATGGATACAACATGAGTATCAGGAAATAAATCTTGTAACTCTCTAGTATTATCCACAATGTGTCTGTATATTCTAATTAAAAGCATGCTGTCTAGAGAGAAGTGAAGATAAATGGCTTAGTGTTTTATATCATACATGTCCTCGGAACAGAGGGAACTGCTTGCCCTTCCTCACCCAGACATAAGTCGCTTTCCCTGTGTATTGCAGGTCATCTTACAGCCTAGAGTGTCAAAGCCTTGTGTAATTATCATGCAAGCAAAGCCACAGCTAATTAGGCTACATTAACTAGAAGCTGCTGTTTGAAATGCTATAGTTCAATGTGTGACCTGTGCATTAATCAAAGGCTCCCCCAGTTCCTAACAACATGCAGCGAGAGTACCATTATGAAAAATGGTTAGTTACTTTGGTGCACACAGAAAGCCAACAAGATGAAAAAGAGCTGGAACCAGTATAAGCTAAATGGATCCAATTTCATTGTAATTCAGGAAAATGTGAAAAAATGACACCAATTCAGTCACGACAGGCACTACTGATATTCAGTATTTTGAAGCAATTCACTTTTTAAAGAGCTGTGAGGGAACCATTGGACAAGATTGCATTGTATGGAAAGAACCAGAAACAGTGTGGTTCAATTCAGTGTAGGTATTACTGGTGAAAACAGTTGTATAGGGTGTGACACAAGAGTTTACACACACAGTGGAAATTACCAAATTTAGTTACTGCATATAGTTTGTCCAACTGGTAACCATTTCATTTACCTGCTGCCTTTGAAGTTTTCCAACTAAATCAATATTGTTGTTCCTCTTTCTATTTACATACTGGACTCTTGCTCATGTTAAGAGTAGGGTACAATATATAAGCTGCAGTGTATGTTGTACTATGCAAGGCACTGGCTCTGACTATATTTTTCGACTATGACTATTGAATAGGTTTGTATTTTTGAACCAAGTGGTATATTTCTAAATCCATTTTTAAGACTGTTGCTGAGTATATATTTGAGAGTTGGCACAGGCTAACTTCTATGTGTGAATGTTCTCTGCAACTCCTTGTTAATGCACAAACATAGGTTGTTTACATGTGCACATGTTTGGGGTTCTAACATCCTTGAGATACTGACCAAAGCCCTGAAGAATTAATGAAATAAGCAGGCAAAAATGCATGTATCTGTATCCCTATCTGTTATGCTTTGTAAGCTGCTAAACTATCAGTCTGAACTTGTTTAAAACAATTCACACATTAAATCATTAACATATCAGTTTCAAGTAGCCTAATAGCAAATAACCTGTGACTGACTTTGCCAATCAGGATAGCCTCCAAGTAATCCATATAAATGACTGGATTCAATCAGATTAGTGCAATATCTTAAGACCCTATGTCCTTTACCATTTGGCATGAGTAAAGCAGGAGGTGGGAAGTCCCCATCTGCAGTAATATAATTAATGCTGACTATTCACCTAAAAAGGCAATACAAGGGTAGGGAGACCGGCGGGAGGGGAGTGAGGAGACAATGAATGGGCTGGATTTAGGAGGTCTGACGGTGACTGCACGTCCTATTCTGCAGCACTCCAGTAAACTCGAGTGCCACAGAAATACACTTTGGCACAACTGATGGACGCGGCATTAAGCACAACAGCTTGTTTGCTACTGTAAGGCACAAACTAAAGCGATCCGTCAGCAATTATCAACGTCGACGCTGATGAGCGAGGCTCGCTTCCCTGCAAAAAAGCAGAGGTGCGTAGAATGCTGTACGCGCGTCTTGAATGCAGAGCTGGATGCGCTGTCCCAGGTCCTGTAGGCAACCCAGACCCCCGATGTCGCGTTTCTGCGGCAACTACGGAGTTTAGACCTGACACCGTTCCTGCAAGGGGATAGCCAACGCCAAGAGCAAGGCAGCATTAGACAGTCGTGAATGTTTTACAAATACACGGCGATCTAGCTGTTCACACAACCAAGAGTAAATGGGATTCAACGTCCTCCGAACAGAATGTAAAGATTTATTTGAAGGATGGAGGAAAACGGGTTCAACGCTGCGTTATTGTTTCTTGGCTATCTTTCTGTGTCATCAGTTGATGCCGGTAAGTTTGCATTTACTTGTGTTTTTATGCCCATTTATGTAATAGGCTACCTGTTAATATTTCATTCGACATGGGCTTTCCCACAGCTTCTGTGGCGTCAACCACCGTTTCATCGAAAATAGTGGATGATATGTTAAGAATGCATGTGCTGGCTTTATGAATCATCATCAATGTCTGTATTTTGCGGTTAAAACAAACAGCCACCGTTGATAAAAACCAGTCGAGTATTATTGTGTGCGTAAATGCGGATAGTTCAAAATGATCACGCTACCTGTTCAGCTTCACTACAAAGCAACAGTGGTTATCCCTGCCATGCACGGTACATAATTGTGCACAAGTTTAGCATAATATTATGTCTGCCATGTGTTGGATATAGTACTTTTGGAATAGGCTATAACGTGCAATGATCCAAATCAATTCGGATGACACACCACCCTCGGATGTGCGCCCCAATTTTATACAGTTGACCATGAGCCCAGGGTAAAGTGTTAAGCATATGGCAAGTGTATAACCAAAACAAGAGAACAACCTAACTATATCGACTCTGTGACTTCACAGCATGTTGAATACGTGGGTATCATCCAGAATATAATAATTCAATCAGTTTTAAAACTAGGCCTACAATATCACAAAGGCCTTCTTTAAAATCATATCTGTAATGGCCAGTAAGGAACAAGACGGATAGCAGGCCCGAATTGCTGATACAGATGTCTAGGCAACATTTTTAGAAACACATTGTTTTTTTTTGTTTATTTATTATTTTTTTTTCAAAAAACACACTGACGATAAGAGGATTGAAGAGGCAGTAAATGTTCACACACTATGAAGTGTTATAGATCACACCTAAAGAATGTTATATTCCAGGTATCTTGACATGGATCTAAACAGGATGGCATGTAATTTGCTGTACTGATACAAATGGAAACATCCAAACATTAGGAAGTGTGGTTCAATCCATCACTGTTATTGTGGTGTTGTTTGCAGAGTAAGCTGTTCACTGGCTGACCATCAAGCTTACTGTACCACATGTGTGTTCAGTAGTGATTCAATAATTTCAGGGTTAGAAAAAGTAACATACGAGTAAAATGTGTTCAGGGTACTTTTGTTGAGAGAAGTGTACAGCAGTTGATTATGTAAGTTCTTCTCTTTGTGGATAACTCTCTCTCTCACATCTAACACCAAGAACAATAACAACAGCACAAGCTTTACATCAGGCTGAAACACTTACATCTTGTCCCCAAGCACTGTGTCGTTCCTTTCCACCGTGGTGTTTCATAACACTCTAGTGGAAATATCCTTTGAGACAGACAACTCTGTGCAGTCTGGGGACAGACACAGATCATCAACACTGCACAGGGACATAGAAGTGCAGGCCTACGTGCATATTTCCTCTTAATTGGGGAATAACCCAGTTAGGTAGTAATATACAGTAGTGCTCCTAAGATACAGCAAGGAAAACAGACGACCAGGCAAGCACAGGATGCGTCAGCCTCACCAAGACTCACCACCTCCTCACAGGCGTTGTTATGACTTTAGGCTATGTACAGTATGTACTGTATGTATGAGAGGCATTCCACAGTCCTATAAATACTGCAACACTGACGACAAGTCAGCATTTGGGGATGTTCTTATTCATGTGGAAATGGACCTATATCTTGTATGACTTTGGCATAACAGCAATGGGATAACTGAGTTACTGTATAGTGTCTGTGGCCATGTGGATAACCATGGTTCGTGACACAAGACACACCAAACTGCTCCAGTTATAAAAGTACTCAAAATATGGAACTGTAATTATGTTGACTGCATACATTAATTGTTATATTTTCATTAATAAAGAGTATGACATACACAAATAAAGCTAGCTATTGTCAATATCATATTCAAAACCATCATCTATAAGCTATACATTTTAATGTTATGTAATCAATGGTGCATTTGCATATATTTTATAAGGCAATATTGTTGTTTTACGAGCAAATTTAATAAAGTAAAGCATTATGAACAATGAATTGATTTGTAAAGTGAGTCATATCACGCACTCATGTAAGTTAAGTTATATGTAACAGTCAAAACTAGGACATTCAAAAAGTAACACTACTGGTAATGATAATTGATATTCCGATTATTCATGAACCCACACAAAAAAAATGAGCACCTCGTAACAGTCAGCTTCAAACGCTTGCTCAAATTACATTAAAATTTGCTGTAAAATGTGTCCAGATCTTTTATGTTGTCCTCCAGTGCAAGGAATTTCACTGTGTTCCTCTGACAACTCATAAAATAATAATAATAATAATAGTAAAAAAAACAGTATAATGAGGATATCTCGATCTGAATTAAAATATACAAACTCCTCATAATTCACAGTGACAGATGTTGAATGGGTATTTTTTACATTTACGTCAGACAAGTGAACATTCAGGGTCAAAACACTGAAATAACAAACGTCCAAACAGTTAATTATCACCTTAAGTAAAAATGTGAGTGTCATGTTGAAGGGGTAGTCATAAAGAACTGTTAACTGATTGTGTTAGGGTATTGTAATTCTATGACTTTTTTTCCTACTACAGTTGTGTGTGTTCTGTGATTGCATCTGTCTGCTGCTCCACTCCTCCTCTACACTTTCTGATTGTTTGTGATTAGACACACATGAACAATGACTGGGGAGACACTTAGTTTAATTTGTCTTTGGCGAGTGCTTCACTTGGTTTGATTAAATAGTTTGGGAATACATTCACTATTATAGCCACTAGTGCCATTAGTGGGGAGTGAGAAATGTCAGTATGGTTAGGAGTGAAATTAGGAGTGAAAATCGATAAGAATTTGTGAACACTGTTGAGATGATAACACTGATTTTTGGAAACATCACAAGAAATGAAAGGTTAATTAGCAAGAAAAGTTGCTGATACAGCTTTCTCATTGAACTGAAAATATTAAGTAAAACCTTTAAAAATTGTTGTAACAAAGTCTGCTCCTTTTCCACACACATGTAATGGAGGCCATATTGTTTTCATTCTCTTCTGCACTGCACTCAGGCTTTTGTGAAAGCAGGATTATTCAGTACCGGTAAAGCATTGACTGGACTTG
The DNA here is from genome assembly GCF_046254945.1 of Alosa pseudoharengus. Taxonomy (NCBI): domain Eukaryota; kingdom Metazoa; phylum Chordata; class Actinopteri; order Clupeiformes; family Clupeidae; genus Alosa; species Alosa pseudoharengus. The sequence continues at coordinate 17,502,178 of NW_027468685.1, read as the reverse complement.
GAGAGGCCTCGGTTTGAGACATTGGCCCATGGGTTAATCAATATGCAATTGTCTTTGGGCAGACTAATTCTTCTCTAAGGTGCTTCTGTGCACCATGCAAGACATCCCAGTCCCTTGTGTGTCTGTGTCTGTGTGTGTGTGTGTGTGTGTGTCAGTGTGTGTGTGTGTATGTGTGTGTGTGTGTGTGTGTGTGTGTGTGTGTGTGTGTGTGTGTGTGTGTGTGTGTGTGTGTGTGTGTATGTGATGATGCCTTTCTGAGTTTACCCTTGTAATGCACTGCAGACGTGTAAGAGACATGCAAATTCGAACAATGAGGTGCTATAATGGAGATATAGGAATCATTTTCCCAAAAATATCCCACATGAACCCTGCTGAGATACTTCCGATTCAGCAATAGGGAACTGCAGATGAAACTACTTGGCACTGTTTCTGTGGGCACACATTCAAAACTATTCCCTCTCTCAGGTTGTATGCAAAAACTGAATGCTTGCAAGCAGCTAAACAAAGGCACACAAATAATTACTGAAAACTCCACACCTCCACATCCTTCCCTAATTGGCTTAGTGGATGTGTTCCAAAGAGCTGTTATTAAGACCGTGCACAAAACAAATGCTTACTTTAGTAGATTCAGGTCACTAGTCTGGGTCCAAAGATGTCCTCCTAGCAGACAGAGAGATGAGCATGTTTTACTGTTTCTTCCATTTTTTTTCCATATAACACTACCTTGTTCCAGACGTTATAATGTGCTCCACGATAAAGATTTAGTTTACCACAGGAGCTGTAATAGGCCTCAGTGCAATCTCGTTTATACACAATAGCAATTTTCTTAGTTGCAGGATCCATCAGACATGGTGGCTACCCCTAATAATAACCTTGCCTGTACTCCCACACAAGTAAGAAATGGTAAAATGCAATAGAGGTATTGATTGTGAGTTTTTAGAAAGCAAAGGGAGCAACAAATTAAAGCTTTGACTCACTGAACCAGACGGTAGAACTCAACACCACATAATGTAGAAAGACATGCAGAGAGAGTGGTAGAGACAGAGAGAGAGCAAGAGTGAGAAGTAAAGCCCAAGAGGACAAGAAAAAGCAGAGAAGAAACAACCTTTTCACCTTAGCTTCATCACACTATTAAAACCACTTTTCCTCTCAGCAATTTTGTTCAGTTGCTCTGCTGCAGTCGGCAAAAAGGAAACAAAACAAAAAAACTCAAATCAAGGACATGAGAAGATGAACGGCTTTGACAGCTTCTGCTCTGACCGTTACCCTTTTCTCCAGACACCCTGTCCGCCCCACTCAATGTGACCATCGAGTTTAAGGGTGTGAACTCGGCTTTGGTGAAATGGGACATCTTTGAAGGGGACCCTGTTATTGGGTTTGCCATCACCCAGCAGGTATTGTATGTGTGTGTGTGTGTGTGTGTGTGTGTGTGTGCATGCATGCGTGGGCGTGTCTGTGCATGTGAATGTATGTTTGTGTGTGTGTAAAGCCTGGGAAGATGTTAAAGCCACAAAACCATATTGCAAGAACTAAAGGCTCTAAAAACTAAAGGCAACACAAATAAAAAATGTATGCAGTTCCAACTGTGTATGTGTCCAGTTGTGTTTGTCAGTGCGCAAACACATCTACAGTGTATGTGTGTATTTGTGTGTGTGTATTTGTGTGTGTGTGTGTGTGTGTGTGTGTGTGTGTGTGGTTGTGTGTGTGTGTGTATGTGCATTTGTGTGTGTGCGTGTGTATGTGTGTATGTGTGTTTGTGTGTGTGTGTGTGTGTGTCAACCACGCTCTCACTTCTCTCCACTATGGTGTTTCCACAGAAGAAGGACATGCGCATGCTCCGCTTCATCCAGGAAGTCAACACCACCACTCGCTCGTGTGCTCTGTGGGATCTGGAGGAGGACACCGAGTACATCGTCCACGTGCAGTCCATCAGCATGAGCGGGACCAGCCCACCCAGTGAGACCGTGCTGTTCCGCACGCCCAAGGAATCGGAGAAACTGGCCTCCAAAAGCCCAGGTGAGTCTTGCTTTCAGCTCTGTATGATTCTGTATACTCCAAAATGTGCATACGCCAACATTTGTGTGTGTCCAACATTTCCAACATTTGTGTCACTGAGTCCGTGAAAGTACTGCTGTATGTGTTTACACCTGCCTGAGATACAAGAGAATGGCCGCACCCACCTAGATCTCCTTTCAGGGAGATACTAGTCTGGAACACTATAATTCACTAATGCTTCCATCAGACCCCAAAAAGGTCAGGCCAATCACGAGAGGGAATGGCACTTTAGTTTCTAAATCGACATCAAAAATGGCGACATAAACATCAAAAATGGCAAATAATCGGAAGAATGTGTAAATGTATTTACAGCAAAGGTAGGCCTACATACATTGTTTCTTGGCTGCTGAGTAAGGGATAATGGACGACACGGTGGTCTGTTCACAGAAATTAATGCACGGTCAAGGTTGTAAAACGGCCCCGACGCGAAGCGGAGTGCATTAATTTCTGTGAACAGACCACCGTGGAGTCCATTATCCCGCTTATTCCACTGTTGCCACTTGCGTTGTGTTCATTTCCTGTTACAATTTAAACGTTTTAATCGCTAAAACTCTCGTTTGTAGAACTAATTTCTTCCAACACATATCAACTAATTTCTGAACTTGCAGGACAAACTCCCGTTACTAGTTTTAAATGGATGGTTGCTACGGCCAAAGGCCAGTCGTTAGTTCTATCTCTCCCGTTGTCAAGCGGGCGTATCCCAAGATTCTGATTAACTTTAGCTTTGAAACATCGCTATTTTACTTAGCCTGCTGTCATCCATCTAACTAAAAGCCACCTCCGTCATAATGCTACAATGTTGCCATGTTCTGAACGTCTGCATTTTACAGCTCGGATGCAACGTGACAGTTCATTTAAACTTCACGAGTTCAGTGAATTAATATACAAGTGTGATACGGCCAAAAAATGGATCTACTTCATAGGTGTGCAAACAACATATGGTTAATGGTCGTTCTAAATTACGTAGGACAATGAGAAATTCAACCAAGCAGTGGAATAATGCTGTTTATTGTCAGTTTGTAAAGTTTAGGCAAAGTAGGTGTTAGAAACGTTTCCCAATTGTGAGTCCCCAGACTCTATTCACGAAGTGAATGTGTGATTTTAACCAAGCTAATGGAGGCCAGCTCTGTGTGAGAACTGTGAGTGTGTGAAGCAAAGTAAAAACACAAGTGGCAACAACAGCAGCAAAGGCAATGATGTAACACATTACATAACTTATTTTTAAAATGATAAGTGTCTTTTTCTGTGCTTCATCCACCTTTCAACACTGACCACAATTACTGGCCAAACACGATTGTCCCCTACTTTAATCAACCTCTTTATTCCTCTAACAGTCATGACAAATGGACAGGCACTGACAAAGCAGCTGCTACATAAATAGGTTACAGCAAAGAACAGACCCTAACAGACATCCCCACTCGGCACACACAGAATCATTTTTCCATCTGGACAATTGGAGAAGCCGTTGCACAACCATTGCAAAGTGGCCCTTCGGAAAAAGAAAAAAAAAAACCCTGCTGTCTGAGCTATCATTTTAAACAACAATTGCTCACTTTTGTACATCTTTCCCCCATTAATTTCCCATTTGCAGCCTTGGCCTTCTTATCTGGACCTCATAATATTTCCAATTTCATGTTTCATAATCTATTCACTGACCCATTTCTTCCCACAAACTTCTGGCAGGGGAGAGTAATAGAGCACAGGATCATCAGCAAGGGAAGGGGGCTTTTACAGGAGCCATTTTATGTCCCCAAGCCAGTGTCCAGTCCTCCATTTAATACATGCTTTATGTAAAAGGCCACTACACTGCCCGATGCTAATTTCATACCAAAAAGAGTTATGAAATCCTTTTTTACCAACATGATCTACACCAAATCCTACTATTTTAAGGGGAAAAAGTTACACAGAACACTTCACATACCTCTAATGAATCTTTCTCACACTATCACCAAATGCTTTTTATGCCAACTGACTTTTTCTTTCACTCTATCTACTTCTGTATGTAGTACAAAAAACAATTAGAAAAGAGCACAGATGTTACAACTACACTACACTAAATGTCACTTCACTGTGTAAGAAATGCATATTACACAGTGACACGTGAACAGTCTCTAACAAACACATCAATGAAAAAGGCTTTTACACTTTTATTAGTGTCATTTGATGTATTTGAAGAGCAAATGTCCTGGAGCAGTGGCAGCAGGGTTGTGCACAATTCGAATTGCAATTCTGCTTCCTGTTTGCTACCTCAATTGAAATGCAAGAGAAATTCAAGAATTTAATTGGAATTTAAGAGCCAGTTTCAATTCAATTCTGGAATTTTGCCTGAGTGGCAGTGCTTTGAAACAGAGCCTGGGCTGGCTGAGCTGTTAGTGCAAAACTGAGACAGATTAAGTCTGGCAAAAGGGACTGTGTTAACGCGAAACTCAGAGGTCTGTAGCGCCAGCCCGTAGTGCTTTTAGATGACATGCTGCAGAATGAGTCACCTCTTAAAAGAACTCCAACACTGGAGCCTACTCGACCATTAATGATTTGCAGTGTGGATGAGACAAAAGCCAGTATGTTTTTCCTACATAACACGTCAAAAGTACAAAAAAGTACAAACTCTGAAGACTTTTTAACAACGTACTGTAAAGGCTTATTTCTTACCAAACAAACATTCGGAGAGGATGCCAATTATGATCAATGTTGATCACAACATTAAACAAGTTGGTTGGCCGTTTTAAAGCACTTCTGTCTGACTCCTTTAAAACTTGTTTGTGACTGTGTGACCGAAAGTGTCTGGCACACATCAGCCGTCAATCACATCTCACTGATTCTGAGGTAACTTGCTTATCATCGGTCATTACAGGAGAAATCCGGCCGATTAGCTGCAGCTACTCCAGTTCGGTAGCACCGATTCTGATCATTTTTTTCCCCTATCGACAGTACTCGGCGATGTCTAGCGATCAAGATCCATGTAAAAATCGGATTTCTCCTTTAAGGTCTGGCTGCAATCGAGCGGGCACCATAACGCTCCACTTAATGGCACAGTGGTGGAGCTGAGGCTAATGAACACGGACAGTTTACCTCTCTGCCCAGCTTGTGGTGATTTGGCACCACGCTGGGCTTTATCCTTCGAGGTCCTGTAGAGAGAACTAAGAAAGCGGGGCGAAAACACCTTGGTTTGATGTGGGAGGAGAGAGGTGTCTGCCTCCGTTTGTTTGGGAGCTAGTGAAAAAAATCTGAGGCGTGATGGAGGGAAAAATATGGGTCTGTTCGCTCGAGTCGCAGTGACTTTTGACGGCTGCCACAGAGCCCTCTTTGATTTCTCTGATGTGGCAACGCACACCTAATGCTCAGTTTCTTGACTGTTGTAGCATGTGTAGACACCTGAGCTGTCTTTTCTGTTCCAGAGGACGTTCATGCACACGGTCTTCTCCTTCAGATCTGTCTAAACGAAAACATGCATCTACCTCTCTTACTGGTGTAAGGCTGCACTCTTTAGCTTCCAACATTACTGAAGCTGTGATATGCCCCTCTGGCATATCAGGGGAAACTAAGAGAGAAAGAGAGAGTGAAAAAATAGGGGGTGTGGGTATGCCTCCACAGACTTCCTTTTTCCATCTGCAATGGAGCAAAGTGAAATAAAATAAAGAAATCAGGGGCCTGAGAAAGAGAGATACACACTCCAAAAAAAAAGAGTAGCTCTGAAACAAGACTCCCCCTCCTTTCTCGACTGCCTGCATCCCTCAGCTGGATCAGACAGAGACTCAGAAAGCCATGATATTAGCAGTATGGCAAGTGCCGCAGCCATCGACAGCCTGGGCTGTGATGTATCTGGAGAGTGCTCTCGCGGGCCAGGGCAGTCTCGCCGAGGAGGATGAGAAACAGTGGAGGAAGATCATTACATGAATCACGAGCAACTGAAAACCGGTAGCCTACAGACCTGCTCATGGGAGCGTACCACAGCACTTCTGATGGTTAGATTAAACCCATCGAGCTGAGAGGAGGAATCTGAAACACTCTAACGATGCTGCAGCGTGTTTAAATAAAAAATCTAGTTGTTCAAGTAGAAATTGAAGGCCAGTTTTGTTCAAAGTGGAAGCTGGGCGACTACTACAGAGTGATTTTGTCTGTGTATATGATTACCAGTATGTGATTTCTTTAGTGAGGGTGTCCCTGCCAGTGTTTTATATGTGTTTAGTGCATCTGTGACCATGTGTGTTTGTGTAATGATGTATGAGTGTATGACTTAACGAACCCTTTCCTCATTAGTTCACAAATTATGCTTGTACGGTATGTGTGCTTATGGTTTAAACCCCATTGAAGGAGGACATCCGAAGGCATGTTGCACTGCATGCACTCAAAAAGTACGCTATTTTACTGATATAAACACTCAAAAAGTACTCAAAAACTACAAATAGGATGGGTGAGGACATACTGAACTAGTAAAAATAATCTGGCATAATCTAAAATAAATCACTGAGACTCCAGGGCCTGCAATGAAGTCATTTTAATGAAAATATAATTTTTTTCAGATTGCATAGTTAACATTTAAATTCTAATCCAATTTTATCCCATCTAATAATTCAATAGCAATAATTCTGAATAACTCAAAGCCTTTCATCTTTTTCAATATATATAAATGCTGTGCTGTTCCCAGAGGTTGACAAGACACCAATCAGTTACTTTAAAAATGAAATAAAAATGTTTTACATTCTCAAAGGAACATTTTGCCTCCGCCATAGAAATGGCTATCGGCCAACCCGCAACCATCTGAGTCTGAATAAACTGAAGACAGCAATAAAAATGTATTATCACTTGTGTAAGAAAGGATTCACAATAGCTTCCACAATTGATGTTATAAATAGAATGCGTTTGGATATGTGAAGATATGTTGAATTAGGAAAAATAATCTGGCCTAATCTAAAATAAATCAGAGACTTTAGGGCCAAGTCATTTTATATCTTTTCAGATCATTGAAGTGTTTGATGTAGTTTAGATTTATATTCTCATCCAAACTTTTTGCCCCCAGCATAGGAGGGGCTGTCGGTAAAGCCACAACTTCCTCAGTCTGCATTTAACAGAATAGAGCAATGGAAATCCATTATAGCTCGTCTCAGAAAGGATTCACAAAAGCGTCTACAATAGATTTATAAAGGCTTTTAAAAACTGTTTTTGTTCCCGTTTTCATTCAGTAGTAGGAATCACAAATGGCCCTAGCGTGTGCATTTGTCTGAGAGCACATCCTTGTCTATTTCCAGTCTCCATAAAGTTTTCTGGTTTATTGCATTCTTATATTTCTGGGCTAAATGTGTCTCTTTTTCTGTGTGTATGTATATGTGTGTATGTGTGTGTGTGTGTGTGTGTGTGTGTGTTTACTGGAAGAAGTGAAATCTATGTAACATGAATTAATCTTAAATCAGGGCTATATATGGTTGTTGTTTATTTCTAGCAAGATATTTCTTTGTAGTATGTTAGAGTATTTTCACTTGTTTCAATAAATATGTGTTAGTACATCTTGCATGTGACGTGTGCGTGCATGCCTCCGACCATCTTCCTGTCTCACCCACAGATGAGGTGACGATGGAGGAGGTGGACCAGGCAGCTCAGCTGAGAGCTGGAGAGCTCATCATCATCGTCGTCGTGCTGGTTATGTGGGCAGGTAAGGCACCCAAGAGGTCATCTCCAATCCCATCCAGCTCAATCAGGCCACAAGCTGAAGTGCATCTACTACAAGCACTCGCACACCTAGGACCATCTCAACGGTACTGTGGACATTTTTAGTTTTTTTGTTTGCTCCAATTAAATAAACATCATTCTGAGCAGTGTTGATATGTGATAAAAGATCTGACTACTGTGTATGGCCTCTAGAAAAATTTAGTGTTTTCTGCGACCACTTGCATATTTCATGTGCTAAAATCTAATTTAAAGATTAATATTTCAAAGATATTTCATGGTGCCACCACCTTTTGTATTGTTTATAGCTGCCACTATGATTTATTTTATAAAGCAAGCTGATGTTTTTATATTGCTATGCCTAAAATGATTAAACAAGCTCATATAAATCCTACTCTCTGTGTGACTAGTGAAAATAGAGTTATTATGGAATATCACAAACACCGTAAAATAAACCCTGCAGGATCTACTCAATGCAATATTCAGGAAAGCATCCAATATGCATGATGTTTCTACACGCAGCTCTGAATCCAATGCTGCTAAGCCATGTAACATACAGTAGAACCAAACCTCCCAAGGGCTTCGAGAATTCTCAACTGATCGCACTACAAAGCGAATTAGCGTCTCACACTTTGAAGGAGAAGTGTGAGCTGCTTTGGTCTAATTGGGCCACAAGGGCCAAACTCCCTTCACAGCAGACCCCATCAAGCCTGTGCATGTGAGATCGGATGTGAGTGTTTCACATAGCACGGTTCAGTTCAGGTGACTTCAGGTCATAGCAAAACTATGGCCCAATACCGAGATACCTAATTCACCTGGCCCTTCTTGCTTTCTCTCAGTTTACGACCTCTCTCACATACGGTATTAAATTCCTTCATACTCCTTCACCCCCACCCCTCTCCACCCTTCCCCATCTCTTCCAGGTGTGATTGCTCTCTTCTGCCGTCAGTATGACATCATCAAAGACAATGAGCCCAACAACAACAAGGACAAAGCCAAGAACTCGTCGGAGTGCAGTACCCCAGAGCACCCAACAGGGGGACTACTGCGCAGCAAGGTCTAATACAGCCCCCCTTTCCCGGCAATAACAGGCATCAGCCTCAGGAAAGGTAACCATGGTGTATCCTCTGATCACAACACATACAAATCACGTCACATGTCTTATTGTACACAGAGATTTGAATTCACACGGTTCAACACCGTATCTGAAGGAACAGACAAATGAGACTATACTGTATGTGCAACATCAGTGTAAATAATCTTATGAAAAGTAAGAAAATGCACTAGGCAAATAAATGTAAATCTAGCAGCTGCTTGAATATATACATAAGTGCTTGTTGTAAGTTATTGAAAATGGCAGTGCTCTAATAATTAATAAAAAATGGTAAAAGCCGGCATGCAATATGAATAGAGTAGCCTTTATAAATCCTTAATTATTTCATTAGATTACATAATACTAAGGCTGCTCAGTTGTGAGAGCATTAAAAGTTAACCGGACCGGATTATTCCTGTTCTTGCCCTCCACAGAACCTTGACATGTTAGAAAGCCATGAAATGACATCACCACCCCATCTTATGACAGACTTCCCCGCTTCATCTTAAAGACTCCTTCGAGACGCCCTTAGAAGATCAAAACAGACCCCCCTTTGGTGCTTTTCTATTCAGTCTCTATACCATGTAAGCACAGCGGAAACGAGTGACACTTGGGACTCACAAGGACTTGGAGACCTACACAAGACGGGTGGTCAAGTGGTCTAAGGGATGTCATGCTGGAGGTTGGGTGGGTCGATCTGTAATGGCCGCCCGGCGGTGACGAGTGACAGGCACTGCAGGAGCACGTTAAGGAATCGGAAAAACCTTGGCAACCCGAAACAGCAGCAGCAGCAGCAGCTCCCTCTCGCACAAGCTAGCCAGCCAGCCTCACCAGGGAGATAAGGCTGAGGAATGGGCCATCCTCTGATAGAGGTGGGCTTTGGAGGAACTAGAAAGGTACTTTTACTAAGGAGTGGAATGAGGAGAGGAGAGGAGAGGAGAGGGGAGGAGAGAAGGGGGGACAAAAAAAGCAAGAAAAAGATTTGTTGTTCTGTCCCCTTTCTGCTTTTTACCCTTATCAGTCCGAGAACAGGATTAGAGCTCTGGCCAGACTAATACTGCTGAAGCCACGACTGATGATAAATATATACATTCCATTTATCTATCTACCTAGCTCAGTCTACTGATCCTTTACTTGTCCCTGTTTTCTATTTATGTCTCCCTTTCAACCATCTCCTTTTTTACCATCAACCAAAATTATCTTGGTTGCTGTACCCTTTACTTACCCTCCTCCTCCCCCAACTATTTTCCCCATGGATCCTCAAGCACCTTTGTTTATTGGTGCAGTGGGATCCCCTCCCTAAACACCCTCTAGCTCTCAGGGCACTCAAGCACTGTCCAGAGACACAACAAACAACAACAACAACAACAACAACAAGAGTCACGAGCACCGTGTCAGCTCTCAGCCTGTGTAAATGGGGCTGCATTGTTCGGACCAACAAGGACAGGTCACATATACACGACACATTCATATAACTCGCAGAGTATCTATTTAGTCACTTGTGTATCTCAAGTAAGGTTGCTGTCTAAAATGAGCACATTTACTGTACAATATTTAGACTGAATGTTGGTCCTCATTATTCGTCATGGTGTTGGTACTACTATCGTTTCGTTTCTGCTATTCTGTCTGGCTTTGAGCTATTTTAGATCGCATCCCTTTATGAGCAGTTTGAGGCCGAGACTGTTGGCTTTCTGTCAACCTGTGGTGACAAGCGAGTCAATGGAAGTTCTGCTGAGCTCACCGGTCTCCTGAGAGGTATTTTCATTCAGTGGCGTTCGCAGCAGGAACAAGGGAAAGGCTCAGGATATTCAGAGTTTATCAGAGCAGTCAGCGGGGCAGGCATACTCATCAATCACCCTTGTGAGGGCTAGAGCTGACTAGACTGGAAGAAAAGAGTAAAGTCGTCTGTAATGAAGAGCTGTGGAAGATCAGAGCAAAGCAGTGTGTGGGGAGAGTAATCCACTGGTGTGTGACACATCCTGTCTATTCAGGGGCTGTATTGAGTTGTATATGAACTAATAGGCTATATGTGTTTGCATTTGGGTTCGCTGTATTCATTGACGATCTACAAGATGTTTTTTGTTGCAAATTATACCAAAATCGCAATTGGCATTACAACATTCTTATTGTTATTCCTTCTTAACTTCTTCGGGCTAAGGCTTCTGGAGGCCTGAAGAACTGTATGGTAATGTTTTGAAATTTAGCACACAGATTGTCTTGTCAACAAGTTTCGTGGTTGCACCTCTAGCATGAGTCTTTTCAACAAGTTTCATGGGTGCACCTCTAGCACCACCAATGGGTCAGAGTGGGAGGCATGTTTATGCATGTAACTCGTCAAAAATGAGATACTATTGAACTCATGGATGTAGCCCTGTTCAAAGCCTTTTTCAAGAGCAATTTCAACCATACTAAATTTGGCATAGAAGATCGTCAGAAAACGTCTGACAAAAATTATGAGATAGATGGTTGATTTCTAAGTGTCGACATTACTAACACACAGGGAGTGAACTCTGTAGCCAATCTTCAGTCATTTGATATAAAACATGAAACTCATAACTTGGCCAATCTTTGGTAATTTGATATAATGTGAGCACTTACAGGTACACCCATCACATGACATCCAGTTGCCCTGACAACTACCCCATCATCACTGCTTTCAGCCGTATTTCAAAAAAAATTTGGGAATGAGGAAGTGGCCTATAAAGTAAAACCATGACTATCTAGATAACATTATACTTCAAATATCATTAATATGAAGTTACAACATTTTTTTTTTCTTATTGATAGCAATTTCTAATATTTTCTATAGCCCCTGGCATGCCATTGAAAGATGTGATCTCTGATCAAGGTAGATTAGAGGTAAACTTATTTAGGTGTGAAGATAGGCATTGTGACATCAATAAATGTGGTCACTGTAGATCCCTAACCAAAAGCACAAGGAATTTAACATCATATCCAGTGTGAAAATCTGTTTTTAAACAGTGAGGAGCTAGTTTGTTTCCGATTAAATGGCTTTCCAGATTTTACTGAAGATCTTGCTCTGGGTTTTGTCCTTCAACACAAAGTCTGTGCTAATAAGCTCATGCACTACCCTTATTCAACAAGGTCGAACTCTAATGGGAGGTCAGACCTATGCGACTTTGAGGTCAACTCTACAGGGAGCACCTAGCCAACAATATGTATTCCTTTCGCCACCTGTCTTGGATTGATGACTCTGTTAATCAAGTCTGTTGAAGGGTACCTGAAGGAATCCTAGATCAATTAAACATGTCCCAGTCTAAACGTGCTACTATTACTCCCTAGTTGCCATTGCCATAGCGACACGGTCAGGTATCCCCCCCCCCCCCCCCTCTCTTTCTCTCTCTACCCACACAACTCGGTATCCTCATTTTTCACCATCCCTCTCTTTATCTTCTTCCCTGCAGAGGCAATATATTTCTTCTTTAATGACTGCTAATTAACCTTGGCTGTGGGCGAAGAGAGTAGGCGGGTGGCGGAGTGAAAAATGGCTGATATCAATATTGTTTTTGGGCAGCTTACATAAGAAACAGAAGGGGATCAGGCAAAAAACAGAGAGACTGAGTGAGAAACAGACGGGTAGAGACATAAGGAGAAAGAAAGAATGAAAGAGGAGGAGAGAGAGAGAGAGAGAGAAAGCAAGAGGGTGATTCATGCGGCTATAGACTGGTGAGCTGTTTTTTTTCTCTCTGCTACAATGCTTTATCTTCCCGTGAAAAATCCTGATATTTCCTTGTGCCTCTGCCACGAAACGCTGCTTCTGGAGGGAGCATTTGACTAAAATGAGAGTAAAAAAAATACACTACACTTACCTGACTAAGTGACAACCTCCCCGAGCAACGTTCTGCCACACTGACCAAAGCTATTATCCCTTCACCCTTCTGCAGTCTAGAAAAAAAAAGTGCAGTATGGGACTTGCATGATTCCACTTCATTCAAAATTCAGACCCAAACAGCAGGTGACAGCAAGAGCAAAGTGCTGTCTTCAGGGGACCCTTAAATTACCATTCCAACAGCTCCTATTTTATGTGGTTTACTAGAGCCAGTACTATGCACTAGGACGTGCAAGTAAACATTTTGACATGGAACTGAATATCAAGTATTGATGCCAGGTTTTCACAGTGTGACATTTTGCAATATGGAGTTATAAAAAAACTTAAATGGCAAATTTTCAGAATCAAGGCCAATAATTGGACGACAGAAACCTGGCATTTTTGACACCTTTGAAATATTGACTGTATGTTGCATCACTCAACAATACAGTCTGCAGAATGATCAATGGATGACAGGATTCACATGTTAGACTGTATATCTTAACTCCAACAATGTAGAGCAGATTATTGTCATGAAGGACAGAGCCTAATACAATTTCTATACAGATGTTATTGAATATCTTCTTTAAATATACTGTATGCCATGTTGAGGATAACTTTTGTTCAATACAGGCCATTATCTGTTTTCTCTATGAACAAGCATACACAAACACACACAGACACAGACACACACACACACACACACACACACGTGTCTGCTCTCTCTTTAATTAGAGGCCTCATGTCTAACTGAAATGCCAAGACTTGTGCTCTTCTTTTATGGGCTTACAGCAAATAGCAGAGTTTAAGTTCAATTTAACTCTCTCAGCTTGCTTGTTTCCTTTTAGCACAAGTACTTCATTAATACTGTTTTAATGTTTTTTTTGTTTATTCAGGTTAAGAGGGTATGTTTAAAATGCTTTTCTTGTACATATATTTGTGACTTGGCAGTTCTGACTATGAGCAGTATGCCTTCAATTTGATTTCATTAGACTAACAAGCCTTAAAGCACCCAAGACAGCAGATGGTGACAAGTATAACAAAAAACAGTGAATACTACAGTTATGCTATTTAAAATACATTTGTACCACAATAGATGGATTTAATAAGACGCATGGACATAAAGAAACAAAATAAAACGTATAGCTGATTGTTTTATGTCAATCATCAAGTCTATGTCAGTTGTTAGTCATAAAAGCTTCATGAGGGCTAGCATGATTCTGCAATTCTAAACGGAAATTATACGATTTATACCGTTATAAAAAAAGTATATGTTCAATAATGTAACAAAAATAAAGTGTCACATATTTTCAACTGTTGCCTCGTGGTATTTTATGCTTTGGTATCATTGACTGTTGCTTGTCAGGTGTTACCTACAGTAGCCTACCTAACTAGCATGGTGTTCTTCGAAAAACTTACTTAAAGGTAGGCCTACATGGCGTCGTCTTGTTTCCGGAGAAAGTCATGTCTGTGGTCTTTTCCCTTCCTATGGCGAGAATACAATGAATAACAATGTTTTGAATCTAACAAGTCAATTTGACGAACTACAAATGTGGAGGCAGCATGTGAATGAAGAATGAAACTGTTGGGTTGTTCTGTGGTCCAAATGTTGCTTTGTGTCTTCATCATAGATCTCTAGGACCTCATCTGGCCACAATAGCGCGCGCGCTATCCATGACCTCACAGGAAAGCAGTAGGCCTAAGTAGGCCGTAGCAAGAATTTGATGATGGATCAAATCTTCACCTCAATCAGGGCCGTAGTCACCATAGACATTGAGGGGGACGTGTCCCCCCCAATATTCAAATATGACCAAAATGTCCCCCCCAATATTCGGACATAGAAAAATAAAGAATGAATAGCGCTATACTAGGCCTACAGGAAACCAACATGTATCTGAAATGTAATCAAACGTAAATAACGCACAAATTAGTGACCTATGGTTCCAGAGTAGCCTACACCCCTGAGTGGTTTGTCCTGGTGATTTTCCGTTTTTCTAGTGTGCGCTATCAAAAGCTTCTATTTACTGCACCCTACTGCGGTGAGGTAGGGCTGTCAACAATATTGCAAAAGCTACCGGAACAATTTTCACAAAAATTCTTGGAAAGGTGTAGCACAGGCTAAGGAAATCCCATACATGTTTGGAGCCGATTAGACTGAAAGGGAACATTTTCCATATTGTAGCCTATTCTCGCAATGATAGCCAAAGTGAAACGTTTCATTTTAAATGATGAATTTGTGCAAGCCTGTGTCATTTCTTTCACGTCTTTAATGCATTCATATGCTAGTAGTAATGCCAGAAATGACCGTGTATAGGCCTCTTAGAAATGATTGTTGCATCTTGCATGTTATTTAGATGCGCACTCAGTCGCGCATCAATGCAGGCAAAACGTGATCAAATGTGGCGAAGTTTACAATACGTGATACCCTAGTTAATGTGAATCGCGGACAATAACCAAAGAAAGGAATTTGCACCTCCATTCACCAATTAAAAGCTGTAGTAGGCCTAGTGTTTCTACATGTTGGCACAAAACGTCATTTCTGTCAGAAGCCAGTCTATAATGCATACAGGGGTAACATGAGGTGAGTCAGACAGAAGAGGGGTCTGTCTTAGTAGCCTATTCCTGAATCCTGTCCCTTTCAAACTACATTAAAATTGTGTGATTAGCCGCCAGCAAAATCAAATCTAAATTAAAAGACAAAATCTTATTAGGCTCCAAACCTATGAGTCTAAGCCTTAGTTTAAAAAAATCTTCAGGTGTAAGTAATAAGTCAAAGAACCACATTCTGTGTAATATAGAGGTTATCAAAAGATACTCTAGTTTATAATTTCTTTTAAAGTCTACATTTTGAACACAAATGGAGTCACGGGTCGAGGGATGGACCAGTGAAGTTGCTTCTTCTCCACCCTTCTCTTTTCACAAAACTCACCGGGGGAGGGGGGGGGGGCTTCTGTTTGGGGGTCCCTCAGACCCCACCACAGATTTGGTCCCCCCCAATGTTGACATCATGACTACGGCCTTGACCTCAATCTAGACGTTTTAACTGAGTCAGTGAATTTCAGTAGCTAAACTACAAGGTCACCATCTTGTGGTTGTCAGTAGTGCCTATGGCATTTTGAAGGTAACTTTGAAAACCTACTCTATAGGGAAATTGCTTAATTCCCTAGAGGAATACTATAACCCCAACAATATTTTCCCCCTTGCCAAGTGAAATATTAATGGAGAATGTAAAGCAGCTGAAATATGAAAACTCTGAGAATGGCCTTCATGTCAATACAATTATGTCAGTTAATTGTTTGTCCCTTACTATTTTTCTGATTATACTGACCACCTTGCTTAAGGGAAATTTTCGGACACATCATGAATTACAAATAACCAGTGTATTTGTCATCACTGAACTGTAAAGCTTAAGACTACCCCCGTTTCTTAACCCTATAGACGTGAAGCCTTTATTGCTTATGGTTACTGTTGTTACTGATAAAATTACAAAACAGATAGTAATCACCTCAAAGAGAGATTGAGGTTCTTGTACTGAAGGTAAGTGTGTGTGCATGGTAACCTGTACCAGATTAGCACATTTATTTTAATGCAATAACAGAGAAACTGAAGCCAACACTGTGTGGTCGTGGGGAGTAAGAGCGGGTCTCTGCCTTTCTGTATCGGTATGCACCTCCCCACACACGTTTTCTGCCACGTTTCACCACTGAGGCCGTGTGTGTCAAGAGTCCTCTGGAGGGCCCTGTGTCACGCGGCTCATCCCACACACTCACGCACTCACTCAGACACACACACTACATTCTCACAGCCATAACATATGCAGAAAATTCATCCTGACAGCCTTACTTAAACTACCTGCATTATTTATTGGCATTGATATGCTTAGGCAAGCCAAAAACAAAACTCACAACTACACACTATTCTTTTCCACTGAAGCACGTAAGGAGGAAACCAAAATGCCTGTCTCCACTTGGGGGAAAAAATCATAGAGCCTAAAAATGGAGCCCCAGCGAGTCATAAAAAAAGAAACATTAAGAAAATATGCTGAATAACAAGTAGGCTATTCCGGGTTGCTTTCAGGGGTTTGATGGAGGTAAACAGTACTGTTGGCAGGGCATTTTCTTTGATGAATAAGACTTTTGGTTGTTTTATTCCCCCTGACCCCATTCTTTGGCTGCTTTAGGCCTGACGGAAGTTGAGTGCACATAAACTCAAAGCATTAAAGACATTCCAGAGTGGTCCATTGTGGGTGACATTACTGCTATACTTCTACATGAATCCATCCATGAGTCCTATCTTTTTCCATCCCAACATTTCACTTCCTTCACTTCTCATCGTTACATGATCATCTTTGTCCATTTTGGCAAACAAATGAGTCAGCCGACTTCAAATATGTACACAAACAAACATATCACAAAACCACTCGGCACAAAAAAGACCGTTAAGTGGATAAACTGCTTACGGCCTAGGAGCTGTGCATCTGTATAGGATGGCATTTCAAGACCGGTATAATAGGTCACTGCCATAGTAGACAGTAAGTGTCTCAGAGATCTGGTCAAGGGGAGATGTAGGCCGAGTGTGAATGTGCTGCCCCCTACAGCTGTAAGTGGATAATTTCTAGGGGCTCCATCCTTTCTTTCTGGTTTGAAAATGGCCGACAAGCAGTCATTTCACTGGTCTCTTACAAAAGCATGGCAATGGGCGGCATAATCACCTTTCACAGGAGTGAATCCAGATGTGCTCTAAAGGGACAGTCGGTCATCCTAACAGCTTTGTTTTGTTTGAAAGACATGTTTCAACTCTTGCTGTTCACATGAACCATTACAAGTAATAATAAATGTAACTTAATTGCTATTAATTGAGGCAAAAAAGACATCCATCATTATTAAATTGTATATTTATTTAGTTATCAATATAATACAGAAATGTATTATTCAAACTGCTGCAGAATCCTCTCTGTGAGAGAGGGAAGCACTTGTTTTCAATTTTAAGGTTGTGTTCAAGTTTTTTTATTACAAAATAAACACAAAACATATAGCATTTGATATATTCATAATAATTCATAACGGAATTTAAATCAGTGATTAGTCAGTGATTGCCATTTATACACTGCTCTAACTGTCATCATAGCATGTTTGTTTACGCTACAGTAAGGACTATGGAAGAACTGATAAATATATGCAAATCTAAATAATACTGATGTAGTTAAATACAAGTGGTATACATCTTATTCAAACAAAGAAAGAATAAGATCCTTGAGTAAAATCATCCAATCAAGAAAATGTATGAATGCTGAGGTCATCCAGCTTTAAAAGTAACATCTACATAATATTGGCATGGTGAGCAAAGCTCCACATTGATTGACTATTAACGAATGAAAGTGCTATCTATTCATTGTCATTCTTAGCAGTGGGTATTCCAAAGATGGTGTCATATGCTGTGACCTCTCTTCCCATCTATGCTTTCATCTCCAGGGTGCCTTGCCATGGTCTGGTTCTCAGAACCCAAACGGGTCATCTGACCTGGGGGGGTTCCCATTGGCTTTGTCCCAGTCGGGGTCCGTGTTCCAGTCCAGAGGAGTCACCCCAATGTCCAGGACCTGGGGGTTAGTACGAGCCTCTGCCAGTCTGGCGTGATAAGGAGAGAAATGTGGAGAGATCAGTCTTTTAGAAGTGAAAGGCATAAATATTTACTATATGTACAGTCTTGAAATGTATTTCATTGCTTGATTAGACATGACATACAGTAGGATTGACATTGTTAAGATTTGTTGTTAATAAAAAAAGCTACATAATTGTATCTGTATGATGATAAATCTACATAATTGTCAAAGCTACATAATTGTATCTGTATGATGATAAAGAGTAATGCAATGCTATTTGTGGTATTAGTCTGTCTGTTATTGGTCATCTGTACACTGCAAGAAAGGAAGTCAAAGTCCACCACTGTTCAACTCTCTGTTGAACACTAGCTTTCATTCAATCTGCCTCAATCCAAAAGTCACCTCAAAACCCCCAAAACTGTATTTATTCATAATACAATGTCAACACCATTTCAATTCAAATTATGCCGTGACATTCTGCATCTACAATTTGCAGTGTTTTTTTGTCCCGTCTGTCTGTCCTGATAAGAAATGCATACACAGACACATACACACCTAGAAGACAAACAAACAAGGAGCATGAGGTCAAAAGCACTACAGTTTAAGGACAAACAAGGCTTTTTGGAGGCGTTGTGGCATTGCCCTTTGCCAGGTTGAGGAGGAGGTGAATGAGGTCATGAAGGTGGGAGTGGGAGTGGGGTGGTGGCGCTGGCTCAGAACTCTGCCTTACTGCATGTTAGCCAAGAGGAGGAAGAAGGACCTGTTCCATAACCGCAGCCTCAATATTTGTCTCCTCTCAGGAGAGAGTGCTACTACTAGAGCATTATCGGGCCGGCTTTCTGTATTTGGCTTAGGCTTAGTCATGCACTAAAAGAGAACTTTAGTGGAGATTTCCATTGAAGGAAAGCTTTTTACTCAAGGACTAGGCTTAATCCATGTACAGGAAACCGGCTCTATACCATCATGTTTTCCAGTAAGACGGGCAGAGTTCTGACACATTTCCATGGGTTTATGGGAAAGGCGGAGTGAGGAGGAGGGGTAGGAGAGAGATGAGGCTACGCAGGGGTGGGGGGTGGGACTGAGGGAGCAATACTATGGGATTGACAAATTCTGGACACAATCACAACGTTACCTGAAGAAGACCGAAAGCTATCCAAACTGCAGCTATGGGGTACAAAGAAAGACTGGTATGAGGGGGGCTTTACAGTGTGGAATTGTGTGGAATTCTGTGATGCTTTTTAATCTTCTTCTGTGGCAGAGCATTAATGAGTTCACCCAGAAATTATGTAAACGACAACAATTATATGTTCATCAAGGAAGACTGTTACGTACATCGAATTATAAGACTTAGTATTGTTTTGAAAATGCATAGCCAGCTCTACTCTTAAATCAGGAGATGGCTGCTCTGACCCTCCTCTGTGTATAAAGAGTTTGTAATCATGTGCACGAGGTAAGACTTTTTTTTAACTGACTGATTATCCAATATTTCAAGCCGGATATTCTCAGGATAAAATAGACTAGGAAGCCATTTCAACAATATTTTTAGAGAAAGTCTGAAGGCAGTGGCCACCACCTCAACCATGCCACTTCAACTAAGGTGTTTTCCCCAGGACAAGATGACTTACAGGTCCTCCTTCATATGAATTAAGTGAAGAGTGGGCATTAAAACTGTCATTTGGAAATTGGCAGCAGGCTGCTGACTTGCATGCGAATTTGGCGACCTACAAAAGGAAGGCTAAAGGTGACAGAAATGGTTTAAAAACAACCAGTAGTTTCCTAGCAGTAACTTAGTAGTTTCCCAACCAGCTAACTGAACAAATAAACTTAAAAAAACTGCCACATTTTCCACCTAACTACCTATCTGATACATTGAAGAAACCAACAATACACTCAGTCACTCAATGCATCACTAAAACTAACATTTTCTTCCTGTTCTGTTCAAGGGTATCATATAAAGTGGCCAATGTGACAACAGATCCCATGGAGCGGAAACTGTCAAACCAAAAGCATACTTAAACATTTTATATCATTATAAATGTGTGCTTTTACTTACTCTTCTTCAGATCATTACTTTGCAACTGAGGAGATGCTTTTGATGAATAGCAACATCCACCCCCCTCTCGGTTCTCAACCCTCAGTAAAAGCATCAGATGTTGGAAATCAGGTCATTTACATTTTTTCTCCCCTGCAAGCTCATTTCCAAGCTGTTCGTTTTACAAGGCCGAGTCTGCCAACCTTCTCTTGTGTGTGCCCGTCCACACGGAGACGCTTTTTGGGTTAAACGCAGAGGTTTTGCTTCGTCTTGGCCGAGCGTCCAAACGAATCCTGTAAACGCACTGCCCGAAACTGCACTTTTCTGAAACCTGGTTCCAGAGTGGAAAAATCTGAAACCGTAGCCCTTTTGAATTCGTTTGGACAGCGAAACTGCACATCCTACTTGCGTATCGATGATGTCATCGCCACAGCTGCCCTGGACTTGACACTTATAGTAGCCTATTGCCTAACAATACTAGTTTTCATACATGACATTACCTACGATTAAACTCCGTAGGATAAATATCACAACTAATGCTGAGCAGCGGCGATAGCTTATGACTTGGTAGACTGAACACTATATACTACATTCTAGCTACTGTCAGTGACGCGAGAGAACTTAAGTTATTAGGGAAGTGCGGTGTAAGTTTACATTAATTTGTGCGTAGTGCCGGTGTCATTCATTTATTTTACATGTCTTACAACATAAATAAATGCATTCATAGTGAAGTCAGATATGAGCTACAAAGACGCTTAAAGCTCATGTTAAGCCTATAGATGCGCACTAAATGCGAATGCCCGATTTGATGCAAGCAAATGTATCAACTGTAAGGCTATTATAGCAATATTATAAATGTGGCGACGGAATAGCCCTAGAACTTGGGTACGCCTAGCCTTTGCACTTGCGGTGATAACCAAAACTAATGTGAATCGCGGACTATCCTACAACCAAAGAAAGTAAAGGAGATTATTTTTACCTGCGTTAGCCAAATAAAGGACGGGACTGCACTGCACCCTTCACAAACCGTAAAAATTAAGTTTATTAGTTTTACAGTTGACTGTTGACAGTTCACTGTAAGTCCACACAAACAATTCTGGTTTCCTTGCACTAGCTATTTCGTCGTAGACTATTCTGTCTGCCTATAGCGCAAGCTTTGGTCAATTTCTGTAAAGAAACAGTGCCACCTAGGCCTGGGATATGAAGTAACGTGTCGTGTTGAGATGGATCCGTTTGGACGCAAATATTCTTGATACGGTTCCAGGGAAGACGGAGGAAAAAAAGATCGGTTTGGTAGGTGTGGACTAGAGTGATGCACAACAGTATCAGCCCAAGAGGACGCCCCCTGAGAAAACGGACAGTTATATGAACTTACCTTGAAAACGCTTCATCCAAGCCATCATCAATTTCCTGTCAAGTGATGAAAACACTTCCTAAGTATGTTTTCTTTTGAAGTCAGCTCAGATTTCATACTATTACTCCAAGAGGATTTCAAAGAGAACAATCAAGGCTATAATTCTATTGAACTCAGTTGGCAAAATCTTTAACTATGAATTGGGAAATGATGTTGAAATGGTAATAAAATAAACATGTGACTAGAAATGGTCTTACCCAGATGGTGTTGTTGTTATCAGGCCTGTTGAGGTTAGTCACAAGGTTCTTTCGATTGTCAACATCATCCACAATCTTACAGGAGCTATCAAAGTCCAACAGATTCCCTGTAGCTACATCTACAAAAAAAGAGCATGACAAAATGCATACAGTGTTACATATAGACAGTGCTTTCTTTGTAGCTAATGATTGCCCATTCTGGCCACAATCGATGCGTTTAGGCATAGACTCAGAAAGGAATCTTCTGTGTGGATGAGGACACGAGAGAGATAATGAACATGCATGTTTGCTTGTTTGTTTGATATTATAAAATAAATAAAAAGAGGTGTGCATGAGTTTATATGTGCTTCGATTAAAACAGGACATTCATTCAAATGAAGTCTTAAGTTGAACTAAAGCTTGTATTGCATTAATAAAGCTACGCAAAATCAATTTGCAAATTTTAATACAATAAGAAATAATTTAATCACAGACATCGGTGGGTCAGATAAAAGCGGTCTCATGCAACATGATGCCGTTAGTTCATGCACAAGAACTCGGCTCATAGACTGACTTTGCACTTCGCCGAGCATTCTATTTGAGGCCTGTAGTGTTTTATAGTGTGAATGTGTACAAACTACCTGGTCCCTGTAAACTGGTGGACATCTCTGTCTGGGCGTTGTCGGTAACTTCTTGGACAGAGCTGGACTTTACCCGCTGCTCTTTCTCTGCGAGGAGCGAGGACAGATGGCACATCATCATCATCTCTCTACATCAACTCCATAATTACATTTCCCATTCTCCTCTATTCCCCATTAACCAAATCCACTTTCCCCACCAAACTGCTCTCATCCCTGCCACCACACAACATTTAGAGCACAATAAAGAAACCCAGGGACAGCACAAAATTGAATACCTTCTTTGGCCACCTGCCAGAACTCAAAAGCAACTTTGAAGGCTTGAGCCACAGTGAGAGTCACTGCTTGAGCCTACAGGGAAGAGACATTAAAGTTGTTATTCATGCATTTACACGATCATTCATGTACATTAATCCAGCACTTTTATTCAAAGTGACTTACAGTTCAAAACAGTACAAAATACAAATTGCTCCTTGATACAAACACGAAAACCCTCTTATGACACACTATTGTGTTATACTTTATTATACTCAAATGTATCCCACACTTCCATCCAAGGTGGCCTACAGTACATACAAAAGAGGAATTTAACAGTATACAGCTTCTTGAGAATTCAACCACAACCCTGTTATTACTACCTTTCTCTACACAGTTTTCATTTCATACAGTCCTGCTGGAGCTACTTGTGTCAGGGGAAAGCTAAGACCTATTCAGAGGTGTAGTTGGGCAAGTCATGACAAATCAAACTACCTTGTACTAAAAGCAAGTCTGATATGTAAATCATGAATCAGGTGTTTGGTTCAGGAATTTAAAGGATTAAAAACACTTACCACTTTTCTTTTGGCGCAGAGGAATGCATGGCACTCCAGAGTCTGGTTCTGTTGGTTTTGGGCGATGTAGGCAAACACCTTGTCGTGCATCTTGTCTGCAGTGCAATAGGATATTCTGGAAAGGGGGAAATGGGTAAGGGGGAGAAAGAAAGGTCGCAGAAATGTCAGATCTCTCCCTGCCAGTAAATGCACCATTGTCCATAGGTTTACATACAAATACAGCAGACAACATCTAGCACAAAATGTAGTGAGCCTGGATTATTGAGGCCAGGAAGCTTTTCCTTTAAAATTGTGAATGGCCTGACATTTTTTAGAGGGTGTGGGGGCCTGGAATTTGCTTGAGTTGTTATTCTTCTAAGTCTGTCCATATGTACAATCTAGGGCTGTGTGTGAGAGGGAGAGAGCAAGAGGGGGAGAGAGAGAGAGAGAGAGAGAGAGAGAGAGAGAGAGAGAGAGAATGTGGACAACATTACGTCCAACAACACGTGCGCTGCCCACCCAGCTCTGAGCAGCAAAGATTTATGGGAAACAGTCCTGCAACGAAGACTTAAGAGACATTTATTAGGCATTCCTCCTCAGCAAGAAAACACTGAGAGCATATGTGCTGGGATATGTGATCTGTGGTGTAGGACAGTGTGTGAGAAAGAAAGAGAATACGTGTGTGAGAGAGAGAGAGAGAGAGCTAAGAGAACGAAACAGAGAGAGGGAGAGAGAGAGATCTTAAATCTCTAATGACAAGCAGGGAAATAACTGCAGTTGGGGGGGGCACAGGAGGTAGAGGTATTACTGTATTGTCTGTTGACCTAAAACATCAACAGCCTTTCACAAAACCAAAGTCAAATCACAGACGGCATCTTTAAGGGAAAGAGGTTGGATATGTTTTTTTTTATAGCGGTCAGGAAGAATCTTTCTTAGCCTGACTCATCTGATGGATTTGCAAGGAAGAAAGGAAAACAGAACAAAGCTTGAAACAATTCTGGATAGAGCAAAAAGACTCCTCAGGTCTCTAGAAGTGGAGACTCACCTGTATATAGACACATTTTCGATCAGCTGTTTGGTTGCATAGTCACAGAGGATAATTCCCTGAGGTGAAACTTTTAAAGCAACTTTTTGGAGTTTCTTCCCACTTGCTTTGGCCTACAAAAGAAGACAGCATTCACAACAGAAGAATAATATTTCTGCTTAGAAAATACTATTTCAAATTCATCAAAACACGGCAGAGAAAGAAATCTTTTCACACAATGGACTCACTGTGGCGACAATGCGTTTGACA
>NW_027468685.1:17422578-17475078 GCF_046254945.1 Alosa pseudoharengus | reverse complement strand
TCTTTGCCTATGGTTTACTAGCGTGCTAAACTAGCAACATTGAACTGCCCAACAACAAAATCCGATTGGTTGGAACATTTTTTCCCCATACATATAAACGCACCATAGGTTTCCTTTATGTCTAGCAGCCTATGCCGATTGCTGTGTGCATGTGATTGACATATGTGCAGGGTAGAAATTCGATCAGGTTGTTTTAACTAATATTAGACTGCAAGATGGGGTTTTGTCCACTACATTTAAGTTCCCTGTTATAGACTAACTTGCCATATTAAAAATTCCCAGTTTATTCCCATTACTTCCCGTTTATTCCTGTTAATTCCCATATATTCCCATGGAAAGTTTCCAACTTTTAAAATTCCCGGAATTTTGCAACCCTAGTACTTTCCC
Source organism: Alosa pseudoharengus (assembly GCF_046254945.1). Classification (NCBI taxonomy): domain Eukaryota; kingdom Metazoa; phylum Chordata; class Actinopteri; order Clupeiformes; family Clupeidae; genus Alosa; species Alosa pseudoharengus. Next base: position 17,474,691 of record NW_027468685.1, on the reverse strand, counting down.
CCCAGATAACTCGCTTGGGATTTGAGGCCTTTGGGGAAAGGGAGACGCAAAGCCAATTTTTGCAAACTGGGGCAGACCCATTAGACCAACTTAAATGGTCACTCATGTATCTTTAATGTATACAGCCTTCTTTATTCCTCTGACTAAACAGTTGGCGGGATAGAGAGAATTAATGCCATTTAATGTGTTGTGACAGTCATCACTTCCATTACTGAAAGATATTTTTGGGCTTTATAAATTTATATTTATGAATATAAATGCATTAAGCTATGTGTCATATTAGACATGACCTGCAGGAATCTGAGTTGCCACATCCCAGGGCAGTTGCTGCTTGACCAGCTGCTGCATGGTGCAATGTTGTTCCTCATCTTGATCTGTAACTACATTTAAACCCTCAGCAACAGATTCAAGTCCTATTATATTGTGAAAAGTAAAGCAAGACTTTAAACGGTAAGTCAATGTTTAAGACCCACAACAGTAGCTTGTTCACATCGCTGTGCAGCTTCTTAGAGAGTTCAAGTAGACATTTCATCATTGGACCAGCCGTTGTATCGTCTATCTTTGATCAAAATGCCAGTGCTGGGCAACCAAACACTTTTCCAGCTGAGAAGTCAGACAGAGGAAAACTAGCGCTGAGGTACAAACACTGTCCCCTGGAATAAAAAAGGCTATTTGTCACAGATGGCTACCATAATCTCTCTGTCGAATACTTCACATGCACACGTATCTGACTGAGATGCAGTGTGCCGTTTAGCTGTTTTCACTACCAAATGGAAATCCATCACAAAGGCTTTTACACAAGGGCTTAACTCGAGTCGCAACTCCTGACCATATGTAAAAAATGTGAGACCAAAACCATGTAATTAGGTAATCTTCGGACCATAGGGACATTAGCCCTGGTTGCTAGGTTCTCAAATAGGTATGTCACCCATACTTGTGCCACCATGTTCAGTATGAACTGTATTTAAGCATGCACACACACACAAACACACACACACACACGCACGCACGCACACACACACACACACACACACACACACAATCATCCAGAGGCACTGGCTGTAAATATTCAGACTGAAGCATGCAATAAAAAAGTCTTCCCTGGCCCACTCCTCATTACAATGCATTTGCCGCAAGCTATATGGTTCATCTTCTGAGCTGGCATGACTTTGAACGGAGGGAAAAGACATTTTCCACCTATAAAAATGACTGATGTCCGTAAAATGGTAGCTTACTGGAAATATGAAATGATCTTACACAGCATGAATTGTAATTAGCAGATTATCATTGTTGATAACAAATTACATTGTTTCCCTAGGATACATCTCAGAAGTATTATCTGTGCTGATGATAAAACTTAACAGACCTACGTTAAGAATCATCCCGTTCCGAGTGTAGTACCACTGTATGGATAGGCTTACTAAGTCATGTAAGACTAGGATCCATTAGCTTCTTAAGGAAACCAAGGCATACTTCAGTGCTGATCTGCAGGATTTGTGTTAAGTAGCCTATATCTCAATTCCCTGTCGTTTATGTGGAGTAAATGTCCAAAGTTTGACAGAAGGCAGAACATTTGTGAAAGTAAGTCAGTAGAGCAACAAAAGGTTAGTTTAACAAATCATACACAGAGCTAGCCTATGCATTAGGCGACCAGTCGCCTTGAAAGCAAGAAAGGTGAAATCAAATATTTTGAGCGATATAGCAGTAGCCTACTTTGACAACAAGGCTACGACTGAACATCACTAGCGTTGTTGATGTAGTAGCCTAACCCTGTTCTTACACTGAAGGAAACGCATCGGGTTAACTTTAACAGTGGATGTTTTTGTTTAGGCCTAAATAGGCCTAGTGTAAATTGTTACTGTCCCTACATATCTGAGCACACTATAACCAGTTTTTTTTTTTTTTTTTAATCTGTACTGTAGCCTGCCTGGGCCCAGGTAGAACCCGATGCGCAATGCACGCACTGTGTTATTCACAGGGAAGCGCTCGTGTCAAGGCAGTTTAGTTAGACCCGACCTACACGAGATTTTGAACGTTGTTGTGAGTGGTGAATTTCACCAAAACTCGGCCCTTAAAAGCGCATCTATTCTCCGCACTTTGCGAAGAGATGGTAGCTGACCAAAAGGCTGTACTGTTTCACAGCGAGGCAAGGTGGCCGAGGTAAAGTGCTGTCGCGCGTGTTTGAGCTCCGAGTAGCCTCTTCTTGGAGGAAGAGCGCATGTTTGAATCTGCAAGCACGTTCACTAATGAACATTTCTTGACGAAGCTGGCCTATCTTAGCGATATATTTGAGTAAAATGTCCAGTTACAAGGCAAAGACAAGCACCTACCTCACCTAGCAAATAAGATTACTGCATTCACCAAAAAAAACTGAGTAGCCTATCCCAGACAGCATTTACATCTGTGCCAGATCCGTTTTTGGATCAGCAGATTCGCACAGCAGTCGCACTCACTATGCAGATCTGCACCAACTTTGCGCCAGACTTGTCTGTAGCTTCTGGCTGTGACAGTCCATCCAGCGGGTGCGGCGCCTATCCGGGGCAGCTTCGCAGACCAGACGCGCCACAACGGAATTGAGTTCGCCCGGCGGGTGTGGGCCAGATCCGCAGGAGCTGCGCAGACCTTACGCGCCACAACTAACGGAACACTTTTCCCCCACATAAACCTGCAACTCTACGTTATGTGATTATGCAGAGTGGAAGACTACAGGCTGCACCGTCTTTGTGATTATTGGTAAGTACATTATACAAATATCATTTTAAATGTAAACTGGTGTTGATGTCATTTTAGTCTGCTAAATATTTAGGCCTGTATTAAACATGAAAGTTTACAAACTTAGTTTACTCTGAAATTCTGACATCCTGAAACGTGCCAGACAAGCTGGGTAGTAGCTACGGTTAGCTTGTAGTTTAGGTTCTTTTAAACATGCATCCACAACTATGTGAACATGAGCTTTAAGGCTAAATTGGTGAGCTTTGCTTATTATTCACCAAAATCGCTTAATATCGTGTCCATTGTGTGTTAGCTGCAAATTCGTAGCCATTCGCGCTAACGTTACCCACTTTGTCTGTAGCTAGCCTTGCTGCTAGTAGCACTGCAGGTATTGCATAGACGGCCAGCGTTTTTTAAGCCTGTTTAAAATGGATTTAGAGTGGAAAAACTTGTCTGTAAACACTAGGCTTTTTATCGAAGGTCGACAAGAATTGTCGCTGTCCTCCAGTTTATCCGGTTTGGGATGCAATGCGTTGTTGGCAATGCATACTATACTGTTATAAAATAAATAATCTTTGGATGTTGAATCTAATATTTACTCTTTGTTTGTTTGCTTTGTGTGCTTTTTGTACGTCTCACAGGAGCATCCATCCGTGAACGGCGCTGCAATTCACCGTCTGCTCGAAAATATTTCTCAGGACAGCTAGCAGCTACTTTTGATTTCAGCCTCGCACGTAGTCTGGCCCAACAGACAGTATGCGGTTCGCGTACAACCGCGCCAATCAGCGAACAGTTGAGTGATGACGCGGAACTTGCCTGCCGAGTTGATTGTTGTAGTCCAGCGAAGCTTGTAGTTCAACATTATAGCAACAATGGCGACGGAGGAAGAGACGCTAGAAGCTATCCGCGAAGTTGTCTCAACTCTCGAGGGCATCACGCAATTAAAGCAGGAACAAGAGGCTTGTCTTGTCAATTTTATAAATGGCAAGGACGCCGTAAAACTCTCCTTCCAACTGGCTTTGGAAAAAAAGTTTGATTTATCAGATGGTGATTACTAAACCTAAACGCACAAGTGTACTACATGCATCACTACTTTTCATGTTTTCAAATAAACGTTTGCTGCTCGTTATTCTCCCCCCTACTCTCAAATTACCTTTACAAAATCAATGCGGCCTACTTAAGGAATGGAATGTTTGCTACTAGCTACCCTACCCTACCGAGCGGGGCTCAAGGCGAGGCTGTGTGTCTTGACGTGAGCTAGCCGGTTACCAAGCGGGGCTCAAGGAAAGGCTGCTGTGATTGTGCTTGACTGGGACTAGCGGTTACTGAACTGGGCTCAAGGTAAACCGCTCCGTGTTTGACAGATGCTAGCCTGTGGCCGAGCTGGGCTCCAGGCGAGGCTACCGTGCTTGTGGACAGTAACGTTAGCCAGTCACCGAGCGTGGCTCAAGGTAGGCTGCGTTGTTTTATGCCGAGGCAAGCTCCAGGTTAAATAACACGTAGGTCGTCAGTACAACGTATCCGAGAGTGTAGTCTGAATAGCCCGTGGAGAACAAATTAAGCTCAGACGAAGTCACCGGGCTGCGTAGAACAACAATCGTCTGATAAGCGGCGAGAAGAGATAACAGGGAAAACTGGCGTGTGACAAGAGCTGATATAATCTCGGCGACGTGACGCTTTTGGTGTACAACTCTCGGTCTGTGGCTGGCGCAAGTTAGAGATATATCCACTACGAAGAGACTGCCCTAGCGGCCAGGTAGCCTGCATACTAGCCAGCGGTCTGTTTACTACTGAGAGCAGAAGAGCCTGAAGCGGAAGTGGTAAGCGTAAAAGCCTGAACTCCGGCGCACAGCACACGTCATTACCAAACGTTGCTGATTGGTTAAGGGAACTCCAATGATTTCAAACCTCAAAATAAGCATCCGCCCATTACGGAGACGGATTCTTATTACTTTGTTCCAGACTGTATGACGAAGAGAAATCGTAGTCACAGGCGGTAAGGGCCAGGCTAGCAGCTACTAGCCTCTGCGAGAGATCTGCCGCTGCCGCGACCAAGCAGGGTTGGGTCAGATTACTTTGAAATGTAATCCATTACTGACTACAAATTACATGGTCATTTTTGTAATCAGTAACGTAATCAGTTGGATTACCAAAAACATGTAACGTAATCTGATTACTTTAGGATTACTTTTAGATTACTTCAGTAAATATGCCCATTAAGTAAAAGACACCACCACAGAATTGATGAAAGAATTCTCATTCTATTTTTCTCCACGCTTCTCCAAACATTCACAACTCAGCTTAACCTATAAGGGCACACCTGGACAAAGAATTTAGCTTTCGCTGGATTTTTTTGACCCAGGGACATGGCCTGAGATTGGCATAAAAAAGGGAAGCATTAAACCCAAATGACATCATGTCCATTTCAATTGTGGGGGTGAGAAAATGATTATTTTAGGATGTTTTTCAACCAGGGGGACTTTCTCAAAGTAAACAGTAACACTAAAACAAGAGGTTACATTAAGATTAGGAGGAAAAGATCAGGCAGTGTGCCGAGAGACCTGCCCCAATAGTATGTAAGTTAGTAAGTAAGTATATCTTTTGATCCCGTGAGGGACATTTGGTCTCTGCATTTATCCCAATCCGTGAATTAGTGAAGTCGAACCGGCAAGCCCAAAGGCCGAAGCCCTAACCAGTAGGCCATGGCTGCCGCAAAAGGCAGCATTTGAACATTAAACCACACAATGATCCAAAACATACAGCCAAACAAGGCAAGAAATGGTTAACAGAGAACAATATCAACATTTTAGAGTGGACCTCAATCCGTCAAAAAAGTGAGCACAAGGCCAAAGTGATGACAAATAATCGTTCCTGCCTCAAAACCCAGATTGCTGCTAAAAAGGTGCAGTCTACAATCATTGTGGATACATGAAGAGGCTTGGTGGGTATTATGAACCATTTTGAGAGCTGTGGTGGTAAATAAAGATGTTTCCAGTGATTGTTTAAAAAGGGTATAAATAAAAAAAAATCATAAAAATGTTAAAAAAGATACACACTTTCTTTTATTCCATGTTTTTACCACATTGTCTTGCAACCTTTTGGCATGTGCAAGTGTAATTTTAAGTAAGAACAAACATATTGTTCAAGAGAAAATCAATATTTGCCAGGGGTATGAATAATTTTGTTCTTAACTATATCTTAAAAAAGTCTAAAAAGTGAACGTCTTGTCAAATGAAAAGATAGCATTGTTGCATTGTTTGCATGATAAAATGTAATCAGGTAATCCCCAACAATGTAACTGTAATCTGATTACACAATTTTTTATTGTAATCTGGGCTGATTATAGTTACTTGATTTTTGTAATCTGATTACGTAATCTAGATTACATGTAATCCGTTACTACCCAACCCTGCGACCAAGGAACTGCTGCTGACCTGCGAGCTGCCATGATAGCAGCCTGCCCTGCAGTCTGGATTGAGTAGCCTAGCTAACGTCGAAGAACTCTCACGAAACAACAAACTGTCGCTGTCAAAGTCCACCGACCTGCTGATCTGCAGGATCGCCCAACTGTTCTGTGCTTTCAGTGCCCCCCAGACTGCCAGTAATCTTCCTCAGACACAGCTGAGCGCCGTCGTCATCATCATCGGGACATCAGCCGGTTAGATGCAACGGACTATGTTAACATGACATTTTCTTTCAGTGCGTTTAGCGGAGTTTGTTTATCAACATAAGCCTTATATTTCACATATTGGTTTGTGTTATGTTGTAGGCCTAGGCATAAGCTTAGGCTAGCGGACACAGTGTTCTCTTTTGCCTTTTTAAAATAAAAAACTATTTTGAAAATTACAAATTGTGTGGGTCTTAATTGTCTGATAGCTTAAATATGAATCACAGACCATGCCCAGATGAGCCCCAGATGTAGAATATGAGTCTGGGCCGGATCCGCACCAATGGCAATATTAACTGTACTGGGCCAGTTCTGGCCCAGATCTGTCTCTGATCCGTAATTCCAACCTGTTCCGGTATTGGCCAGTTGGAAAAAATGACCCTGGGGCAGGTCCGTTTAGAGCAGTGGTCCCCAAACTACTGCCCGCCACCTCATTTTGGGTGGCCCCCCAAAACATATCTGGCCCGCACAAGAGTACACGTGTAATACTCTTTTTGTCCACGGGTGGCTGTTTTGGCGCTGTTTTGCGTTTACCATTGAAAACGGAATAAAATGTAGGCTTACAAACAATGTAAAGAGGCCTATGCTCACTGCATCAGTGCTCAAAGTATTCTAAAAGTTTATCAATTAATTGTTAATAACTAACGAACTTCTATTCAAGTCATATTTCTGGGACTTCCTGGGATAATTATTTCTATTTTTTATTCACTCGTTCAAATGTTCATCCAAATTCACACTTCAAAGTTCTCATCAGGTGAGTGAAAGTTAGAATGGCGGTCATTTCAGATGTTTTTGGCAGCACTTCATAAAACTCTCATAGTTTGGTTATTAAATTATTTGTAGGATATTGCTTGTTCACAACTTGAGCTGTGTATGCAGACAGATAAAATATACTTTCGGGACTCCCTGCTAATACTTTTGGGAATGCTAAAGTCTTTTTTATTAGTATTATTTCATTTGAGCTACATTTTACATGGCATGATGGCAATATAAACACAGTTAACAATGGTATTAAATTGCAGTAGCCTATGATTAAATGTTTGTTGTTCACAGCACTAAGCTATTTAAGATTACTGATATACTCCCGAGTCTCTGGCCCTCTCTTAGAGCCAGGCATAGTGAGCTGGCCCTCGGAAGAAAAAGTTTGGGGACCACTGGTTTAGAGGATCTGTGCCAAATGCTAATGAAGATCTGGACCAAATCTGGCCCAAATATATTTTGCTGTCTGGGATGGGACAGGCGCCTCGATCGCGACAGTATTATTCCTTTGAGATTTCTGAGCGAAATCGCTGAAACGTCTGATTGGGAGGCACTCTTGTGATCCCATGTATTAAACAGTAGGCCTACATCACATCCCTGCAAAGTTTATTTCAAAAATATTTCCCAACCAGCAGTGCTCAGTATGACTGGATTATGGATCCATTTAATGCAGCATGTTGGTGTTTCATTGAATATATTGTACAATGCTGTAAAATGGCCTAGGCTTCCTAATATGTTGCTGGAAAACAGAAATATGTGTGTTATGTATTTATTTATTATTATATCTGCTGCACCAGCTGATTTTAACTCTGTTGAAGAGGATATATTTAGAACTTGTCATTATTTCAATAAATTTGACCATTTTAAGCTTGACCTACCACTTTCTTAGAGCGATGAGGGACAGGTGGGGCTCGAGAATGCCCCCTTGATCAAAGTGGGGAATGAAAGAAAAAGTTTGAGAACCACTGATCTAGTTTGTTAAATAACACAGTCACGAGTTGGGTCGAGATAGTCTGTCATTTTTAAAAAGTGGGTCCCCAGAAAAAAAGTTTGAGAAACACTGCTATAACTGACTGGCAATGTAGCCTACCTTTATGTAGCAAGACAGCTTTTTAGGGCTGCCTTGACCTCACAAGTTATGGCACAGTTTTTCGTCGCACGTGACTAAGTTAACGTTATCAGCACAAGGCACAACCACAACAGATTGTTTGATTCACTTAAGAACCCCACAGGCCTATCAACAGGTAATGCAACAAAGTAACTACATTTTTGGACACTGTTCTAAAAGACAACAATGTAACCAACACTTTTGGATTTATGTTATGTAGCCGAAATAACGGTGCAAGTTAGAAATACAACAGCACCCTACGATAGATAGAACTGCCATCTAGGCAAGTTCTACCGCAAAACAGCAGCATATAAATTGAAGAGACCTAAAACGAATCACAGCACAATCGGCTTCTCGCTAGGCTACATTGTTTTCTTAGTTCAACTGAATAACAGTGGATAAATGGTCTCCTACCAGAACTCTACGCTAAAGTGGTAAAACTAGCCGATCCCGCAGGCAACCGTTGCACAACTCTCAGAAGTTGACTATCGGAGAGAAATAATTGGCACAGGATAGGCTACTTACTTTTGTGTTTTCCTGAATTCCAAGATTGTTTGGCCATACTTGGACTACGAATAATAGCCCTCCCCGCGGACTTAAGAGCATCCATATTTACAGCTGATATAAAAAAATATATATAAATCTACACTCTCTCTGTCTAGCACTCTGTCGTTGCCATGCGCTGTCTCAACTAGGCTACTTCTCCAACTTTTGTTTGCGTTTGGATGCCGAAACCCATGGGAATGAGGATTGTCCTTTGCTTCCAACTGGGCGGTGTTGAAGCTGTCAATCAGAGAATAGCAAACACGAAGGCGTGACAGCAGGACGTGTTATTTTACACCATAGCCTACATTTCTTGACTTTAATCAAATTCACATCTGGTCCTTACGCAATTTTAAAATAAACTCCACGAACTCTACGCTGTAACGTATTATTTACCCTACAGCCAACGCTTCAATTCAAATATCCTAGCTTTGTTTTAAATTTCGAGTGCCCCCATGTGGTCATCAAGAGGACTTCAATGTGGGGTTTTCAAAGTATTCCTAAATGCAGAAGAGCTGGAAGTTGATACATTCTTTGCATTTTCTCTACGAGTAGGCCCTACCGCTATTTTACCATATAGCCTAGCCTACCCACACCATGCACATGCAGATTTGACGGTCACCACAACAGAGTCTGAAACAAATTCCTAATTTGAAAGAAAGTTGACTCATGCTACTGTCATGCTGCACGATTTGGGGAAAATATCTAATTTCGATTTTTCCTGATTGCCTGATTTGTGAGCACGCCTGGTGCACAAGTAGCACAACACCCCCGACCAACTGTGAGGCTCACCAATCAGAATTTCTGTGCCCCTCACACACTATATGCACACCCAACAACCAGAAGTGCCACAGTCAAGGGGGGTGAAATTAATATGAAAGTCAGAAAGGTGACAAAATTAACTGTGCACGATTATTTATATCTTTAACAATTGGGTAATTGCGTTGGTTCATATTGCGATAATTGTGCAGCCCCAATACTCATTTGTCTCATTCACAGTATTGCAGAGGTGACTTTGTTAACTACATGGCATATTGCATTCCGACTTATGAACATCATTGCTTCATTCCATTTCCATTACAATAACACAACTGAGGTTGGAGAGCCCATTAGGTGACCTGTGCGAAATTGGGCTTTAACCCAGACATGCACATATAATGTGGCAATGAATACATTCTGAAATATATAAGCCTTTTCACTATACCAAAAACAGTAGAATACCAATACCTGGTTAAACTTCTAACAAATCTCTTGTTTTTATACCCTACTTATGTTATGCAAGTACATGGAGAAGTTTTTAAATTTACAGATGCTACTGAAGACCTTATAAAAGTAAATATTTGCATTGATTGTTAACAGATTAGAATATGGATGGTTTAACCGATAGTTTAACTGATAAGGAACAAGCACACAGACCCATGCAATTTCAAACATCTTGCATAACCAGCAAGATTTCATTTAATGGTTTTGTAAACCCCACAGAGTGAGCAAACGCAGCGGAAATCAATTATTGAAAGTAACAAAGTGGACGAGTAACAGAGAGAAACAAAACTTTTTTTTTCCTTTTACTCTCCACAAAGTTTTACAAAAAAAGTCAATAATCCAGTACAACGCCATTGCAATCCACAGAAATACTTTTCCAAGGTAGGCCATAAAACACACAACATGGTCAACGCTAAGGAAATGGCCGGGTGGACTTGGGAGTGAGAGAGGTACAGTAAAGATAGACGCAGCACTTTCACAAACTTCATCCCACTGGAGATTAAAAAAAAAAATACAAAAACAAAACTGAAAGCAGACAAGCTGCTCCTCTATGTAACATGATGCAATCACTGAAAGAACACAACTCCAAATGAAGAAGAGGGGTGGGGAAGGGGGGGATGTAACCAAAGGCTCACCCTTTCCTTTCCATTCTTACAATCACAGAAGGAAAACCAAATACGCTCCAGTGCTTTCGCCAACGTATTATCTTACATTATTATCATCATAGTCATCGTTTTAAATAAATATGCATGGAGGAATACGAAACAAAAAACATGAACGCAGAAACAAACACCCATTAACTTGGCACTTTTTTGACTAAAAAAAGAAATCAAAACAAACGATTCAAATCAAAACATTCAGCAGAAAAAAAGTTATTTTACATTGTCGTAAACAAATCAATGGCGGCCAGCAGGCCTGATGAGGGGTGGGGTCCTTGCAGGGGGCATTTGGCAGGTTGGACTTAACACAACCCCCTACTCCCACTTAACCTACCACATCCACCTCTTCCCTTACACCATGACGGGGTCACTGAGGAGCTAAGCAGAAATAACACAACTGGGTCAGGTGTGTATGAGTTGGAGTGTGTGTGGGGGGTTAGGGTAGATAGGAAGGGACTTTATAAGGATTTTGGGAGTCTGTAAAGAAGTGTCAGACAAGTATCTTGCAGTGTGTGTATATGTACTGTATGTGTGTATGTGTGTGTTCGAAGAGATCTCAAGGCACTGTGTAGTATGACAACTGGCAAATATCAGTTACCTAGACATCATATTCAATGTGTGTTTTTTTTTTTCTTTCTCTTTTTTTCACTGTTGTTATTTTGCATTGCTTAAAGAATCTATTCCCTATGTAATTTTGGTCCAACAATAAAATATCTTGCAATTAATTCAAAGAGATCAACATTCCCCAAATGTTTTTGCAGCATAAAGTTAATGAGTACACCATGCCACAGTCCGGCCCTTCTGAATGAACTCTTCTCTTGAGAAACCAGGCGAGTTTCAGAATACAAAACAAATCTTGGGCTGGTCTCAGAGACCAAGTGTTAGTTTTAGAGTATCCATGTAACAAAGAAACACACATGGCCAAGTGTGTTTTTTTTTTTTTTTAAAAAAACAAAAAGTTCCAATGATGAAATGTATTTTCTAGGAGGAAACGTACATTGCTATGGTCATAACTGGACTGAAATGTGCTTTTTCCAAAACAATCACAACATTTCAGGAAAAAAGTGGACAAATGAATTCACAAACGGTTTCCTTTCAAAGGATATGACATAAAGCATAATTTGTCAGCTTTGTTTGTTCCATTTTTCTGTTACATTCATTGAAAACTTAAGAGATGGTAACATTTACATAAAAGTAAATGCACTGCCACCATTTTTGACATATAAAAAAGTAACCAATGGCAAAACGTTTTTCTGTCTTAACTCTAGAACGTCTTTCTAAAGACCCATGAAAACACGTGGGTGCTAAAACAAACAGCTTTTTTGACGGCTTCTGAGAAGACATTTTATGTGTATAAAAATGAGGGAACAAAAATGGGCAGTCTTGGTTAATGATATCCCTTACTCTCCTTATTCCTCATTCTCTAGCCAATGAGCAAACGAGTTACACTACAAAAAGGCTCAACTGGGGGGGAAAAAAACAAACAAACAAAAAAAAACACACGCACACTCATGTGCACACATACACAAACACACACACACACAAAACAACAGAACGCATCCCACAAAACCCAGTGGAAAACATACAAACACAAAATCTTTTCATGGTTATAACCAAACTGAAAAAAAAAAATTAAAAAAAAAACATGGGGGAAAACAAAAATGGAGGCAGGGAATGAAAGGTGAGCTGGAGTGATGGATGGATGGTTTGCTGGAGGGAGGGAGTGGAGAGGAGGCCAGAGTTCACTTTTTGAGGGGCTGGTAGACGGAGGCGTTGGGGTCCAGGCTGGAGGGACTGGTGTCCATGAACTTGGAGGAGTAGTGGGGCGCCACAGGGCTCATGCTGTTGGCCTCGCTGGTGTAGGAGATGCTGGGCATGACGGCCATCACCTCTGCAATCTTCTGCTTCAGCTCCTTGATCTCCTGCTCCTTCTGCATAATCTGACCTGCAGGCAAGAAGGGTAATGTGTGAGAAAGAACATAAGAAAGAAAGAAAGAGAGAACTGCAAAGATAGAAAGGAAGATGGCAACTGGCTGGTGAGTAGTGAGACACACTGATAATAATTATGTTATTTGACTCAACAACAAAAACACCCATAACTACCATAAATAATGCAGTGAATAAAAAGGTCTAAAGATGTCTGGGTGTGTGGGTGTTGTGTGTATGTGGGCATGCTTTTCCTTCAACTTTGCTACCCCTTCATGCCAATAGCTTATAAAGCAGATCTGGTTTGACAGCATTACACCTATACCCCAGTCATAACCCAGCAAAGCCACCTGCACTGAATAGAGACAAAAGATCTAAAAGGGGCCACATTTTGAGAGAAATAACACAAGATGATGTCACACCAAGATGATGGCTCTTTGCATAGTGACACACTGCAGCAGAACTGGTTAGGATGGCTCGCAAAAGACAACTGTCTCATTCATTATTAGTTAGCTCTGTGTTTGACCTTAGGCTGGACCTAACAGATGAGAAAATCATAATAATAGCACATAACAGGCATTCCTAACAGGGGCAAAGCTGTACAACAGGCTTGTCATCATGTCATTGCCACTGCCCTGAGATAAAAAGTTTCTGTCTAATAATTCTGTCCATTTTAATCAGTCACACAAAATGCTTGGCTACCATTTTGCATTTCCATGAGAATAAAAAAAAAAGATTGCACAGATCTTTTTTTTTCAGAAGCAGCCCAAATCACAGGCCGATTCCTCAGAACACCTTCATTTGACTAGAAAATTACAGGTTTGAATAAAAGTGATTGGCTACCCACGTCTAATAATAATGAGCATGATTGAGCAAGTGTGCCATGATGTGTGTGTGTGTGTGTGTGTGTGTCAGGAAGTGCAGGCAGCTAGAGTGGGCCTAGTTGCTTAGTGAGAATTTGGCCTGAGGTAAAATCCATTTCATGACCTAAGTTGTAGACCTCTGTCACCATTTAATGGTTATGACATCTAATGAAGGATCAGTTTTCATTTAATTTAGCTGTACCGGATATTGCTATTCTGATTAAAACATTAAGATTGATACTTCAGCTAAATGTTTTAACATGGTTAATACGGATATAGATCAAAGCAGTTTTAATAAAAAATGTTCACAATGACAATGTTATGTGAGGGGTTTAGAACCAGACTAATCAAGAGAGAGAGAGAGAGAGAGAGAGAGAGAGAGAGAGAGAGAGAGAGAGAGAGAGAGAGAGAGAGAGAGAGAGAGAGAGAGAGAGAGAGAGAGAGAGAGAGAGAGAGAGAGAGAGAGAGAGACACAAATAGAAAGAGGGAGAGAAAGAAAGAAAAAAGGGGGGATATGTTTGCCAACCTTGCGCGATCTCCAGCTGCCTCTTGGCGTCGCCCAGAGCGGAGAAGAGGTCCAGCTTGATCCTGGTCTCTGCGCTCAGGCTGTTCTCCAGGTGCTGGGTCTTATCCTGCATGGCCGACAGGGCCGACATCAGCACCTCCGTCTCCTTCTCGTTCTCCTTATATTTACGCAGCTCCTGCCAAAGTGACAAACAAGAGCACAAAGAGAAGATGGTCAGTGCAGTCCACTACATGATCTCTAATAGTGTGTAGAAGTTGCTGTCAACATTGTTCTAATCTAATGGCATTGTGATGAAAATGTAAATTGTGCAAACATTCTAACTCATGTTGTTCAAAGGCTGATTAAATTGGCTAATAGACCTAATGAGCATGTGAGGGGTTGACTGCTTAATGTCAGTGACTGACTGCATAATTGGTTTAATATTTTGGCATTTTCATCTGTGTAATGATTCATTTATCCCCATAGCTGCAATGAGCCAAGCACACCTTGGGGCTGTGCCAATCTGATGCAGAGGGTGGCGCCAGGGAGAGTGGGTATTTGACAGCTTTGTACAAAGCACAGAATCAGATGCTGTTTGCTATCAACTGACTACTGACTGACTGAGCTGTTTGTTATGTTTCTTGAATTTCCCCTTGGGGATCAATAAAGTACATACATACATACATACTCTAACTAACTAACTAACGAACTAACTATCTACAGTATCTATCAACCTGTTCCATTCACAACACCTTTTTTACTGGTGTTAGCACCAGTTCTGCGGGAGGGACAGACAGCGTCTCCATGAGAAATGTCTCAGCAGGTGTCTGTACAGTGGGGAGTGGTGCAAATGTTCAGCGCGCACACAGTGGAGAGGCAGCCAGTTGCAGCACGTTTGTGCAAGGCAAGGCCAGAGGGGCGTACTATAAAGGGAGATTAGTGGTACGTTGAGCCTGAAGACCGATGCAAGTTCACATTTTTACACGTTTGTGGCCATTGTGTTTTCTTGGTATTTCCAATTTCAATGTTTTCTGTTTTGCTTTGAGCCAACACTGCACATTGCTTGCTGTAACGTGTACACAAAAATGTCAGGCAACAAGGCGATCACCACAAACGCTTTGCAGCTGTTTGCCAAATTTGAACACACCTCTGGTGTGGTTCAACACGCAACTAATCTCTCTTAATAGTTAAATACCCCTCATCCCTCTGTCCTTTGTGTTCTTTTGTACGACAGACCCGACTGGCAAGTCTCTAAACCTGTCGTCATCACCTTGAGGGTCATCGTCTGCTCAAACAAGCCAGCTACTGACTGAGCCCCAGTGTCAGGAGGACATCATAGCACAATCAGCGACACTGTGAATGTCTGAATGTGGGCGTTCTTATTTGGCTCATCAGAGAGAGAGAGAGAGGAGCCATGTTGAGTAGAGGCTGACCTGTGCCTTGACCTCCAGCTCTCGGATCTGTTCCTCCTTCAGCTTCATGTCCTGCGTGAGCTTCTTGCACTCAGACTCCAGCTCACGGATACGGCCGCGCAGTGAGTCTGTACACTCCCCTCTGCAAGTAAGCATACGTACGCACACACACACACGGTAAAACAGGGATATTGAATCTCAGTGTGCCTATTTATAAAGGGTTTTCATTAAACTGTGTGTTTATGTTTAACAAGCAAATTATTATACACATACTGCACTACGCTGTGTGTAGCAAAGACAAAGACAAGACATGTCTCTATATGTTGGTGTGAATGTGTGTGTGTGTGTGTGTGCGTGTATGTGTGTGTCTATCTGTGTTTCTCATACACAAACGTCTACATATTGCAAACAAATCTAGCACCTGTTCCTGATCATGTAGGCAAATACATGAGCCACAACCCTTTCACTAGTGATCGGTGAATGGAAGTGTTGATGCAGATGCATGCCCCAGGCACACCTGTTGCTTAGCATTCAAATCAACCTGGCAACGTATAGGTGTCTCCATGTCACCCCTATGTACATACACATGGAATATGAATATGTCTGAGTGACTGACAGTCTGTAGACACAGCTCAGACAAAAGCATCTCATATATATATATGTGTACAGGGCTATATGTCTGTGTTTGCTTGAAGCTTATGCTTCATTGGTAGGCATGTACTATTTTTGAGGGCACAAATACATATCCTGTCTGTGATGTTTGAAGGTATTATTTCATATAGAAAAGTAGTTTTTTTTTTGTCTTTTACACACACATACACACACACACACACACACACACACACACACACACACACCTGTGCGCACTGTAGAAAGTTTTATATGTGTGTGTGTGTGTGTGTGTGTGTGTGTGTGTGTGTGTGTGTGTGTGTGTGTGTGTGTGTGTGTGTGTGTGTGTGTGTGTGTGTGTGTGTGTGTGTGTGTGCGCGCACGCACGGACAGACCTAGAGGCTGCGGCCAGAGCGACCGCGCGTGCCGCCGTGGCTTCCTCCATCTTCTTCCTCTTCTTCTCGTCGGCAAGCTGCTTTTCGGCAGCAGCACGGGCCTCCTGCTCGGCCTTCAGGCGCTTCTCCAGCTGCACGATGGTCTGCTTGTCCTTCTGCTTGGCCTGCACTGCGTTGTGGAGCCTGGTGGGACAGAAACAGTTTTAACAGTAGGAAAGACACACAGGCACAGACACACAGGGTGCTTCCCTATGTCTCACATCAAATAACCAGGCTACACTGGGAGTGCAACTGAAGTGTTCCTTTTGCGGAGCGTAAAAAATTGTTTTATATTAAGTTTTTGAATGTGCGCAGCGCTCGCGTCTGGTGTAGTCAGTTCCATTGAATACAGTGGAAGCTAATTTTTGCAGCACATGCTCAGCAAACAGAACAGTTAAGGCTGTTTTATGCTTCTGCGTCGACTCTACTTTACGATCTACGCTGTGGCATTGCCAGCGATGCTGGCATGAACCTTTCAAGTTCTGCATCTCCTGTGTCTGTGTCGCTCACCACCACAACAGTAGTCAGAATGGTGAACTCCATAGATTGGTGAAATAGTGATTTGTTTAGTCTTTTCTTGCTGAGATTTTGTAAAAGTTATAGACACCGCATATTCCAATGACCTAGTTATTGTAACTAGAAAATAAGTCTGAGTTTATTTGCAAAGCTTAGGTTAGTAGCATGTTGCTACTCCTCACAGTAGGCTGCTTGAAGCAGCCGGCTCAACACAGAGGGGGAGATGACCGATCACATTCATTGTGGTCTGCGTAGCCACACACCATAAATCTGAGTGAGTGATGCACAGAGCATCAAACTGGGATTAAAAGTATGAACGCACGCACACACACACACACACACACGAGGGAGGGTAAATAAATTAGCACATCTGTCACACAGGTTCCCTTCCGGGTACATGTGTGCTAAACATCTCACACTTGTCTGTTGAAAAGTCCCTGCTTGGTCTTGCAAACGTGGGCTGCTGGTGTTTCCAAAGCTTAAAAAGGGGAAATCCGGTGTAAAACGGGTTTTACATAAGTTAAGTCTGACCATAAGATCATAGACGAGGACTGACAACACGAGATTGTCGTTCAATCTAAATTCAAAATGGCGTCGCCCGGAAAATATGCAGAAGAGTTACTCCAGGTAGTGCGTGTATAAACTGTCTTCTAAATAAACTTTCAGCACACCATACATACAATGTTGCCAATGCCTCATTTTAAATGTTAAGAACCTAATTACACTGTTGGCGAAGTTTGGAGCTCTTGTTAGCCTTGTAGATGGGCTAAACAAGCGATTTATGTGCAGTAGAACCAGTGCCCTGTTTGCTAGCGTTATTAGCGCTATGGGAGAATCTGTAAAAAATGGCTAACTTCGGAATAATTTAGGTCTGGATAAGGTCACCCCTCGTCCATGACTCTATCTTATGGTCATACTTAACATATGTAAAACCCATTTAACACCGGATTTCCCCCTTTAAGGCAAGAAAAAAAGTCTCTGTTTATCATTCTTTCTAAACATTTGTCAAGCAGTCCTATATAATTGGATATCTATCATTATCAAAATTTAAAAAAGACTCTGACCATGCCTGGATTTGGGCCTATGTCCCGCAGGAGGGAATGTGTTAGCTTGCTAACCTTTAGGCTTTTTTGGGGGAAAAAAATGAAAAATGCTTATTACCACAACAAACACACCTGTTAATTCCACTGTTTCATTAATACACAACGTTAAAGACTGGCACAAGGGATCAGTGTAAATGTCATAAGGGTGTGTGTTGAATACTTCAGAATCAGGCCAGAATCTAATCTTAATCTGTGTTCAGAACAAACACACAACAATTTACTGTAGCCCCGAGTCCACATGTGTGCAGTCATATGACTCACACGTCTGACACACTGAACCGCCACAAATCCCAGAGAGGCATGCTGTAATGTGTAATGTGTTGTGACACAACCCGATTTAACCAATCAGCACTAGTGTGTTGGTGTGGTATATGGCGCCTCCATTTCGAGGAAGAACAGGGTGTATTGTTGTGGTGAGACGGTGTGGTGTATGCTGTCCGGCTTGGGGGGAGGTGGGGGGGGGGGGGTGGGTGGGGGGTTCTCACCGGTTCTGCAGCAGCTCGTTCTCCTGGCGCAGCTGGCCCAGCTCGGAGCGCATGCTCCGCTCGGCACTGCTCAGCGAGCTGATCTGGCTGCGCAGGTCCTGCTCCAGCTGCCGGCTCGCCTGCAGGTCCGCCTTCAGCTTCTTGATGTCCTGCTCCAGCCTGGGAGGGGAGACACAGACGGATGTGAGGGTGAGATAAAAAGGGCAGTCATCACAGATGGTGGGCGAAGGAATTCGAGAGACAGGGAGAGTGAAGAAATATGAAAGGTGAGGTAGACCATTGACAACGCAAGGGATTGACAAGAGGGTGTATGTTAGTAATTCGAAAGTAAGTCAATGTTCAATAAAAAAAAGAGAAAGATAGACAGAAAGGCAGAGAGTGAGAAGGAGAGAGGGGTGGTAGGCAATCTTTTCCATTAAAAAAAAAAAATTCAAAAGCCAAACATCATACCGTTACTGAAGATTTTTTCAACAGTATTCAATGTGAGCTTGCTTTGCTCAGAGGTGAAGGCAGAGAATCCTAAAAAGCTGTGACAGGTGTCCAAAGACACTTGTGAGTGTGAGAAGGGACTCTTACCGCACGAGTGCATCCGGCTTACTCAGCTGGTTGTTGGGGATGCAGTTCTCCATTGTGTCCTTGTGCGCAGCTGGGCTCTTCCCGCCCGAGCACTTCTGCTTCTTCTCGTTCTTATTGGACGAGGAGGAGCCCGAGGATGACGAGGGCACGCTGCCATTGGTGGAGCTGTGGCTGCGCGGCGACGAGCTCCCGCCCCCTGTGGCGTTTTTATAGTTCTTATTGGACGAGGAGGAGGAGGAAGAGGAAGTTGAGGAGTTGTTGTTGTTGCTCGGGGGAGGGCCCCCGGCATCTTCTCGGACGAGCAGGTTCTCGGCGCTGTCGCCCAGCTCGTTATTGAGTCTCTTGCTGCTCAGGTGGTTCTCCATGTACTCCAGTTCCTGGAGCTTGGAGTCCACTGTGTGCAGGATGTTGTTGTTGATGCCTATGCTGTGCTGTTGCTGATGTTGCTGTTTTTTGGCCTCGCGGTCTTTGCCGCCGCCACCACCACCGTCTTTGCTGCCTTTCTCCCGGTATTCCAGCTCGGGCAGCGTGGCAGGCAGCTTCTTGGAGGCGGGCGCACCGTTCTGAGACACTGCTGTGGAGTCGCCGTCTGACGTGCCCTTGGTCACTGCTGCTATGGAGAGAGAGAGAGAGAGAGAGAGAGAGAGAGAGAGAGAGAGAGAGAGAGAGAGAGAGAGAGAGAGAGAGAAAGGCGAGAGAGATCAGTGAGCCTCAGTAAAAAAAAACACAACACAAACAAAATATTAACAAATATTGACAAGAACATTCATAAACTAAATGTGGATTTTCATTGTCCTCTGTTGACCGAGGCAGTTATAATAGCCATGCCAGTAATGCTGACAGCTATTTCTACATCTATTCTTCTGGCAAATAAGTACAGCAAAGAATGCTTACATAGGCACAACAGGGAAGGCTAAGAAGGGGACAACTCACAAATAAGTGGACAGCTCAAAGGGCAAGGGAGACTCATAGGAGAACATGTGTCTTGGTGATGGTGTAGAGGACTTGATAGCAGGGAGATGCAGAACATCACCCAGGGAGACACCATGTAAACTCACTGCCGCACCCCGACCTTAGCTCATACCGTTCTGCTGCCTCTGTTGAGTCTTAAAGATAGAGGATACTCCCCCATTTACCTGTAGTAGCCTAGCAACTCTACTGACAATTACAAGATCACAGACACCAGAGGAAATGTCATGTCTGGTCTATCTCTTAGGTACGAGATGATTTAATTATTGAAGAATGAACAGACTGATGGGGAGGGGCAGTGCATATTGGCAGTGAGTAAAAAGATAAACAAGGGAGTGACTAAGCACTAGTGAATGAGCAAGGTGTAAGTAATTGAGTGTATGACCATGTACTATAGAGGGAGGGACAGACAAATGTGAATGAGTGATGGTGCGTGAGAATGAGCTGTCTGTGTGTGTGTGTGAGAGAGAATGAGTAGTCTGAGAGTGTGTGTGTGTGTGTGTTTGTGTGTGAGAGAGAATAAGAAGTCTGAGTGTGTGAGTGTGAGTGTGTGTGTGTGAGTGAGAGAGAGAGAATGAGAAGTCTGAGTGTGTGTGTGTGTGTGAGAGAGAGAGAATGAGAAGTCTGAGTGTGTGTGTGTGTGTGTGTGTGTGTGTGTGTGAGAGAGAGAGAATGAGAAGTCTGAGTGTGTGTGTGTGTGTGTGTGTGTGTGTGTGTGTGTGTGTGTGTGTGTGTGTGAGAGAGAGAGAGAGAGAGAATGAGAATTCTGAGTGTGTGTGTGTGTGTGTGTGTGTGAGAGAGAGAGAGAATGAGAATTCTGAGTGTGTGTGTGTGTGTGTGTGTGTGTGTGTCTGACCTTCCTCGGCCTCCCTCTCCTGCCTCTGGAGCATCTGTTGCTCTGGTGGCAGGGCCTGCTGCAGCAGCTGCATGTAGAACTCGTTCTCCTTCTGCACCTCCTTCTGCTTGCGCAAGCGCATCTTGTAGCTGACGTAGCTCTTGAAGCCGAAGCCCAGCGTCACCACCGGGTAGCCGATGCTGGGTTTCCCAGGGAGCAGAGGATCACAGGTCAGTAGGGAATTGTACAAATGAAGTCCATGCAGAAGTAATATTCAGGTTTATCCAATTATTTTGAAAACAATCTCCTTGCAAATTTAATTGTGGAGCATTCTGCTGTGCCATATCATATTATATATAGTAATATTGTGATCATTCTGTTATATTGTAATATTGTTTAATTTTGCACAACTGAAACTGAACTGAAACTATTAAAAAGTATTACCGCATGATGTGTTTTTTGTATAACCATATCTACATTACTTGATACAACTATTACATCATATATCATATCATATAATATATTGCCATCTTTCCTCAGCATATCGAGATCAGAGTTTTTTTTAGCCCCATCAAGCTCTAGTGGGTTTTTTTTAACTATAAAACATGCTACAGGCAGCCAGGCCATACATTTTATTATACAAAATTTTAAGCAAGATAATTCAATAAAATTGCATGAGTAGAATGCAGACCTCTGCAAAAAAGACTTTCCCAATATTAAAGTATTTCATCACTTCCTATGAGGACACAAAAACTACTGTGGACATTTCAAATAAAAAGTCCCTTCTAGATCTTATGTGGCGTCTCACGTAAGGAATCATTCGATCAAGTCAACATCTAATCATCACCTAATCTTCATTGTTATGTTCTCAATACACAATTTTGAATGTTCCCTTGGGATCAATAAAGTATCTATCTACAACCTCTACCCTTTGCAATGGGTAAAGTCCACGGCTAGAAAGCAGCACTGCAAAAACACTGGGGCAATTTACGAGAAATATTTTAGGAAGTACTTTGTGACTGATAGCTGGGTTTCACAACACACACACACACACACACACACACACACCACACACACACCACACACACACCACACACACACCACACACACACCACACACACACCACACACACACCACACACACACACACACACACACACACACACACACACACACACACACACACACACACACGCTGAAACAAGTAGTGGTTCCTCTCAAGCAATTATAGCACAACGCTTACGATCACACGGTTATCAAATATATTGCACTCTAGTGCAAGGTTGTAAATGTTAGTGAAAGTGGTGTTTACCAGTGGGCAGCGAAGGGACGGCAGAGGTCAACATGGAAGTTTTTCAAGTCTTTGAACCGGATGGCTGCTTCGATGTAGACAAAAAGTATCCACAGGGATACAGTTGGCAGACACACGCCTCTTTCTGTGATGGCAGGGGAAGAGAAAGCGAGGGAAAGAGAAAGAGAGTGATGCTGCATGCATATCTTATTAAGGACCTATCCACACTTTTCACTCATCAACACATGTCATTTGACAATCTGATGGCATCATCATAAAGAGGGAAAGTGAACATTTGAACAGCTTTATATCCTTGGCGTTCAGAGCATTCCGAACTGCCTCGCTTGAAAAACACCCCAGCTGTTGGTTAAAGCGCTCTTTTGAAGCAACACATTCTTCCACTACATGTTTCTCCTTGGCCTATGATAAAGGCTCCAAAACCTTGTCGTTAGCGGAGGAAGAGGAATAAAAAAAAAAAAAGTCACAGGACTTGGGTCGTGTTCAGACTCGCTCTGGGTGGCGTAGCAGCGGTGGTGACAATCGTGGCGTTGGAACACCTGGGCCCCGGTCTCCTCGATCTACTCATCATTCTCAGCAAACCATTGCACGACTCCCTTCTTGGGATATTGTAAAGTCAC
The DNA here is from genome assembly GCF_046254945.1 of Alosa pseudoharengus. Lineage (NCBI taxonomy): Eukaryota > Metazoa > Chordata > Actinopteri > Clupeiformes > Clupeidae > Alosa > Alosa pseudoharengus. Next base: position 17,451,819 of record NW_027468685.1, on the reverse strand, counting down.
TCTTCACCAAGAGAAGAGGGAAGATTGATCCATTATGACAGAATTGTGTTTTCAGTACCAGTTCCGCTATCCATTAAAGAGAAGAGAATTCAATTATTCTCCTTTTAAGCTGCCTATAAATGAGAGTGCGATCAAAAATTTAGATGGGAGAAGTGATCGAGTGCAAGTGCAAGTGATGAAATGGAGAGAGAGAGCGAGAGAGAGACAGAGACAGAGACAGAAACAGAGAGAGAGAGAGAGAGAGAGAGAGAGAGAGAGAGAGAGAGAGAGAGAGAGAGAGAGAGAGAGAGAGAGAGAGAGAGAGAGAGAGATGGTCTTTGCTAAACTGAACTGCAAGTTGATTCAGGACAGTGTTCAGAATGCAAAGTAGTTCTGTTCAAGAAAAATCCAAATTGCCTTAATAGCATCTGAGACTGATCAGGGCTTGTGCAGACACGCTAGAAAAAACCCTACATTTACAGTTGATGTGGATAGGTGATAGATGGTAAAGTGGCTACACCTGAAAATCATGTGGTTAGCTAACTGCTGAAGAATGGTACAGGTTTTGGGCTTTTAAGTTTGCACACCAACAAATTACTGAGCACCTGGCTTGTCCCACACTATGAAGTACACCACTATGCCGTTGTGGATCATTTTGACAAAGAATTTGTAAGTCACCCCATTTTATTAATGATTGGTACTAATGACTCTCTGCGTTCACAGCTCTGCTGCTTCTATGGGCCTGGGTGAAGTTGAGCCTGTAGTGGGTTAATAAGCTCAGCTCATGGGTGTGCAGTAAGGTAACCGACAGACGATCGGTCAACCCCGGTTTGATTTCCATCAGTCAACTTCCACTTTTTACTGTAGCTCACCTGTGTGCCATACATACTGCACCCAGACATATGTGCTGGCAGCAAAGAAGAGCCACTGTACTGGGATGAAGAGGAGGCATATGATGTCTGAAGTAAATGCAACGCATACGAAAAACACAGAGAAAGCCTGCAGGACACAAGAGAATAGAGACAGGGAAAGAGATGAGGGAAAAAATAGTCATGAGATCAGCAGATCATAAACAACTGTAAGAGTTTTCTAAACCACAGAATTATTTCAGCATCCGTGTTAATCATCAACACAGTCTGATGGCTATTCACTTGTTAAGTTCATGCACTGACTGTAAAGGAAACGATTCAGTGAGAAAGTTTGGTTTGTTGTTGTGTGGAGAAAAATCAGGCTGTACAAGCAACATTTACACATGCACATCAACTCCTGTGGGCTTGGTTGATTGACTTTAGGCCTAATTGTTTGATCTGTTGAGTTAAAGTTCTGCACAAGACTGGGGCACAAAAGGGGCAGCAATCAGTTTAAATACAGTTAATCTGTCTGATCACTTACCAGTCCCTGGTACCTGAAAGAGTCATACACACTCCTTATGAAGAGCCAAAAGGGCCACAGGTACTCAAACCTGAATTCCAGCACAAAATCAGCCAAAAGCACCAGAGCCCACACCACCAAGAATTTCAGGTAAAGGAAGGTACTGTGGAGAGAAGAATTAAAAACAAAGATAATGAGCGAGTGAATGAATGTATCTACATGGGAGAGAAAGACAGAGACAAAAAGAAAGGTTTGTTCTGTACATCTGGAGGTAATGATAAGAGGATCACAAACACAAACATGTCATGATAAAATCTTTGTTTCCTCCTACCCCTAGATTCTGCCAACTGTCAAGGTAGTGGAAACATTGTTTCCCCTCTCTAGGTGCTATTCCCCTGCCTAACAGCTGTGTAAAATGTTGTAAGGCATTTAGGAAAGGGGAGAGTAGATGTGTCCAAATATTAACATCTTAGCATTACTATGGTGCATACCCAATCTAGCAGGGCTAGGAATGTAGCAGAAATAATTTCCACCTAAACATTGGGGGAACCTTTCCAAAACGAGATATGCAGAAAAAGAACATCGATGTGACAGCTGGCAAAACTAAGCTCACCTGGCAATCATGTGGTTTCAGAGCAAATACACGAACTAGCTAACTACATTAGGCAATTTCGACAATGCAATGTTCAGTACAGAACAGAGTTAATAGGGAGGCTCTTGAATGTAGGCTACCTCTTTCATGAATAAAGCAGTCATTCAGAAGAAACTGACCAACTGGTGTGTGTCAGTGTGTTTAGCTTCGCTAGCTTGCTAACATTGGCATTACTGGCTGAGGCAAAAAGCCAACTTGAATGAAGGATAGGGCTACATGACAACCCGACAGCTGTTCTTGCTCGAGACTTTTATGCGAGATGCATTCCACTTGTGATTAATAATAATCCATAACTGCACCGTCTATAGTATGATTTTCAGGCGTTTTTCTATTTTCATTTTTTTAATCACAGCGTGTACTCCACAAGGCCTAAAAATGACTAAACATGAGTCAAATAAGGCTAGCTATCAGGCTAACTAGCTCCTTTTGCTAGCTGCAGCAGCATCCTTGCCTGCTGGAAGCTGCATGTAACTGGCAAGATCTGAAAATTAAATAGCCATATGACTGCCAGGGCTCACAATGACGCCGCCATTGTTGTGTGATCGAGTCCCTAAAACCCCACACTTCGTACCTGCTATGAATACCCTCGGTGATTCGGTTCCGTTTTAACGGGCGACGGAGTTTGCTGCAGTCCGCATTGCGCCGCTTCATTCTCCCCCTTTTCGATTACACTTACTGTTTATAGTTGGTATATCCAATAAATGATTACGTTTGCTGGGTTGCACAAATGTGCATTGCTTTCCAAATGCACTGCTGATATTGTTTTTCTTGTACCAGAAACAAAGAAATAAATAAAAACATTCTATTGAAGGCCCTCCCTCTTTTTATTTTACACGTTTCGTGACGCTATTACGTTGCTTGCGTCAGATAAAACATACGTACAGGGAATCAAGATGGCTGCGCCCCGTCACAGATGTGTCTTTCTTTAAAATTGTGTCTATGAAGGTGCATGTGGGTATGTTCGTAATATTAAATGTTTATTGTAAAAAGGACAATACTATCTGAACTAGTTGCGCTGACAGAGTCTCGTCTAACGCCTGTAAATGCCTGACAGTAGAGCCCAAATCGTTCAAAGTTTGTTCACATGCTGTTTACTCAGCCATGCTTATAGGGGACGTTAGCTAACATTAGCCTACTATTCTTGCTGATTATACGTTATCTTGTGGTACGAATTATTCTAAAAAAAATCTCTACACATGCAAACATTGTAGTCGAAGTCGTGTACAGTCTTGCTGCTTGCCTGTCATTATAACGTTGAAAGTAGCATAACCTGACGAGCCCCTAACTTCACGTCAACTGAATGGTTCTTTTAGTTCTTAAAAACTAACGTATAATGAAACGTTGCCATTCTTGAAACTACATAATACATTAAACTACAAATACATGTTTGAAACTTGCAGCATCAATGAATGTGTTCTTTTTTGTAACTTTGCAGGAATCAGTTAAATAAAACAAGTCACGATGCTGAATCTTAGCAATGAGGTGGTGAAGATGAGGAGCGAGGTAAAGAAGGTGAAGGTCTTCATCATTCGCAAGCTCACCCGTCAGATGAATATGCTTAAAAAGAAGAAGGGCAAAGAGGAGGAAATGCAGAGGAATCAGAGGCGGGCAGCAAGACTGTTGGAGGAGATCCATGAAATGAAAGTCCTAGCACCAGACACAGTCACCAAGACCGCCTTGCAGACAGACATCAACTTTGAGAAGGTGTGTCAGAATCCACAGGCTAGCATCACAGATCGCGCTGTGGCCCGCATTGCCACTCATCCTCAGTTCAGCCAAAAGATCCAGAGCATCAAGGACCGAATCAATGCCTTTAAAGATGAGAGGACCAGCACATCATCAAAGGGAGAGAAAAAGAGTAAACCAGATATAACTGAAAAAGAGACAGAGAGACCTGTGGCCAGTGAAGATGTTCAGGCCACAGCTGGTGAGGTGGAGAAGATATTGACAGAGAAACTGGATGACAATGACAATCCTCCAAGTGAAGGCTGTGTTACTAGTACTGAGGAGACAACTGCTTCTCAAACCAGTCAGACAATGTCAGACAATGAAGCAGCCACGGTAAAACAGGTAATTACTACACCTTACATGTTCATGCAGTAGATGAAATTGAATTGTATAAAATGCTTGTTTGATTTGGGTTATAAATGATAAAAGACCAAACTACTATCTGAACTGCTGTCCTGAACCACATAATACAAACCCAGCAGTCAACAGGTTTTAAACAACTAATCAGGTTTACAGTAATATAATAACATCTATTTAGTAATTGTAAGCCAGCCCTTTACACAGTGTTTTTTGTTAAACACTGTGTAAAGGGCTTATTTGTTACAGATTACAGTGCAACAAAGAATGCAAATGATGTTGTGGTCATTAATCATATTAAGGTCATTCAATATCGGTTCAGGCAGGCGTGATATCATGGTCTCAGATTTTTGTTCGTTTTTTTGTTCAAACAGTCCCCCATGTCTTATAACTCATAAGAACATTTTCAGCCTCTTATTTCATTGCTGAGATATGCTTTTGCGATGATTGATAGACACATCTTAGAAAATTGCAGCGAATGTCAGTTATATTCTTCTCCTGTCTCAATGACCCCATATTTATACCTGAAAATGTGCACACACTGAGGCAGTATGATGTGTAGATTTCTAATACCAAATTTCCCCCCCAATCTTCCTCTGTTCTCTGTGTGTGTTCTTTTGCCTATCTTAATCTTTTCTTTTTATTGGCCCATCTTAGATATGGCTTTTTCTTTACAACTCTGTCTATAGGTCAGTATCCTAAAGTCACCTCTTCTGCTTTTGTCGGCATTTGTGTTTTGTGGGTACTATTTAACAAAGCTGTCAGTTAAGGACCTGTGAGGCATGTGTCTCTTAAACTAGACACTCTGATCCATGTCATCTTGCTCCATTGTGAACTGGGGCCTCTCACTCCTCAGTTTCTTTGACATGGAATAGCCTTCATTTCTCAGGAAAAGAATTGATTGAAGCTTGTCAGAAGGATAATTCTTTGTTTATGCCCACTTTGGGCTTTTAATCAAACCCAAAATAGTTGACGCTGCTGATATTCAGCTCATCTAAAGAGGGCCAGTTTCATTGCTGTTTTCAGCTCTAACATAATTGCAAAAGAGTTGTCTAATGATCAGTTAAGTCAGTAAACTTATGTTAGCAAACAGAATGTGCCATCGGAACATAAAGATGAATGACAATGGGTGATAAATGGCCTCTTTATACTTTATACAGCTATTTCCTTCTACAAGAGGCATGTACAACGTTAATGATGTCTACACTGTATTGATCAAAAACAAGAACATTTCTAATTGACTTGAAACTTTTGAACGGCAGTGTACATACACAAACAAGCACAACTGGTCCGTTATATACTACTTTGATGCAAACATGGGTGTGTGTTTACACCCCCACCTCCATGTTTACCATTTAAACTCTGTGATGAACAGAGTATGTATGTAACAGTATGATGTATTTGATACAAAAAGACACTTATCCAGCTACTCTGATCTCTCTGCACAGACATCAACAGAAAGTGAGAAGGTGCCTGTGGAGGTGGTGAAGATGAGGAAGGAGGTGAAGAAGATAAGAGTGCTCATCATTAGCAAGCTCACAAACCAGACAGATGTCCTCAAGAGGAAGAAAGGTGAGCCATCCGAGTTGGAGGAAAACAAGCAGAAGATCAGCAGACTTCTCAAAGAAATTCAGGTGCTTCGAAGCGTCAAACCAGACCATGTGACCATGGCTGCCTTGCAGGAGAATGCAAACCTGGAGAAAGTGTGTGAGGACCCTGATGCTAGCCCACTGGAACGATCCACTGCCCGTATCGCCACGCATCCTCGCTTTGTTAAGAGGCTGCAAGCAGTCAAAGAGGCCATTGAGGAGGAGAAGCGAAAAGCTGCAGAAGCTGAGGAAAAGAAGAAAAGACGCCTTGAGCAGGCCTCTGTACAGAGAGAGAACAGCGAAAAGGAGGAGGAGGAGGATGAGGAGGAGGATGATGATGACCAAGATGATGACGATGATGATGATGATGATGATGATGACGATGATGATGATGATGATGATGATGGAGAGGAGGGTGATGGTGATGAGACAGAAGAGGATGATGAGACAGGTGATAGTGAAGCAGAGGATGAGGAAGAGGAAATACTAAATGAGAGACACATTACTAGTAAATCTCAGGTAGCTGAAGTGGCCCAGATAGTTGCAGATGAAGACATTTCAATTAAAGCAACTTCTGCCCCAGTAAAGAAACCTGTAGAAGGAAAACCTGAAGGACATTCTGTGACCGTTGTGGATCGGGAAAGCACATCAAACATTTCTTCCATTGTAGACAGCAGTTTCAAACCTGATGCTAATACAACGCCCTTGAATAAAAGCCATACTGTCTCTCCTCTTCCAAAAAATAAACCGGTTTCTAAATCTGTATGCAAGACACCAATAAATAAAGATAAAGAGGAAGTAAAAGCAGCAGAGGATGCTGACAGTGAAAGTGATTTGGAATTGTCAGATGGTGAGGAAAAGCCATACTTTGATGACAGCACAGAGGAGCGTTTTCACAAGCAGTCATCTATGTCAGAGGAGAGTGATGACGATGACTTCTTTATTGGCAAGGTCAGCAAATTTAAGAAGAAGAAAAAGAATCTGGCAACTGGTGAGGAAAAGACAAAAGATGTAAGGAAAAGTGCCGACCAGGACACTGAGCAAGACCACAAACAAGAGGAAAAGGAAACCACATTCAAGAGTGACTTCAAACACTCTAAATTTGAATCCGTCTTCTGCAATGCCCTTTCAAAGGGTAGAGGTGCCAGAGATAGATTTGGTGCCAAACCACCACCACGGTTTCAGAAGCCAATGAGGCAGCCAGAGGGAGACTCAGAAGCTCCTTGGGAGAGGAAGCAAAACCAGAACTCTGCACCAAACAGGAAACCAGGGTCGTCCTTCCAGAATCAGAAGAGCGATTTCAGTAGTAATTGGGGACATAAGGAAAAGGATTCCTTTGGAGCCAGAAGAGGCAGGCAACCAAATGACAGTTGGCAGAACCAGAATAGGAGCCAGAGGCCACCACCAGGGAAGACCTTTAACTCTTCCAGACAAGCTCCAGAGGCACTGCATCCTTCTTGGGAGGCCAGCAGAAAGAGGAAGGAGCAGATGAGTCAAATCACAGCGTTTCAAGGGAAAAAGATCAAGTTTGATGATTAACTTGTTGTGATGTAGGAGATCATTTTTATATCAGATTAATTAACATTATGTTGGAGACTGTTTTCTGAGCATTGTAACATTTGTGGTCAAAACAAGTAGTATAATTTTACATTTGTGTTGTGCTTCTGAATGTCGGAATTTGTTTTATGTTGCTTAATTTCATGTTTCATAACGTTGTCATTAAACATGTGTCCTTGTAGCTGTGAGTTGATTTGAATACCTTCAAAATTATTGTACAATGAGTTTATATATCTCAGAGAAAGAACTCAGATAAGTCAGCCTGTTAGCATCGAGGACTGAGACACAAGACAATAGTTTGTGCACTACATGTGGATCTCTGTGTTGCCTTTTAAGCTTTAATTTTTTGGTAAGACTTCCAAGTCCTGTATTCTTCCGTCAAAAAATATACAAGTATAAGTATTTCTAGTGCCTGAACCCGACCGCCCATTTTGAACACGTCACAAAAGCTCTGTCATCATTTGGGGCGGAGAATACCTCCTCCGCGACCAATCGCCTGCAGTATGCAAATATTATTTGAAAATTTGCCGGGAAATCTGAGTTTCGCGGGAGGGCCTTTCGCGCGTAAACCGTATCCCTTCATTCATTGTCAGCTTCCTGGAGCCATTTTTCTAGCTGCCGGGGTGGAGTTCGCGTCTCTTTTAAATCCATTCCATCGGACGATTTTAGACAATAAAATTACACAATTTTAGAATAAATATTTTCGTAAGACATTCGTCTATTGATTTTTGTGATTATTTTGATAAACTGTCCGTGGGATTTATATAAAAATATATCCCAACCAAAGGAGGGACAAAGGGAGCCCGAGCCTCCGAAGATGAGAAAGGGGGTTTCCTTGGTCCCGGAGAAATTGATATTATCGGGGGTCGGGGGCTCTACCCTTGACAGAAATTCAGTTTTAACGCATTTACCTGATCGTCTGACCACCGGTTATTCCACTGCTACTTATATACAAATAATTACTCCACCGTCCTGTGCAGCACAGTCTAACAATGTCTGTGCGCCTGATCCTCAAACTGGCAGTTTGCTGTATACTACTCCCCACGGACCAAGCAACGGAACGGGACAACGACCACCTTTAGGACGACCTCCGGTAACCCATCACTAAACCTGTTTTTGAATTGACGTTAATTGCCTATTAACAATCTAAGTTTGCGACGCGAACCAGCTTTGTTTGATCGGTTTTAATAGCTGTCAAAACAGATATTGCACCAGAGCTAACTATGGTTGTCTGGAAAAACTAGCAATGATAGTTAGCAAAGTTAGCTATTGTTTCTGCATTTCCTTGTGTTTTTAAACAACTCTTGCAATCTCTAGAAAACTTTCAAGTCTTTTGTGTTATCTTCTCTTTGAAGACCTTGCATTTTCTTGTTAATCCTACCACTGCAACTTGCATTGAACGTTTGTGTCGTTGCTGGCAAGTGATTTAAGGTAGCTCGACAGACCAAGGTGCATTAACATTTGATGACAATAAGTTATATCGTTTGATGGGTAACCGAATTGGTTAAGACTAGTAGATAATTTAGCAAATTATCACACTAACACAATAACAGCTGCAGCAAGCTAGTGCAAGCAGTCATACAAAGTGCATAATTTGCTAAGCAATTAGCTTGCACGCTAGTCGAGAAACATACGTGTTGGTCAGTCAGTCTGTAAACTCGAATGTTTAGGATTGATGTGACTAAAAAAAGACTGTTGGCCATTTTTCTGTTCGAAATGAAATGGGTGTATATTCAACCTATAAGTTATCAAACTAATCGACAGACATGGCTTCGTGTTCTAACTAGGCCCAGTTGGTGTTTGGAGGGGGGATGGGGTCCATTTGCTACCTCAGAAGCACCTCGAGGACTTGATAACTAACGTTAAGTTGCACTTAACATGTACAAACTAACCATATTCAACATTTTGTCTTGACGCATCCCAAATAAGTCTTATTGTGCGTTCAGAAATTACTCTGATTGTGTAGACCAAGTTAGCTAGCGTCGTACACCAAGTGTTTCCATTTAACTTTGCACAAGGTTAGTAAACTGAAGCCATGGGGCTAGCTGGCTAACTTAACTATGGCTGAGTGGGCCTTTTCAGACAAATTGGCCGATAACATTATATAAACTAACTGGTGAAAGGATCTTCATAAGTGTCCTAGCAGTCTTACGAACGCTTGTCCCACAAAGTACTTGTTTACGTCCTGTGGCTGCAATTAGTTAAGCTCAATACCCGTTTTATGCATGTATACAGTACAAAAGGACTCTGCTTTCAGTACTTTAGACATATTTCATTGCACCGTGAATCGAAGGAAGTTACTTGCAGCAACGGAGAGGGAGGCATCATGGTGTCTATTTACTTAAAATGGACGCAGCTGCAGGAAGATGGGTAGTGCAACACCCCGTGATGTGTGTTTCCTTCTATGAAATGCAGCATTACGTTACTTTTGAAAGCTACTACCCGTGACATCTATGTATTTTTGTTTGGTGGAAATCTTTGTCATTGGTTCTATCAACTAGGGTATAGTCCCAATTGCTTGAGGGCACAAATAACGTGGATTATTTCTATGAAGATCTATTAATGGCAATGCTTCCCAGTATGAATTTCCTTGGTAGTGCACTAAAGGTAGCCAGGAGGGTTTTGCTCAAACGATTTAACTTATCCTGGGTGGCAGTAGTAATGACTTAGATTGACATTTTTCACCCGTTTTTGAGAAAAGTTGTGTTTCGAAACATTTTGTTCACCCTTTCTGAACATTTTGATTCAAGCATTTCCATTTCCACACTTTTCAGGCAAAACGTCGTCTGGAGCTTGATATCACAGACCACCAGTACAGTGACCCTACCAAGACTGCAAAAGGCAAACGGGGACCCCTTCAGCCGAAAAGCCCCAAAAGTAAGCTATGCAGGGGGACCAAATGGGGAGTGGAACCCACATAGGAAGGTGTCAGTCATGATCCCAGAAGATTCCAACGATTTACTTGACTACTTGTGTTCTAAATTGGGGTCATTTTGTTATGAGCATTTCTAAATAAGGTTGCATAGATTGCTGTGCATATCCTGGATTATTGTCAGAATGCATACGGAGTTATTACCAAGTTTATTTAAACATGCGAAGAGTTTGCGTATCGCAGAGAAGTTATATAAGGGGTCCAGTACATGAACTTTTGCTACAAGATGCAAGGTGGTATGCACACAACATGTACAAGGAGAGAAAAGACCGTTTTCCCTCAAGACCTGTAAATATAGAAAATAAAAATGTGTGTACACATACAAATCTGCATGTTATCTGCATGTTTTCTTAATGTTTTCATAAGCATCAGGCGTTGAATAAGTGATTTGCTTCATCCCTTGGTGAACACAAAGGTTTCTTTATTTAGCTTGCTGGAGTATGTTTTTTGTAATTGCCTAACATATTTCTTTTTCTGATGCTGCAGCACCCAAATCTCCACCAGAGAAGACCCGCTATGACACGTCACTGGGGCTGCTGACCAAGAAGTTCTGTCAGCTCCTGGCCCAGTCCTCAGATGGCGTTCTAGACCTCAACCAAGCAGCTGAGGTTTTGAAAGTCCAGAAGAGACGCCTCTATGACATCACTAACGTTCTGGAAGGTGTCCGCCTCATCAAGAAGAAATCCAAAAACAACATCCAGTGGCTGTGAGTATAGCCCAGGCATGGATTGAAGCCATCACAACACTAGTGATTGAGGAATAGCGTTGACCACAGCAGAGTGGGGGTTGAGGGAGAACTTGGAATTAGGGTTAAGGTTGGGATTAGTTTGGGAGTGTCAGCTCTGGGGTCAGGGATGAGATTAGATTTGCAGTCTTATGGTCTATGTTATGGCCACGTGAGGCCATATGGTCCTACTGCCCAGTTTCCGCAGCATCACTGGCATGTTTGCTAGTGTTGTGCTTCATTGTTCTACACTTGGAGAGAGTTTATATTTGGCACTTTTTGTTTTGTGTTTGATTGTTAAATGCATTCTTAGATGGAAAATATACAGTATGTTTTTTTGCACATCAAGCGATTGGCCATATTTTGACATGCATGCAAACATTCAATGCAAACATGCAATGCAAACGTAAATTTCAGCACGGGATTGCGGATATCGGATATAGCGCATCATTTATTCAAGTCGCTTAACTCTAGCCATCATAATGCGAGAAATTCCTGCACACATTTTACAGCGCTGTTGATAATGTTAATCTAATAATGGAGCGGCATGAATGCGCGACCGGACAGACCAACTTCTGACTTGAATTGAATCTAACACCATGCAGAGACGCGCACAGACTCTTTCTTTCTCTCTCCTTTCTTTCTCTTTCTTTCTCTTTCTTTCTCTTTCTTTCTTTCTTTCTTTTTATCTTTCTTTCATTCTCTTTTTCTTTCTTTCTTTCTTTCTTTTTCTCTTTCTCTTTCTTTCATCTTTCTTTTTCTTTCTTTTCTTTTTCTCTCTCTTGCTTTCTGTCTTTCTTTTTTTCTCTTTCTCTCTCTTCCTCTTTTTCTCTCTCTCTCTTTTGCACAGTAGGACTCGTCACCAAGTCAAATTGTGCTAGGTGCCTCTACATCAACTGTTAACCGAAAGGAAAAAAGTTTAGCTATCAGGAAGTGTCAGGAATTTAGCAAACACAGAAGGATTACATAGAGTGGCCATGAGATGCAAGGGGACATGGATGTGTTCTCCATTTGAGGAACGTAATCGATTGTGAACGTGCACATCAGCTACAGGCAGCTAGACAGACTCGGAGCGCATGGAGGCCCACTTTCACTTTCTAGAGTGGATTCATTATGTGAAACATGCTTCATACCAAAACAGCGATCAAACATTATGAAATGTATCATGATGTGTTGTCACAAACACTTAATCCTTACTTCCTTATTAGAAAATCAAAATCATGTAAGTAAAGACTGTAAAGTGATACGTGGTGTTCTCTCATTGACGGCTGTAATAAGGAAAATGCGATCCCCCCCCCCCCCAAAAAAAAAAAAAAAGGTCAGGGCTGCCTGATAACATGAAATATGTAGATCTCAGCATTGCTGTACAGCATGGGTGCATATGTGATATTTCATGTTTAAGAAGTGTCGGTGAGGCCTAACATTTTTCAGATAAAACTCCTCTTTTACCCTGCCTTTATTTGGTTGGTGCAGATAATTCCTCAAATATTGTAGTCCTCAATAAGCAAAGTGTACATGTTACAGATATTTTAATGCTAACATGTACATGACCGACTTTACCAAACCCTGAACAGTAACACAATTGACATTGTGCTTTTTCCCCCTCCATGTAGGAATAAAGCCATTAGGCATGCCATGACTTATTTTGGTTTTATGGTCATAATATTTGGCCGGCACTTTTGCCCCAAGCAACTTACAGTATATAACCACTACATTAATTTAAACTATTATTTTTAACCAATAAAGTTGAAAAGCCTACATTAAGTATAATAGTAACAACAATATACATCATCAATGTCAAATATCAACAATGAAAATAATAACAGAAACCATAAACATACAAACTGTAACTCGGTGAAGTGTAGGAACGTAGAACATTAGGTAACTCATTCCACCTACAGTATGAGGAATCACAGAGCAATAGTTTTGACTGACCTCTCAGCGTTTATGGATGGCCGACACAGTAGCCACTCATCAGGACCGCGGTGGTTGAGAGGACGTAAAGTTGTAGTGCCAGCTGTAGATGTAAAAACAATGTTTCTCCCAAGCGTGTCTTTCAATGTTCTGTACATGCGAGGTAATGTTTCAAATTATGGAACATGTTATGGTCCCATTTTCTTAACCAAACACCATATTACCTCAATAAACCTCTGGTATATTTGCTATGTATGTGATTATGACTATTTTGAGTGCATCAGTGTTGCAGTTAAATGATACCTCTGTTCAAGAAGATCCAAGTATTTAGGTTAAAAATGCATACAAGTGAAGTGTCAATCTCTTTACTCTGTTTGGGCATGTTGTGGCTTGTGGAAATGGTGTAACAGACTGAATCAGCAAACTAGTTAGCGAGCCAGCTTGTAGGCTACCCAGTCACTTGTCTCGATAAGAATGGTCTTTCCATTATAGTCCTGAATTAAATATCTAAACTACATAACATACACATTTTTTTGCAAATGAATTGACCAAACTTCATAATCTGACAAATTTCAAACCTTCCAACCTTTACAAATTTCAAACCTTTTCCATAATTTTTTCACTCATTTGCTCATTGCTCGCACATGCTTTCATGTCTTCATGATGAAACTTAGTGCTAAGAGGTGACCATTGTGTTTCAGGGGCTGCAGTCTGACCTCGGAAGGGGGCCCCCTCTCTCAGCACCACCCAAAGCAGAGTCTGGACCGGGAGATACTGGAGCTGAGTCAGGAGGAGCGGCGGTTGGACGAGCTCATCCAGACGTGCACGCACAAGGTCCAACGAATGACCGAGGACACGCAGAACCAGAAATATCCTTTACATAAGTCCCCCGTCTCCTTGCTGTGATCAACAAGTTACATGTTCGTCAAGAAGTGTGTTTTGTAGCAGACCACTTGAGTGAGCATTCCACCATAATAATGGTCTTGGGGCAGTGCGTCACTCAAGGGTGGATGAATTGGTAGCCTCATATCTCTTCAATGACCCCTGTGTTGTCTTCAGAATCACAGGTGGTTGTTTTGTGTCTTGAGGCGCCACAAGCCTCTTTGAAGGGTCAGAGTGCAATGTCGCTTACTTGACCTTTTCCTTAACCCTGTCCTCACATATGCGTATGTCAGCTATCAGGACATCCGTCGGATCAGTAGCCTCAGAGACCAGACGGTAATTGTGGTCAAAGCTCCACAGGAGACTAAACTGGAAGTGCCTGATCCCAAAGAAGTAGGTTATTTTTAGGTCTATTTATTCCACCCAATTCAGTCAATTCTGGTCTGTGTTGTAGACCTGTCTGTGTTGCTTGTAAACAAATCAGGGCCTCAAATGATCACATTTATTTTGTGACTGAGCCAGTGAGCCTCCCTTAGAATATTCACACCAGTTACTTTATAAACTATATATTTTAAAGGATCTGCTCTACCATATTGGAGAGTTGAAATGTGGAATTATGACTGTTAATTTGCCCCTTTAGCTACTGGAGTTGTCACCTCATCTAAAGAGTTGTAAACGGTGACTGACTTTTGAGACTAATGCCTTCCTATTGTGCTGGCAGAGTTTACAGGTCCACCTGAGCAGTTCACAGGGCCCTATTGATGTCTTCCTCTGCACGGACGAAAACAGCCCCGGCAGCCCCCTGAAGAATGGCCTGGATGTGAATGGGAACCACACCGCCTTTGTCAAAGTTTCTCAAGGTGAGCTCTCTTCTGTTTGCTTTTGACGAGGAGCAGAATTTTCAGAGGCATTACAACCTGCTTGAAATGGAAGTCTTGGTTGTCCTTTGTGTTCCAGTGAAATTGGTATTTTATGTACTTTAGAGTAAGGCCTAATGGCAAGAGATGAGCATGGAGGTTTCTGCCCTTGTGAAGCGAGGCAATATTTCATTTCAGGCCCTGTCAGCAGCATCAAGTCTGTGATCATAATTGAAAAGGGGGGATGGGGATGGGACCTGAACATGTAGTCATGTTCTGTAATTTAGCACATGAACAAAACTTGGCTAGCAATACTGAACTCTAGCTAAAGGTATGAGTTGCTTTATTCTACAACCTAACATCTATTATTGAAGGGTTGCCTGTAAAGCAGACTATTTTAAGCTCTTCAGACGCCAATTTAAATAGCTAGTCTCTGAAACTGGGCAGGTTCTGTTCATGACATTAGCCACCAGTTCCTTAATGCGCTGGCAAGCTTCTGCACACACTCATCATGCATTCGCTACGCGGCGTGCACCCTAGGCATACTCGATTTTTCAGCATGTTTCAGCAAACAAAGCGAACAATCGATGGAGTTCAAATTGTCTCCTTAATTGATTTGTGGTTATAGTTTTGAATATGCTCCTTGATAAGCAGTTTTATTGATGCAAGATCACAAGACTTGTATTAAATACAGCAAGCATACTAATTAGGGCTGTCAAAATAACTGATTAATTTCGATTAATTAATTTGAGAAAAAATAACTGATTAAAAAAAATAACGCCGATTAATTGATTCCGCGTGACCTTTGACCCCGAGCCATTGTAGTCAGTAACCATTAGACTGTAAAAAGGAGAGAGAAGAAAATGTGCTGCCTAGATCATTGATTGGAACATTTACTTTTAAAAAACGGCCTGATGGTGTCGCACCTTAATGCAAAGAAATAGTGTTGACATTGAGGGGAGTGTTAATTTATTTTCATTGTGTCCCCTAGGTTATATCTGTGGCCTGAAACAGCTTGTATATGAAAAAAAACTTCTTCCCGAAGCACTTTTGAATTTATTTCCTCAGCATATTAGGTCATATCATAGATTATTATGGCCATTATTGAAATAATAATAAAATAGTTTTTGAACTTTAATGTCACTAATGCTGATTATTCAATGATTCATTTGAATTTAAATATTTAAAAATACTTTCACAGCAAATATTAAATATGTGATTAATTTAGATTAATTAATCACAGAGTATGTAATTAATTAGATTATTTTTTTTAATCGATTGACAGCCCTAATACTAATATATACTGGGCATGGATACTAACTGGTTGAGTTGCATAGACATTTCCAAACGGGCTACTTTCAAGACGTTGTAGAATCTGATATTCAATCATTGATTCAAGAATGAATTAATTCTCATTTTTTTAAGCAGACAAAAACATCATCTGGATATTGTGGTATTTGATAAGTGATGATTCTTGTAATATTTAAGGACATGGTAGGAATGAGGAACTCACTAGACAGACAATAGAGTGAAGTTATTTCGGTGTTGTCGCTTGCTGAGCAGAGCTCATGCACAAATGCCACGCGTTTTCAATACCTTCTTGATGCACGTTCCCAAAATTTTGGAGGTACGCAGCAGCACCCGCATGCCGCGTTTGCGCAATTTTCATCAGTCAGCCAGCACGCAGTGCATGGAATGCAGACGCAGGACTGTGTCTAAACCTTTAAGTTAGCAGTTTTCATTAAACAAACAGAACCAATACTGAATGACTTCAGATTGTGCTTTGACACAGCTGTGGGTTTCCAATATTTTTCAATCCACTGGAAATTCAAAGCTTAACCTAGCCCTTTTAATCTGATTTATTTTTTGTATTTGCTCTGGGGTTGCTTATACTAGTTGAAATTGTCTCCAATTATTTCCAATCCACTGGAAATTCAAAGCTTAACCTAGCCCTTTCAATCTGATTATTATGACTGCCGCGCAGCGAAGCGGCGGTCATATAGATTTAGTCAGAATTTTTTTTTTTTCTTCTTTTTTTTTTTCCTTTTTCGCATGTCCAAATTTCTGTCAATGATTCCCGGGACACTGAAAGACCGGGGTAGACGAAACTTGGTGGGCATGTAACCCCATATGGATAGCATGGAACCATCGTTTTTCGTTTTGATCTGTAGCCCCCCCGCTGTACTGGACCCCCCGAAAGGAGGGTAGGGCAGACACAGTTTTCTGTGAATATCTTGAGAACCGTAGGGCCTAGGATGACCAATTTTTTCTGTATGTTTGCCTCCAGGGGTCATGTTAACCCATTTCATGTGCACACATGTGCATAAACAGATACACACGCACACACATACATTCACAGTAATCATACGTATGACACATACTCACACAGTAGACATATGTATGCATGCATGCACATGCACAAACACACAAGCACGCACACACACACACACCCACACACATAAACATAAACGTGTACACATGCACACAATTCAAGAATTTCTCAGAATTATGAACAGGCAAGATGGGGGTGGGGTTGTATAAAATTAATTTTACATGTGGAATCTATGAACTAATTATGTTTTGGTACTTGTTGTCTAGCAGATACCAGTGAGAATGGAGTGTGGCTAATGCAATTTAGTGAGACAGTTAGAATCATATAGGCCTTTCAGCATGATTTATTTTTGTGGAAAAAATGTGCTGGACTGGGTGGCGGTCATATTTTGTACCGCTCTGCGGTACATCTAGTTTTTTTTTAAATTTTACATTGGAGTTGCTTATTCCAGTTGAAATAGAATCTTCATTTCGATTGGGCAGCCAGACCCCATTATAAACAGAATGTGTAACCCCATGTTTATGCGGAAACTGATTTTGGTACTATTAACTGCAGTGTTTTAGAAAATTTGGGATATTGATTGTTTTTGAAGTACCATGACTATGCTCTTAAGCAAAAATGTCAAAAGTTTCTTAATTGACAATACTTGCATGCATCAGGTAATTGTTCAAACAAGGGAAATTAGCGTAGCTTTTTGATTGTGGTCTGAATCTGAATGTCAGGAAGTGTTGGTTTGTTCGAAGAGGGTGGCATGTAAAGCGGAGTAGGAGGACGAGCAAGACTGGATAATACAACTTCAACCTCTTTGTCTCTTTGTTTCCACCTCTTCCCTCGGCTGCGTAGATGGCGTGTCTAGCGATGGAATCACGGTAAATGGCGGCAACGGCACAAGTGGCAGCAGCATGATCAGCACACCGGTGAAAAGCCAACCGCCGAACCTCGGCGTTCCGCCCCTATCCCCGCTCTCGGCCTCCCTCTCGAGTATCCTCCAGCAGACCGATGACCAGATGCCCTTCGTCACGCTCTCGCCTGCGCTGCTGAGCGACGACTACATGCTGGGCCTGGAGGATGATGAGGGCATCAACGACCTGTTTGACTCCTACGACCTGGACACGCTCCACTTCGATGACCTGCTTTGCAACTGATCTCTCACCTCCAAGGCCCCAGGGCCCCCTGAAGCAATGATTGTAGAGAGGAGAGGATTACAGTCTGGCTGATGAGGTGGCTGTCTAAGTTGTGGTGGTGGTGAGTAGCAGCTACACCGAAAGCGCAGAGAATGAGTTCACCCAGGGAACCCTTTGGTGACGCGTGTGCACCTTATTGTGGTAGAAGTGAAGTGACTACTGGTCTGGAATGTGGGTGAAGCAAGGAGGGGTAATGGTGGGCAGAAACGCTTCACTGGGCTCGGTGGTCACAGTACTATGTTGCACTCCAGGATTCTCTCGGCCACAGACTTTTGTTGGTGCCCTTAAAGCTAAAGACTGCTGTGTGTGTGTGTGTCCCCCCCCCCCCCCCCCTCCATTGGTTGTTTTTTGCTTAGTTCAGCTTGTTTTTTTTTGTTTCTTTGTTTTCTCTGTTGTACAGTGATATAAGTTAGCATCATGGCACTATATCCTACAGAACAGAATTGTCAGTGATCAGTTTTGGTTAAATTTGAAAAGCATCATTGTGTCAATGCTCGTAATGTTTGTCAGTTTTTGGCCAGTTGTCACAACTGTATTCCTGCTGTCCTTTTTAGGCGGGGTGTGTGTGTGTGTGTGCTTGCTATGAGTGAACGTGACTGCATGAAAGATGTGTAGTATCTCTCTCAATTGAAAAGGAAAAGGTTTGAGTCACATGCGTAAAATCCACCATTCTCTGGCTGGAGGCAATGAAATGGAAATGGGCCAACCTCCTATCGCACACAAAAAGAGACAAAAGGAGAAATTACTAGTCATCAGTCGCCGCTCAATCTCCAGCCGTCTGAAAACATTGAAAAGGTCAGACGATTTAGCTGGTGCAGTCATGCGTAGGTTCATTTGGACAAAATTTAAATAGAAAATGGCAATTACTTCTAACCCAAGTAAATCAATCAAATGCTGGCTGTCTGCAGAGGCATTACATGCTCCAGCCACAGTGCTAGGAGTATCTCAGGGCCACCAAAATGTAATACTTGATCGATGCATTTCATCATTAATCACCGTTTGGGGAAAAAACGATGTACAAAACTGAAAAGCGAGGCACTCCTTGTCTTCCAAACTATGTGTTGTGAAACAGAATAATTCTCTTTAGTGTTTTTTTTTTTTTCATCTTTTTTTTTATAATTTATTTTGTCAAGCAGTTATACTTCTACCCATTGACTGGGTATCCTACCTTTTTACAAGCCGATTTTCAGACATGGTTGTATATGTTTCCATTCACCGGAAATGTAAACACTTTATATTCCCTATAAAATGCTTTGTGAAGGACATCGCTGGGGATGATGGTGTGTTTGTGTTTGAGTGAAGAGATGAAGTGTAATGCCTTCAACCTCGAATATGCTAAAGACTCCTTGTTCTTTAAAAGCCATTTTATAATAAATAAAGCTCTGATGTCAATGCATTAGGTACTTGTAGACTACCTCTTGAGCAGAGTAGTTGTGATTTTTAATTATCTTTTGTTTGTTTTTGTTTTGAGCTAGCTTTTGTAATGTACATGTTTTACATTATTAATCTCCTTCAAAAGCTGTGTTTTAATGGTGGTTCTTCTTTTGAATAGTTCCCCTGGGAAATTGTGTATGATCTGTCAGTTTACAGAAGTAGTCACTTTACATCAACAAACACCATCTTGTGCTTTAACCATCTGTAGACCGATGGTTGGTTAGCAGTGCAATTTGCACCAAAAGATTAGTTGATCTGTTAGTTTGGTAGGGTTTTTTTTCTGCCACTTGTAAAATCATGGAGTACTGAATAGCATGACTTGACATCATCCACTGGAATGGAGTGTACATGTCGGAACCGAAAAATGGCTAAGTGTCACGTTTTACACCCTATAATGTAAAAATTGTGCCTTTTCTTTTTTTGGATGACATGTCATCTGCTCGACAAGCTGTTTCAAATGCTGCAGTGTACATGTCAGCCATGGAAATATTTGAAGTATTCAAAAAATTGCCACGGATAGGCTCCTTCTTGCAACTCATTACTGTTAAATTGTAGAAGATCAAACCAGGTACTGCCCTGAAGATCTATTCTGTGAGGTCTGTCGAGATCTTTGTTTTGTTTCCATCTTTTTTTTTTTTTTCTCCTCATTTATGCCTGATCAGTAATCTGGTGGTGGAAACCAAGCTCTCTTGGTTGGTTCAGTTAGAGAGACCTAGCTGCCTTGAATCATGGTTGGTCATCTCCGACTTTGTTTTAAAATGTTTGTGTGGATTTTGGAAAACTCATTTGCTTCAGTTTTTCCAAAGACGAAATGTAATTGAGAACATTAATCATGTGTTCATTCAAGCTAATTCTCAGAGATACGGCTGACTTGATGGTTCTGAACAAAAAATGTGGCATTTTATCAGAAACGGTGAGCTATAAACCTTTAAGAGGAAATGCATAATTGAATCAGGTTTAATTTAAAATGTGTTACGACCTACAATTGAGTGTGTTTAACACGTGTAGATTTTGTTTTTTTGTTGCCGTTTTGTGTGTGAATTGTACATAAAAAAAAAAAAAAAACGAAAAAAAAAAAAGTTTTAATAAAGATGTGTTGAAGCTTTTTGTACCTGTACATGTTCACTTTGAAATCTATTTGTCAGACCAATCACTTTTTAGCAATGGACCAATCAGTTTTTTACCAATAGGCTACGTGCACCAAAGGTTCTCTGTGCATTTGTTTGTTTGCGGTGGAGTCAGGTGTGTTTTAACCTGTTGCTATTGTTGATGTAATTACTGTCTACACAGACTGGGTTTGGTGATTCACTAGGGAATCAGCGTGTTACGATAAAGAAGGATTTTGTGTGTGTTAAAAATGTTATTATTGGGCAAACAAGATATTCAGTATCAGAAAGAGGTGAGGAGCGGAATATAACAGAACATGCCGTTATATCCACCAGAAATAAATAAGCATACAGGAGAAGACCCTTTCGTTCACGTAGTCTATTGCCGAACTGAATTGTGGGTCCGTTGCGTCGTGTTTTTCCTGTCGCTCGCGTTAAGAAGTTCAGCTGTTGCTGCGCCGACAGATGGCACCGGCCAATCAAGCCAATCGACGGACGGCACCAACCAATCCAAGTACAGTTATACTTAAAGTCATTTGCATAGCTACCGTCGGGAACACCCACTGGCAGGCGTTGACTAAACGCAACTGTGTATAGAAGCCATTAGGGAAGTACTCCTGTGATAGGGGAATCTAAGGTGGAATTTCACCAGCTATAGTGTGCTATGCGCATATGAAGTCATTGCTCTCTAATTAGATACCCCCAGTTGAGGCGGGAGTTCCTCTGAGTCAGTGTGGTCATACAGGATCATACATGAAATCATGATCTAACATGATCCTGGTGTCTCACTGAAGTGTTTTCAGAGTTGTTAACTTGAATTCCCAGTTTATCCGAGCCCAACTTCCACCTTGAACCAGTGGCTGGCCATGGAATTAAAATCCTTATACTGGGAGTTTGGGGGTTGAGATTGCTCAAGTGCTGACAGGAGGTGCCAACATCCACTTTGGCGCTTGGGAACAGGTAGAGACGCCTGTGTGTGTGTGTTTCTGCGTTCCTACATAGGGGGTCAAGGACCCCAATTAGCTTTGCTCTAATTGGAGAGAGTGCCCTTAGGGTTGATTGATGGCCTTGTTCACACTGAAGAGCAGGTTGTCTCTCAGAACAAAAAGTTTTCCTCTCTTCCTCCCCCCTCCTCTTGTAAATGGAGGCCTGTGGCGATTGTGTAGAGCAAGGTCATGGGTCACTAGTACAAATGAGTTGATTTTCTTCTGTCAAGGGGGTTTAAATGTCGCCAAGAGTTGGGTTTGTTCTTTGAGTGACATTTCCTGCTTCAACCTGCCTTTTTGTGTCTGATTTAGCAGCTTCCAGTGAAAGTCAGTGGTTAGTACTGATTGCAAGATATTGCTGGAAATGATTCCTCAGTGCCTAACTGGTCTTGTCAATCAAATCTGCCTTTTGACACCTAATTATTTACAGTAGTCAGGGTGTCCTTCACTTCAAATATGCCTATTCTCATCTCAACTGTTTGCCCATATAATTGTACTTTTTTACTTTATAATTTTTGTTGTACAGTTTGAATAAAACTGGCCATTGTTGAGGATGGAGAGGGTATTGACTGTTAGTGCAGCAGCACTGTCAGACTGGGTGTGTTTTGGATATGAGCTTCTTTGTTACAGCGCCTTGATCTTCCCCACTCTGAACTTGAGGTGGCAGTGTTTCCTCATCTAGAAAACAGCAGCTGTTTTTTGAGGAGCACTGCCCTATTAAAGCGTGCCCTGGGTAGATTTCCTGCTCTCCTGAGTACAGTAATGTCAGAATATTATTAACTGGCCACCTTGTTAAACCCGGGATGGTGTTTTTCTTTCCCTCTCTGCACCAAGCCAGAGGAATAGGCTCTCCTTTGTCTGACGCTTTTCCATTGGTGCCATTCACACCCTGGAGTGACTTTAAGTACCCCCCCCCGTAATACACCCTGTCCTTGAGGGCGCCTTTACATTACCTATAGACCTATACATATATGGCGCCAGTATCATATCTGTTGCAATTACACTGGGCAGGTAAAGAGAGAAAGGAGTGTCCTTTTTTGCTTGTCTTGGCGTCTGTCACACAGGGCTGTCAGACATCCTATTAGCTTTTCATTATGTGCCGAAGAGCTAGTGGAGCAGGCTGCACCATTAGTGTGAGCAGATTGACTGACGCACTCATTGTGTGCTGCTTCTCTTATCTCGCCGAGCCTTGAAGACTGCGCCTTGGTTGAGCCGTGTGTGTGTGTGTGTGTGTGTCTGTCTGCCTGCTCTTTGTCTGAGGCGAAAACGAACTGAAGCGGAGAGGCACAGCAGGGCTGGCGCGTTCTATGTGGTGATGTAATGTGGCACCTCTGGTGTTGCACTGCCTGCTTGCCTCTAGGTGGCACTGTTGAACCACGGCAGCGGAGCAAGGCACACTTAACCTAGTTCCCCACTTTTTTTTTTAACTCACCCGTCAGACAGAAAGTTCATAGAAAGTCACATATTTCATTAGAATCGCTGGTTTGTGTGATTTTTGTGAATGTGTTGTGCTGAGATCTTTATTTCGTCTGTTTTCCACACGGCCTCGAATAGGTACTTCAGGATACTTGTCTACACTGTTTTGGATTGATGTAAATGGCTTTTGCATTTGAATTTAAATGGATCCAACAAATGCATGTCGGAGACTCTTCAGTGTGTAGTCAGCCGTCTTACAGCGAATAAGCCTCATCTTATCAATCTTAATCAGTCACTATAGAAATGGACTCTTCCCCACTCTGACCTCATGTCTAGACGTCTAGTTGAGCTTTTTGATGCGGGGTGTTAGAACACGTTCTGCTCTTCTGCTTCTGCATGCCAGAGGAGAGTGCAGGCAAAAAAAAAAAACCTAAAAGAATCCTCGCACACAGTATGCAACAAGCATAGTAGTAGCAGTAGCAGCAGCAGCAGCACTTCTGCATGCACACGCGTGCTCAGATCGCATGCTGCAGCTCATTCATAAAAACACACACATACACTCACATACTCGCAGTGTACAAAGTCGAGCGTTTAGGCTGCTGCTGATTGGCCGAGGGCTCTACTACGCTGCAATTTGCGGCGCGGCGCCGTCCAATCGGAGTGTTGGGGAGAGGCTCCCCTCTCTCCCCTCGTTCGCTCTCCCCTTCTCCTCCGTGCCCACCGGTTCAGAATCCGGTGCCTCCAATCGCTGTCCACTATTCCCCGCTCAGCCACAACATGACGAAACCCCCCAAAAATGCAAATAACATCATTGTGCCCAGAAATGTTTGGCTTGGCTTAGCAGGTGCATGTATTACGTGTGCAAGTGTGCTGGTGATCTATTGACTCACGCACAGGACAGGTTGTGCCCCTTTAACGCCCTGGATCGATACCTCTGCCTCTTTGCAGACGGTGGAATGAGGTGTTCTAATGGTACAGCGTGCCGTTTTGCATTATGCATGTGTGCCCATTGATGACCGCATGTGAATGGCACAAATGTGCTGGTCAATGACGGAGGGACATTAGCCGCTACGGCTGGGTTATTTCTACGCAGCACAGTGTCTGGGCCAACAAAGGAAAACCAATCAATCTCATGGAGGAAAGAAAGAAGAAAGGGACACTTGAGCAGCGGCAGTGAGCAAATGATACACATTATTACTGTGCTCAGTGCAGTGCACTTTTCACAGATTCTAATGAAGCCCATGTGATCAGGGCCGGCAAGGAAATGATCTGAGAACAGTCAAGTGGTTCGGTACACTTTGAGATCAGCCAAGCTGAAGCTGCTGCTGGTAGGGGTTACTGCAGGTCATGGCTCGTACAGTACGTGCCAACTCGTACTCAGCCAGTTGTGCACAACTCAAGATGAGAAGGAAGGAGAGAGAGAGAGGGAGGGAGGGAGGAGAAGAGTGAGAAGGAGCGAGGGAGGGAAAAGAGTGGTGCAGAATGGAGTGTCAAACAAGAGTGAGAGAAGCTGGGAATGTGCCAAGAGGGATGAGTAGGTGCGTATTGCTTTTAAAATGTGCTGCTGAATCTTTTTAGCAGCACACACACTAAAAAAAAACCCAACCACCACTTGTTCACAGTACAGTAGCCACATTAACAAGTACAGAGCTCCAGGTTTCAAGGTTTAGCGCCATTCTTCTGGATTAGTGGTGCATTATCAAGTGAAAGTTATTCCTTAGCTTACACTGATGCTTTCACTCTTAAAACTTCAGACAACTGGCCAACCACCATATTAATATACAAATCAATATATTTGTCAAGTGAATGAGCTCAGAAATAGCCAAATCCTAAGCAAATGTACTTACTGTAGTCCAATCACGGATTGATATATAGTGGGCAGCTGGTGGTCATCTCTGAGTTATATCTGTTTCAACCGGTGTCACAAAACACATATCACTCTCGGGAGAGTTGATCACTGTGTGTGATGCATCGCTATCACTCGCCCAGGCCCAAATGGCTCTTTTCATTTTCTTTCCTCATGCGGACACAGCAATCTCTCTCTCCCCGGCGATGGCTCCCCGCTCCTCACTGCCGAGGCTCAGTGACCCCTGCCCTCTCCTTTATGACTAAAAAGAGCCGTGATGGATTGTGGGACGGCAAACAGGTGATGGTGAATCACTTGGACAGATTTCGCTCGGCGCCGGCACAAAGAGATATGATTGATTTTTCTCCCCGGGGTGGCGTCTGTTCTCTCTCAAAACCAGAGGTGATGCCCGTCCACTCTGGCTCATAACTTTCGGTAATGATGGCCGCCACACACCGCCGTCTCACAAACACTGGTCCGTTGCAATGCGAAGTTGAGCGTTGACTTGCAATGCATTCTGGGCACGTTCTGTTATTTTGTTTTTTTTTCCGTGCCGCTGAGCTGAAAGCAATGAATCCAACCAGAACAGAGAAGGGGGTCATCATATTGTCATGTATGATGGGAGAAGTCAGGATTGGGGTTGCCCTTCGCTTGCCTTGCACTTGAATTTGACACCCAGCATATTCAAGAATTTGGAAATAAGTCCAACTTCACTAGAATATGCACAATATTTTGACTATTCATATTGACTAGTGTCTAGTTCAAGTCATATTGACTTGAAGCATCAGTTTAGCAAGGTGTGGTCTTGGAACAAAAATGGTAGATGTAATTGAGTTGATGGTTGTTAAGTTGTGGGTTTAATATTGAAGAGTGGATGAGAGCTATTTAAAAAAAAAAAAAAAAAACTATTTAGGATGCATCAAACAAACAACACTTTCATTATTTATTTCATTTTTCAAAAAACACGATTCCAAGAGCGATCATTGCCGCATGGTCCTATAGCCAAAATTCAATCAGTGCAAGATGCTTTTTCCTACTGCTGTTTTCCACTAAAGCCTTCCAAATTAAGATTAATAGTGTTTCATTTGCTAACTCGTTACATAGCTCTGCATAATTAGACTGTGATACTTCATATACTCTTCTTTGTTTGGCAGATAAATGGATACATACTACTGGGCTTGCCTTAAAAGCATATTTTCACTTAATTTCTTAAACACACATTTCAAACAATCCCATTGCATTCATAATGATCATTTTTTAACATGCTGCTCCCAAGGGGAGTTTTAATGGTTTTCCACCTTTTTTTTCTCGAAACATGTATTTTATAGTTCTACACTTCTCCTCTTCAGTGATTAATGTCAGAATCTGCATATACCCCCTTTTAAGCCGTAGATGGTTTAAGCCCAATCCAGTAATGACTGAAAACCGATATTGCATTTCCTCGAAGGAAACAGAAGTATATTAAATTAGAACAAAACTTGTTTGAACTTCCAGCACTAATGCCTTTGCTCATGGGAATGATCATCAATAACATCATTGGCACTCATTGACTCAGAATCTTTGGGCGGGGGAGGAGAGGGGTGTTCCACTGCCCCAGCCCAACCGGTACTCTGGTGTGAGATTAATGCCATGGCGATTGGAGGCGGTGATTGGAGGCCTGGGCCAGTCGGGCGATCTCTGGGCAGGAGGAAAAGTCGTTCAGGGAAACAAAATTATGACTGCTCTTCTTCCGTTCTCTGCCAATCCATAAAAGGAAGAATCCATATATGGACCAGGTGTTAATTTGATTCTCCATTCATTTGTCTTTTGGAAAGGAATGACTGTCCTTGGTGCGCATTAGAAAATAGATTTTATTTCCCTCTTTATTTCATTATATTTTTTGCTCCTTTTCTTTGCGGCACTTTCTTCTTTGTTTCTCTTTCCTTTTCATTCTTCCTGCCTTCCATTATTTTTCCTGTCTTGCATTTTAGCTCTCCCTGATCACATACCTCTCTTTCTCTATCTTTCTTTCTTGCTTTCTGTTTCCCCTGCTTTCTTGCTCTCTCTCCACGTCCCTTGCCTGTCTGCCTGCCTGCCTGCCTGCCTGTCTGCCTTCCTTCCCTCCTGTATTGATGCGGTCTCCGTGTGGAGCAGGTAATCTCGGCCTCCCGCATGCGGAGCAGCTGTTTGGGGGAATCTGTAAATTGGCTTGCCACTGACACGTAGGCCTGCCCTGTAACATGGTCAGCCACAGGCATCATGACACTCTGTCCCTCCGAGCCACAGAGTGTGTGTGTGTGTGTGTGTGTGTGTGTGTGTGTGTGTGTGTGTGTGTGTGTGTGTGCGTGTGTGTGTGCGCGCGCATGTGAATGTCCATGCACTTGTGCATGTGAGGGCGTGTACACGTGTGCGGGTGAGTGCTTGTGAAAGAAAGGATATTGTTGTGTAACTTGCCTTTCAGTACTTTTGTGGTGAAACATGACATAACGTTGGCTAGTGCCTGTGTTTGTGGATGGTGCAGGCTGAGCCTTAGCCGTGTGCTTTTTCTTCCTAGGTGAGTTTTTGTTTAGTGTAAAGCAGCCTTTTATTGGTCCAAGAAGGAGCGGCCGTTTTGGCTTTCTCTCTTTTTTTTCGCTCGGGCCAGATGTTGTCTGCGTACTGATCTGCCGGCGTTGACAGCTGCACGGTCTTGAACTTTTTTTTCACCCACCCCACTCCTGCTCGGACCACATGGTCTCTCCGTTTCACCTGCCGAACAGCAAATGTTAGCAGAGCTTGTACTTTTCCTGTATCTGCACGCTATTTTTGGGGAGGAAACAAAAGCAACTCGCCGTCATTTGCATGCGATTTGCATGCGGGAGCCCCCAGAGTCGTTTTCGGAATGTCAAGAGGCCAAATTAACTACTTTTCGCTTTGCATTCTCATTTACATGGAGGCCCCTGCTTGACTGAGGTTACTTGGCTAGGTGACCTTAATTACCTTCGTCCTTGTGCACAAAAGGAAAAGAAAAAATAAAACACGCGTCTGATTGCAATTAATTTCATTAAAGCCATATCCGTGACCAGGAGCATACATTTGAATGTCGTTAGCAAAGTGGGGGCCGAAGGATGGGCAAGCTGTTTCCAATCAAGGAGCATCTTCGGCACGGAGTGCGGACCGCTTTCTGTCAAGAGTTCTGATAAAGATGAAAAATTAGGGCGCCGGCTCTGATGGCTGTTTGATGCATGGGCACCATCAATCTCACTCAGAGTTGAAGCAACAGTGCATTCATTATGGGGTAGCCCACAGATGGGCACGCGATAGCCGCGTGGGCCCAGGGTCATGTTTGGAGTTCTCCACGGAGTTCCCCCCCCTCCCTTCCCACCGAGCGATGGGCACACACGGGCCAGACAGGCGGTGGGAGAACTGCTGCAGTGGAGAGCGAAACCTGATGTTGAAACGGGGGGAAAAAAAACCTGTGTGTGTGTGTGTGTGTGTGTGTGTGTGAGTAAGTGGATGGGTTAGGTAAAATTGAAATGGCAGCTATGTAAATGTTATTTTGCTACTCAAATGCGTGCATTTCATCATCTCTCGAGGCACATTGTGTGACTTAGGGAGGGGAGAGACAGAATGTGTGTGTGTGTGTTTGTGTGGTGTGTGTGTGTGTGTGCGAATGAGTGAGAGGGAGTATGTGAGAGCGTATCCGTGTTTGTCTCTCTTTTCTGATTTCACCCTCTCACACACACACACACACACCCAGACACACACACACACACACACCCAGACACACACACACACACACACCCACACCCAGACACACACACACACCCACACCCAGACACACACACACACACACACACACACACACACCCACACCCAGACACACACACACCCACACACACACCCACACACACACACACACACACACACACACCCAGACAGAGCGAGAGGGAGAGGCAGTGTGTGTCCATGTGTGCCGGAGCCGAACGAGACACAGAGCTAGTCTGTGTGTGTGTGTGTGTGTCTGTGTGTGTGTGTGTCTGTGTGTGTGTGTGTGTGTGTGTGGGAGGGTTGAGTTGGGTGAGGAAGGGGTTGGGGTTTGTATGTATTTCATCCCTACACAGTCCCTTTTTCCTCAGGGTAGATTTGTAATTAAGCTTTTGGGTTAAAGCTTTTCTGCTCCGCTGGAGTTCCCAAAAGCTTCGGAGAGCCGCCGGAATCGTAATGACGGCGCTCCTAGTGGAGTGTGAAATTCACCTCCCGATTCTGTATGTCGCGAAAACACACACACAGACACACACACTCCAACGCACTCTCTCACACACACACACACACACACACTTACACTCAGGAGGGACCCCCAGCTGCCTCTTAACCCCCGACCTGGCAGATCAGTTATTCATTCTGCCTCCCCGAGAATCAAAAGGTGTCTAGGGC
>NW_027468685.1:17412578-17417578 GCF_046254945.1 Alosa pseudoharengus | reverse complement strand
TTCAACATAACATGCAACAGAAGCATATCTGTAAGCGCTTTCAGACATACGTGTAAGACCGGAGGTTCTGCCGATGTTAAACGGTAGGGCCGTATATCTGAACGACATAACCGGTCATGTGGAAGTCCGAATTCACCCGGTGTTTATACTACTCCCCCCCTAGTATTTCCTCCGGACATTATGTAAATGTGCTGTGTCTGAATGAAGCGTAGAACATGCGGTTAAGATTCACAACTAGTGAGAGGGCGTGTTGGTGACGTTTCTTTCGTGCGTCCATGTGGTTAGATCTGACTTAAATGCCAATGCCTACAACTGCATGGCAAGGCCAAACGAATTCAAAAGACTGAATCACCATAAGCAGAAGGCGCTGAAAAGGCAGTAGCCTACAGCGACGTCGTTGACGACAATAACAGGAGTATTTCATAAATTGTTAGCCAACACGGTTTTCTGTTCATTGATACCTCGCTGAGTTCGCTGATATTTGTTGAGCATATATGCCTAGAGAAAATGAAAACGAAGAAAAGCCAACTTTGTTACAAGCTCCTTACGTAAAAGCAATAGCCACATGGGGAGAGGATGCTTTTGGAAAAAATAAACCATGAAAAAACGAACAACTTCACTGTTATTAATGTTAGCATTTGTTTGTTGCTTAAAAACGTTGTATGATCTTGAAGTCTTGAGTTAGCCTACTGAATTGGCTGGTAGCCTACCATAAAGTTTGTGCATGCTCTCTCTCCAACGCAAACCAGATGTGGGGTTCTATAGCCAAGTAATTCTGGTACATAACGTTGAAAACAGATAAATGTGTTTATTCGAAGCACACATACAAATACTGTTTGCTTACTTGACTAGCCTACTTCAAGTATTAGCCTACGCACAATAGATTTGTCTTCTTTAGCCTACATAATGCATAGGCTACAGGGGCGCCTGCAGGAATTAATGCTGTGGTACGCACACCCATCACCCCCCCCCCCTCCGCAAAAAAAAAAATTCACTCGTGAACAATATTTGTCCGTTTTAGGTCCGTGCATTGGTCAGTCAGCAAAAAAGTAGCCTACATAGCATAACAACATCCACATGCAATAATACAACGACAACGTCTACAATGACCTATTCATTTGGACAACTTGATACAGCCCTATACAGGCTAAAGTTACCTTTAGTTTTGTTCTAGCGTGACGTGACGTCTGGCTTCAGTGCAGTCTAACATTCTGACAAGCACACCAATTGCCTACCTTGTTCTTGTCCATCTGGAATAACTCCTAGCTTTGCTGCCTCCATCCTTTCTGTTTTCTTGTTTAAAGCTTGTGATATCCATGATGAGTATTGAGTTAGTGAATTAGCTCAACATTGTGTGCTGATAACCATATATAGATAGCTGAGTAAAAGAAAACAACAAGTAGCCTATTGCGTGCCTACATGCGTATTCTCTCTCCTGCTCAAACAAAATGTGTGCACGTTAATTTTGATAACGTGTTCACTAACTTTAGGTAATAGAAAATGGTAAATAGCCTGATGGCATGCAGCTAATGGGATACTGTGCATAGTTGGGAAGGTATGGTAGGCCAATTTGGTGTGAATACACACACACAAGGGACATTTTCTCTCGCTGATGAGTAGCCTGGTACGCACAGTGTGTACGGACGTACACCTGCAGGCGTGCCTGGGCTACATGTTGTAAACAAAAAGCAGCTGTGACAGGCAGCGGCCGCATATATTCTGCGTCATATCTCGCATCTTGTGAACTCTACAAGCCCCCACCCCTCACTCGACAACCACACGGAGATTCTGTAATGTGCGTGTATGTCGTTCACACATACGTCCGTATAAGGTCAGTATTAGGTCCGCAGGTTAGCATCATATCTGAATCATCCGAAGGGTAGGACCTCCGTTTGACAAACCTCCGCATGTACTCCGGAGGTTATATCTGAAAGCGCTTTGTATGTCACAGTTAAGGTTTCCTCAAATGCTTTCAGACCCTGAGTTTTATCAGATCGTGCCCCATGCTCTTGAGCATGATGAGCCAGACCCTTATCAAGATGGAAGGTCTGGGGACTCACCATTGGCAGTGCTCAGTCCGAGGGGCGGGATAAACGGTTGTCTTTCAAATTCCCTCTGCACACAATAGGATAGCGGAGTCCCATGCGTTTTCCCACCAGCGGAGCTAGTTGGCTAGTTGTTCAAACTTAACCCGCCTACCGACTCTATACACAATGTGATTGGCCTGATCGAAGTTTAATTTTTCCAGCTCGCAAGCCAACGGAGAGTTGCTAAACTACCCTAGCAGCAAATTACATTTACATTTGCTGCTGCTAGGGGTGCGTCTAGATTTCTAGGCGAACATGCTCTATGCACAGCCACAGAAAAGAAGCATTGACACAGTGGAGATACATAGGGTTTCAGACACCTTTGTGGACTGCATAAGGAGGGTTTGGGATGATGTCCCAAAGGCACAGCAGTGTTCAGGCTAAACGTGATTGTGCATGCTCACCTCTGCCTCTCGTTTGGGTGGCCAGGTACCATGAGGTTAAGCAAGGGCGTAGGTTTGGTCTCAGCTTTGGTGGAGACATCCACTCCCCCAAACCCCCCCCCCCCCCCCCCCCCCATGCTGAAAAGTTAACTTTTACTGACAAGACTGTCAATAGACAATAGCCTCTTTCATTATTTATAGTACTCTAAAGTTAAACTAGCATCTCCGACTGGAGAGAAATATGTGCAGACGAAAACAATTGTTTAAACGTAAATAAATGTTTGACCACTAGATGCCAATTTTGTTTCTCAGATAACAGAAGCTAAGCATATCTTAAATTTTAAATTTGCCCAGATTATATAGTCATAATATAATATAGTGTATATATATATAGTATTTTTATAGTATTTTATTTATGTTACTGAGTATGGAAATGCACCATAGTTTAGGATTGAATATGTCTATGAATTTATGCGACTCTAAATTATATTTGTATTTGCTTAACTGTAATTGGAATTCTTTTGCTGTAAGATACCAGTGCCTTAATGGCGATTTCCTTTGTTATTTCAGACTGTTGGCAATACAGAATATCACAATACAGAAGTGAATCTACTCCATCTCATAATATTGTACAGCAATGCTGCTGACTCCAACTGAATTGACAATTTGACATAGGCTAATAATTAGAACCTCACCTGAAGCTCTGATGCTGTTTCCTCAACCTGCAATCCATCTGTAGTGGTTTGATGCTGTCTTTCCTGCATACAAAGTGGTTCATTCATTTTGTAGCCTATCCTTTGGCTAGCGAGTTTAACCCTCCTACCATATTGTATATGAAAGTTTTATTTAGATATTATTTATCAAATAATAATTCATTATATTTGAATAACCAACAGTGTTAACTTATTCACATTGCCAACACGTTTTTACAGCATGTGTCATAACAATGCAATGACAGTCCTTCAAACGAACTTGGGTCTCCCTTGTATTTCTCTGCATTGTGTAGGCCAAGGCTACACTCAGAAATACATAACATAAACAGAATAGAAACGAAAAATGTCCAGATCCAATGTTTATTGTGACTTCCAAGATTCTAACTTAAGGTAGGCTAATTAACATTCAGTGACTTGGTAATAACATCTATTGTGATAGCGCGACTTCTATGCGACCGTGCTGCACACCCCTAATCAATACTCCTGACCTTGGTTGAAAGATTACAGAAGCTAGGTTTATCTTTAACAATATCCTGGGTAACATATGCTATCACCAGTTAATACTATTTTTCCACATAATAGAATCTGCATAATTTGAAAGCCTGGTCACTACCACTGCTAGCTTGTGTGGCTAGTTATTTTGCTTAGTTACACTCTGCTTTATGAAAAAGCTTCGTATGTCCCCTTTCTTCTTCTTGGGTGGCATAGCTGATCTACACACCACAAAAAGGGGTTTGTATGTATGCTGAAGGGAAAAGGGAATACTAAAATGTTTCACTCTGGCCTTTTATGGGGTAGGCCTATGTATTGACAGACAGCCCTGGTAACTTACCGTTGTCGTTGACACACCCGCTCGCTTGACTACTACCAGTGCAAGAATATGGCAATGTGTGTGCTGTGCAGCATGCGTGTCAGATAACCCTTTCCCCTCCCCCTTGGGTTTTCAGCCAATCAAATGACGACGTTTCTTGTACTGTCGTGCTGGCTGTCGGAATGCATAGACATATACACTAGATGTCGCCTTGACTACTGCTGTTCATTGGAACGAATGCGTCAATCGAGACGCCATCTTGCTTCAGTGATCCACTCCTCTATAATGCATTAGCGTCAATCTGGGCAAAGATCTAGCGAAAATAAAATCACCATAAATCGTCAAAATATCAAGCAATTATCTAGTTTTTTGGGTTGTTCCAACTGACAGGCATGTATTTATGGTTGAGTCTAGAGAAAACTAAGCTTAAGACGATAATAAAGATACATTTTACCCGTCTAGCCCCATAGACTCCCATTCATTCTGCACTAGCTAGCGGCGGCCCCTAGAGGAACAATGAGTAAACTGCAACCAGGTTCGATACAATGAAAGTAAACAGGCTCTTCTAGACAGGCTCTGGTTGAGGCCACATACCCCTCGTTTCGTTTACTCATGTAAATTGTAATCTCACCAGAAGCTGCTGTAGATCTGTAGAACATTTACCTCTGCTACTACAACTACATAGGCTACGCCAGTCGTTACTTTTATAATCATGGGTCAGTGCCATGGGCAAACGAGATGTAGCTGAATTCATAAATGACAAAGCCATGAGAAAGGTGATTTTCTTACGTTTCAACAACAAAGAAGCCGATCTGCCATCATTGTGAGAAGTTCCCAAATTTGTCGCTAATCGCTAAAAAGGTTTTCTATCGCCGGGGATGGCCAAACGTCGCTAAATAGGTAACGCTGACAATACAGGAGAACTAGTTTAGCGCTTCAGATCCCTGTACAAAGATGGCGGCGGTGTTGACGCATGCTGAGAAGCAGAAGGCGACATCTATGGTCG
>NW_027468685.1:17380078-17410078 GCF_046254945.1 Alosa pseudoharengus | reverse complement strand
TCAGGCCTGTACATCTCACGCAGGCCCCACCATGGACACCCCACACACTCCTCCACACACCCCCCACCTCCAGCACAACTCCATGCCACCGACAGCTGAGTCCCACCACGCGAGCTCATCCATCTCTTAATATTTACCACTAACTGTCCCACTCTGTTTATTATCTCTGAGGAACCGAGCCACTGCGAGGTCCCCCTGTCAGGACAACGTGGGGGCGAGAGAGGGAGCCTTTGTGGAAGACGGTGCGTTCAGTCAGTCACTGAATCGCCTCACCGAGAGTGTCAGGCAGCCCCCAGACCTGACACTCTGCCAACCTTTTAAACAGCCTTTTAAAATGTCACAAGTCGGCAAGTGCCAAGAAATGGCAATCTGCCCCGCTGATAACAGGATCACGCAATTGTCTTTTATCCTCACACACATACATACACACACACACACACACACACACACACTCATGCACACATCCATTCCCTTTCTGTTTCCGCTTAGCACCTGTTTGGTCTTTCTGCTGTTAAGTTTGATTTTCATCAGCTCTGTCACTTTCTGTTCTTGTCTGTGATTTTGTCATCATCATTTTCATAGCTAGAGTCATTGAATGATCTTGTCTGTTGAGATTTCATGTGTCTGTATGTGTGTTGACCGTCAAACTTGTTATTTCACAGTTTACAGCTGCAATAGGTCATATTTTGTTAATGTGTAATCCCCCATGTGTGTGTGTGTGTGTGTCTGTGCGTTCACATGAGTATGGATTAGTAAATGTTACTGCATCTATGCTTTGGGAAACTAACACTCTGTTATGTGGCTCCAGCACAAAAGCATCTCTTCTGGCTTTGCGTGTCATCCAAATGGGACAGGCCATTCAGAACACACACACACACACACACACACACACACTCATACACATACACTCACAACTCTGCTATAAAATCTCTTTTTCTTTTCATACAACACATTGTGTTTATTTTTTTTTCCTCCTGAATAGAACTCATCAGGAAATGCCTATCTTGATCTTGAATGAAAACATCTCTCCCTTGCTGTGGTGGAGTGATGGTAAGCGCACCCCCCCCCCCCACACACACACACATACACTCTACCCCAGCCTGTCCTTCCTCGCCACAGCTCACTAATCATACATTCTGATCGCTTTCCTCTTTCTCTTTGGCACCTCTCGAGCATTGGGGGGAGGTGTGTGTGTGTGTGTGTGTGTGTGTGGGGGGGGGGGGGGGGGGTGTGTGCAGCAGCCACGCATTCCAATTAATTCTAATGAATATGCAAATTACACTGAATCCTCTGGATAATGTGGTCTTTTCAGAATTATATGATTCAATATTTAGAAAAGGGCTTCACCATGAAAAGAGGCCGGCACTGGAAAAAAAAAAAGATGGAGGGGGGGGGGGGTTAGCTCTCCTTTACCCAGAATATGCAATCAGTTCCTTATTCATTCGCAAGGCCACCCATCAATACAAGATGCTTTCCCTTTTCTTCTTCTTCCTCTCTTTTCATATCTCTCTCTTCCCATACCTCTCTCATCCCTTCTCTCACTCCATCTCTCCCTGGCTTCAGGTATGACACTAAATGGCAGTGAATGTATAGCTTCCACACGGTACTTTGTTCTCTCAAGGCAAGAAATGAAAGAGGTCACCCAGAGTGTGCTGGCATATTGGGCTCTCTCGCTCACGTTCCCGAGAGACTTAGGATTCCTAACCTGCTTGACCCTCGAAACAGCACGTCGGGGGGCCAAGGCAGTGTGCATAATGAAGGCACCGAAGGCAGGTCTGTGCGTAGAAATCAGCTCACTCGTCACAGTGTAACAAAGTGCGGCCGTAACTGCTAGCTCTATTGTGCGCCGTATTCCATCGCCCATATGAAAACAGTCAGGAGCTTTTTTCCATGCCTTTTCACTGATCCGAGGAGGCTTGAAGGCCTGGAATGTTTATTACCTCTGGAGATAAGGGGTATTCAGCTCCCAAGCGCTTGTCCTGATGGTGGTGGTGGGTGGAGAGGGTGGGGGCTGGCAGGGTTAATTTCACCTCAATGAGGGGATAATTTGTGTGCAGCACAATTAGAGAGACTTTGTGTTGGACTTTAACAAAGCAGGTTGAGGCATTAAATGGTAGAGGCTTTAAGTAAAAAAAAAAAAAATTGTGGTTGGAAGGCATGGCGCATACAGCCAAGCTTTTTTCAGGGGAGTGGAGGAGGGAGGTGAGGGTCATGCTCAGGCTTTTAGCGATCTACTATCTGAAAGCAGGGGTGGGGGGATGGGGGGGGTTATCGAGTCGCTCTGACAGGCCTCTGCCATTTACTCCTCTGGCCTTTATGGCTGTCAATGCAACTGATAAGACATTCTTCTCCTCTCTGCCCTAGCCTGCTTGATGGACAGGCCAGTCTGTTCAAGTCCACGTCTAAACTTTGAGGAGAGAAATGTAAAAGTGCTAGAGTGACTCACTCAGTCTGCCTGCCACTGTGTGTTTTGTCTCCATCCGTTTGTGTATGTGTGTGTGTGTGTGTGTGTGTGTTCTTCTCTGTTTTGCACACTAAACGCAGTTGGTTGTCTGTGGAGACATTGCTTTCACAGGATTGGTGTGAATGTGGCAGAGACAGAGCAGAGCAGGAGAGACGTTCCAAAATTCATGGCTCGCTCACTCGCTAGTCTGTCTATCAACACGCCAGCCGTGATGGTTGGTGACTCAAGGCAGCGGCCATTCCTACTGATTGAAGCCTCCGTCTGCAGAGCTTCGTGCTGCAGAAGAAATGCAACAGGAAGAGGAAAACATCCCAGGTGTCGGATCGTCGTCGGATTTAGTTGTGCCTCTCTGAGCCAGCTGACATCTCTGTACATATGGTAAACACACAAACATGAGAGCTTACACACACATACACACACACGCGCACACACACACACAAACACATTTACACACACACACATTTACACACACACATTTACACTTAGCTTCCGGTGTATGTGGGTCTCTAGAGTCCTGGCATTTCTGAACGCATTAATCAGCACGATGAAGTCTGCCTCCGACTGCATGTTTTTATTTATTTATTTCTGTCTCACTTTTTTTCTCAAAGTCTGACTCGTTTTGAACTGCCCGGATCTTAATTAATGAATGCCGTTAATTGATTCAGCACCAATCAGTGGCGAATTTGCATAACAACGAGAATAACATGATTTATTACTCTTGGAGGGGTCCTGTGTGTGTTCCTGATATCCTGTTGTGAGATATATTTTCTCCACGCTCCCTTCTTCCCTCTTCAGTCTGGCTGAACTCTAGGGACCTATGCATGCCTCTTCAACACAATTCAGTCCCCAGTGAAAACCGTTTCTCTCGAGGGTGGAAGGGGCAGTGGAGGTGGCGGTGGGTGATTGGAACCAGAGGTGAGGACCCGAGATGGAGAGATGAGCTCACTGAGTCCCTCTGATCCTTTAATCTCCCACTGAAATGTGATAATGAGGAGGCTCATACCATTTCCACTGTATTGCCTTGCTTGTATTTATGTCTTGATTTCTAGAATAGACCTCTAACTAGGACATGGCCAATCTCTGAAGTGGTTTGACGAGTGTCTGTGCTTTATCCTTGGAATAGAATGGACGAAGCTTAATAGACCCCACCACCTGGACTTAAGGATCTTCAGCAGATCTGCTGATGTGAGGTGTCCAATATGGAACAGTACAGCATCTTGTATGAAATATCCCGTGGTTTGATCCTGTAAGTCATTAACAACCTGATTAAAATACTTTATTGGTTTTATTGTCTCATCACAGTGTTCCCTTAATAGCTCGCTGCAGGGATCTGCCAGCACATGGTCAAATCCAGAGGTGCGTCACATACCTTTCTTGTGTCCTTTAGTTCTGTTCCCAAACCAAGAGGTGACGGAGTTGCGGCCACAGGGGTCCCTAATGTGTTTAACTGATGGTGGTGAGCCGGAGGAGGGAGACTCACCCACGGCAGGGTTCGGCTTCCCTTATCTCTGCTGACGGATGTCATTACCGAGGCTGAGGGACAGAGATTGCATCTGCGCCAGTGGAGGTAAACATTGTTACTCAATCATCAGCTACACACACACATACACACACTCACACACACACACACACACACACACACACACACACACACTCACACACACACTCACTCACACACCCAGCACAAGAACCAACTGACTTCAAACTTCAGTAAACAGGTCAATAAGATGGGAACATTATTCTTTGTTTTATTGATTTCTTGGCTTTGTGTAGGTTTTTATATATAAATACAGGTATTGTAACTTTGTCAGACCTCCTCATAGAATCACCCAACAACAGGATACTTCATAAAAAAGGACATTTTCAATGGTGCCCTGCTGCGGAAAATGATTTCCCTTGTCGTTTTTTTTTTTTTTTTTCATTTCTGCACCTTTCAAATTCTGTGTCTGGGGAAACCGAGGATACATTTTTTCACTCAGACGTAGAGAAAGGGCGTAGAAGATGACTTCTGAAAGAAGTGTGGATAAGATCCGGATTTGTTTTTCATGATGCGGTGGATTAGTTGTTGTTAGTCTTGTCGGAGTCCAATAACTTCCTACTCTTAAGGGAGATGGGGGTTATCCAGTTTGTGATACATACCCCTCCAAAACACATTTGAGAAGAATATTCCATATAACTGTATTCTGGTTGGTTCTTTCTTCGCTCTGGTCTTCAACACTAGTCGATAGCCTACTGCCAACAACTAATCTAAAGAGCAACACGAGTTTATGAATGTGACTTAATTTCCAGTAAGCACACATACTGATGAGAGCTCACACCTTCCCTGTTCTACAAGTCACTTTGAATTAAAACATCTGCTAACTTAATACACACAGTTTCTTTTTGGGTAATGTGTTTCATACACACACACACACACACACACACACACTTGCAAATGCAAATCAGTGGTATTGTCAGTGCGACAGCTTACAGGAAGTTGTATTCACTGAATAGATGCGTGAGCTTTACTTCTATACTTAATCACTTCTTTACTTAATCTTTACATAATTGAGACGCTATTAACAGTATATAATATCTGTCCAGTGAAACATTGGTTCTAGTGATGTTGTGGGGACACTTCAGCCTACTGTGTCACAGCGGTGTGGTCAAGACGGCCTGGAGACCGTTGCCTCCCTTGTCCGATGATGCCCTGCCCCCTGCGGCTGTTGTGACAGGTTCATCTGTAGCCAGGGCGAAGGATGGCAGGGCCAGGGAGGGAGAAAGCAGAGGAAGCGAAAAAAAATAAATAAAAAAAACGTCCATCTTGTGCCCTCAGGCTCTTCGAATGCTCTTCCCCTCCGATTGCAGCCATGTAGAAGCCTAGTGTGTGTGGCAGGCAGGCACGCAAGCAAGGAAGAGCGCATAGTGTCACCCTCCTGCGTTCGAAATGCGATTTATGTTTTCCACGTTACAGACCGACTGCATAGTGGTGGCTGGTGGATTTAAAAAAACAAAGGGCCTAAATCATTAGAAATGTTTCAGGAGACTGCCACTATTAGTATGCATTACATGCAACGGTATTAAAAAGCAGGGGCCTTTGACAAGTGTAAATTTTAATTTCGTTTTAATCTGGCAGAGACTTCTCTCGCTCTCAGAGGCGTACAAGACAACAAAGGCCCCAACCAGAGCTGAGCCGTGCCATCTCTGAACCCATTGCGTCTTTTTCATCTGGAGTTTTATTTATAGTTTGGGGACTATAGCTACTAAACAATCTGACATCATATTACACATACACACATGTACAAGCGCACACATACACACACAACAGGCAATAAGAGAGTGTGCGAGTGTGTGGAAGATCAAACATGCGTATTCCTTTTTAACTCTTCATTTGAATAAAACAGACTTCTAACCCACACTCCCTCCTCACCCAATGATAATCAGCTCTCTATCCTATTAACACTCATCTCTAAGGAGTTAATCATTTTGTGTGTGTGTGTGTGTGTGTGTGTGTGTGTGTGTGTGTGTGTGTGTGTGTGTGTGTGTGTGTGTGTGTGTGTGTGAAGCCAGCTCTGGGACCACTAAAGCACCTCTGGGAGAAAAGAACAAAAAGTAGCCATTTCTTT
The DNA here is from genome assembly GCF_046254945.1 of Alosa pseudoharengus. Lineage (NCBI taxonomy): Eukaryota > Metazoa > Chordata > Actinopteri > Clupeiformes > Clupeidae > Alosa > Alosa pseudoharengus. The sequence continues at coordinate 17,404,009 of NW_027468685.1, read as the reverse complement.
GTTGAGGACTTTGTTTCCTTTTACATTCCAAAGCTGAGCTATACCCCCTAGCCTATATGTCTTTCCATATAGGAGCCATCCCATGCAGGCGAAGCAATCAGTAGACAGGCTGAAAACCAAAAAGGGCATTGTAACCTGGAGCTGTTTGAAAATGTGTGTGTGTGTGTGTGTGTGTGTGTGTGTGTGTGTGTGTGTGTGTGTGTGTGTGTGTGTGTGTGTTTGTATTTGTACATGCACACTAGCCTTTCTACCCCCCTCTGTTCTGACCTGTGCGACCCCACCATTCGCCCTGTCAGTCTGTGTATGTGCATGTGCAGCACGCTGAGCCGGTCACAGGGAAGTGGTCTGGAAACCTCACCTAGCCCAAGGCACCAGCGGCCCTATAGAGGAGGAGGAGGGAGGGAGGGATGGAGGGGGGGGAAAGAAAATAAGGAAGAAATAGAAAGAATGTGTGTCTGGATCATATAGCCCAACACAAGCTTAACCCAACTCTGTAAAGCAGCACAACTACGCCTTTTATGTGTTTCGTCACCAGGTTTCTGTAGGGGAGAGTAAGACTTTGGAGTCTTTCTTGTTCTTCTCCGGGATGACCCGGACTCGCACAGAAACCATTTGGTTATGTAAACGCATATGAGCGATATTAATATTGTAGCACGCTGGCCACCCATGTTTAAATTTAGCCCCCGTCAGCGCTGTCCAGCAGCTTTCCTCAGGCACACTGGGCCTTTGGATTTCGTGACTCAGTGCTCAGTGTTGAAGGGTGTGTGAGTGTGCATGTGTGTGCATGTTCCTATGTGTGTGTGTGTGTGTGTGTCCGTGTCTGTGTGTGTGTGTGTGTGTTTGTGTGTGTTTGTGTGTGTGGTGTAGGGGAGGGCTTCTTGTGAGGCCCTTTTTCATGTCTCTGCAAAGACACACACAACAGCCCCACTGCCAGTAAAATTCTGCACAGCTGTGTTTTTCCCACAGTCTTTTGTAAGTGTGTGTGTGTGCGTGTGCGTGTGTGTGTGTGTGCGTGTGTGCGTGTTTGCGTGTGTGCGTGTGTGCGTGTGTGCGTGTGTGCGTGTGTGCGTGTGTGTGTGTGTGTGTGTGTGTGTTTGAATCTGTTCTGTCTGTCAATAACTGAGAAGTATTGTTCAGAAGTGCCTGTGTCTCAGCTTGGCTATATAAGCAGCAGTGATTTGTTAAACCCAGACGTGGCTCAGCAGAGGCTCCCCTTTGGTTAAATTTGAAATGGGTTGAAATGCTTTCAGTTCTCATCTATTATTTATCCAAGTTATGTTTGTGTTCTCTCACTCTATCTGGAAAGTTTTGGGCATCGGGGGGGTCACTTTTCATGTTGTGTCTCCGGCACTCGCCGTGGTGATTGTGCATTTGCGTCCCGCGGAGGGAAGGGGAAAGTGATTTAGTTGTCAGTTGGCCACACTTTTGGATTCTCAAGGTCTTTTAGAAGGTTGTGAAGGGGGGGGGGGGTGGTTCATGGAGAGTGTTTTTCTAAACCAAATGTTTTTCTCCGCTCTTGTATTGTGGGGCTCCATCATGGCTTTGTTGATAAGGGAATGTGTCCTTTTCAGCATGTCACTTTCCATTAATGTGCGTGTGTGTATGTGTGTTTTGCGCCTCTGTGTGCGCCTCTATGGGCATTCATGCATTTGTGTGTGTGTGTGTGTACTCCCTGGATAGTGCTCTGTGTCATAAATCAAAGTGGTCACCCCATGAACTACAGGCTCCATTAATCAAACCTGCATAGAAACTACAAGTCCCACTCACCAGCAGAGGGCAGATGCTGCTACACAAGACTGATGTCACCTTTGACCTCTCGAAGGAGCTCTCTCGGTGATTGATTTATGCGAGTCTGTTTGCAAGGTCAACGAGATGTTTACATCGGCTGGCATGTTTACAGTCACACTTAATCGTGCGCAAAAGAGGGATTTGCATATGCCGTGTCATTCTTCTGTGTATGGGAAGTAGAGTAATTGAATTGAGTAGTATCGGTAACACTTTACTTGACGGCTGAGTTCATAACACATTCATAGCAGCTGTCATAAACGGCACATAAAGCATTCATGACTGTTTCATGAGACATGACTCAACATTCATACCAAGCCTTTCATGAATGTGGAAGACAGAACGACGACAACTTGTCAAAATAAAAGTCCAACAATCGCAAAACAGCCGTTTTTGTTCCAAACCTCTTACCTGATCACGTCACATCTGAGTCAATGGGCTACTCCAGTGCCAAAAAGACAGAACATGGTCAAGAAAATATTTTTTGTTTCATAAAAATGTATTTGTTTTATGATGTAACCTTTGCAGATGATTTCTCATCTTTTGCTATTGGGAATGTCCAACCACTCCAGGTTACACAAATACGGGTCAGCTGAATGTAGGCTAGTTTACCTCCCAGTGTTAAACTCAGTGATTACTAATACATCACAACTTGTATAGTAAAGTGACAATCGATGTAGACTTCATAAGATATTCATGAAATATTTACAAAGGCTGGAGAGAAAAACAGCAATGCTGCTTTGCGATTGTTGGACTTTTATTTTGACAAGATGACGTTGTTATGTCTTCCACATTCATAAAAGGTTTGATATGAATGCTTTATGTGCAGTTTATGACAGCTGCTATGAATGTGTTATGAACTCACCCGTCAAGTAGTATCTAATTGTGACACAGACAGTAGCTGAACTTGAAACTGATATTTGCCCCCACTTGAGTGCCACTTGAAAGTGGCCACTTGAGCCACTCCACCCCAAAATAATTGTCAGCCTGAGATATTCCTCGCTTTTGAAATGTCCTGATTGGGTGTTCATTTTCCAACTAAAGAGCCCAGAATGGTCCTAGAGATTATTTTCATGGCTATCAGAATGTAAAGCCAGGCAGCTTAAATCTTTACATAAAAAGTAAAAAATATACTTTAATGCCTTTAAGGATGGCTTTCAACAGAACTCACCCTCCATTGTCAGTGTATTTTTTCCATGTAGCCTATATTTCTCAGTAGATTTCTTCACGCATATAACATGCATTCCTTGTAGAAAAAAGGAATCTTTGTAATTTCTCAATTTACGAATCTCAGAATTACTATTGCTTCGACCCTTTTAAAGCTGTGACAGGGATGATCATCTTTGTCAGTGTGCGAATGCATTTTCCATAATCTTTGTCATTTAGCGCTGCTGTCTCCCGACGTAATTTCACCGCTCTTTCTCCTTCTCTTTGAAGCAAGAATAACAAGAGGTAGTAATTATTACGGCGAAGCTCTGAGATTTGGTGAAAGGCAGACGAATGGTAGAACTCGTTAGGGGGGTGGGGTGGGGTGTGTGTGTTGCGGGGGGGGGGGGGGGGTTACTGGTGATTTAAACCTTGACGGAAATAACAACAGTAATTATGTGCACTGCGCACCTCCCACACACGCGTGTAGTCAGTCACACACACACACTCACACAAACCCTCACTCCTACATGATTCAAAGATTGTAGCAGCCTTGGACACATCTGCACTTATCTCTAAAATAGTATCATAATTTATAATTTTCTCAGTTTGAACTAAACACAGCTCAAATCTCTGTTTTATATATATAGCCTAACATACTGCATGAGGTGGAAGATCTATATGTCATGCCAACAATTACATAGTCTGAAATTGTTCAATTGTTTTCCTTTTATGGGTTGTTTGTTTTGCTTTTGCGTGGTGTTTTAGGGGATTTCAGTACAGTTACAGAAGCACTGTTAATTAAATGAAAGGAGTTTTGTCAGTTTGTTAGTAGTGTGTGTTATTGGGTTGCGTTTGCGTGTGTGTGTGTGTGTCTGTGTGTGTGTATGTGTGTGTGTGTGTGTGTGTGTGAGAGAGAGGTGTTGTCTCTGAGTGTGCAGTGGGAGCGGGTCGTGGCAGGTTTGGTTTTAGGGCCTGTTGTGCTGTTTGAATAATTTAACACATGAGGGACTCTCTGACAGAACACTAGCTCTCGCTGTCACAGGAGAGTCGGCCACTCATCTGGGCTTGTTCTCCCCCACCCTTCCTCCCTGCGCCCCATCTATTTCTCTCTCTCTCTCTCTCTCTCTCTTGCTCTTTCTCTCTCTCTCTCTCTCTCTCTCTCTGTCTCTCTCTCTTTCACCTGTGTTTGTAATACGTGCCAAAACACAAACCAGATTCTGCCCACTTTGCTTCCATTCCAGAAGCGCAAGTATCCCCCCCACACACATGCTCTCGCTCTCCCACACACAACACACCACACCACACCACACCACACACCACACCACACCACACCACACCACAACACAACGCAAGGTGTGAGGGAACCTTTTGCTCACCCTCCCTCTTCTCCGCACCACCTCCTGAGCCTGATGTTACTGGTTAAGGTAAAGAACAGCAGCTTGCACTTGGCTCACCCCCTTCTTTACACCTATGTCTCTATCATCCTTCCTCTCTTTCCCTTTCTATCTCTCTAACCCCTCTCCCTCCTCCTCTCTGATCCCCCTCTCTCTCCCTAATCATGTTTTCAAGGTGAGCCTGTTCACTGCCTCCCATTGGTCAGGTTTTGGCAAGAGTGCTGGCAGGACCTCACTTTTGCCCGTGGGCAACCCTATCCCATCCCTGGGAACTTTATCAAACTGTCACACCATGAAGGAGAGAGACAAAGAGCCAGTGTGAATGAGAGAGGAGGAAGAAAGAAACACACACACACACACACATGACTGAATAAAAAGTGAGAAATGAAAGAGGATTGAAAGGCACCGCATCCTTCCCTGTTTCACTATTGTGTGGTATAGGCTGGCTCGTTGAATGCATCTGTTGTTTGTTTGTGTGTGTGTGTGTGTGTGTGCGTGTGTGTGTGTGTGTGTGTTTCAGGGTAATGTAAGGACTTCAAACTCTTAGTGTCCTTGAAAAGCAGCAGCATGTTCAATCAATTTTGGGTTAGAGGAATGACACACACACAAACCCACACACGCGCGCACACACACACACACACACACACACACACACACACACACACACACACACACACACACACACACACACACACACACACACACACCTAACAAAACCGAAACAAAAGTCAACACTGGGTGTTCATGTTGATGGGCACATTTACATTTCAATAGTCCTCTAATTTTGCCTTTCTCTGGTCCATTTACATCACGCTGCACAGAACAATTGGGAACATTTGAACTATCTCAACCTCTTCTGGCTTTCTGTCAGGGATGAGTCAGAACAATAGAGTCTTGGGCCAGTGTTCTTTTCTCTCTCTCTCTCTCTCACACACACACACACACACACACACACACACACACACACACACACACACACACACACACACCTATAAGACGTCACTCGTCAGGACCAATGAGGGAACTGGGAGTGGTTGAAGGAAATCGTGAAGCTGTCCTCGCGCTGTTGGAAATAACAATTGATTATAGAACCCCTGTAAACCTAATGATTCTGACCCCGCTAGATATGGAGAAGTTTCAGTCAAAGTAATATTACTATCCATAGTAGGCCGATGTAGGCCTACCCACGATACTGTTACAAGAATGCCTTCTAGCTATTTAATTAGACTCAACTTCCCCAAGAATAGTGTGCGAGGCCCTCCTCGGCCGACTAATTTGGGAGGCACCATTTACTGAGTAATGATCCTAGTGTAAAAGTTGGTCAGAGGCTATAGTGCTGGCCTGGACCACTATACTCATCTGGACAGAACATCTTACCGAAGCTACATAGGGTTCAGGGTGTGCTAAGGTTAGCTGTCTAATTCCAGACTACTAATAAAATCAGTGACCCACCACAGTACAATACGATGGCCAGTTCTCCTGATAGCCTGCCTACTTTCACTGATTTAGCCCCACGGCCCTAGGGACTAATCCTAGCCGTTCCCCCTGGCACATCTTAAACTTTGAGGGATATCTAAAGAAAGTCTAGAAAACTATGCGGGTCAAAGCATAACAATTTATTTGTCAGGTACAAGCTATTCATCCAATACATTATAGAAGGTACATCGAAATGAATAATGTGAAAGCTACGAAAACAGGTTAAAGGAACATTTAGGAAACCATATGAAGCAATCAGAGAATAAACATACCAGCTCAGAGGATGATGACTACACACCTTAGTGGTGCGGGAGATTCTGACTACAGAATAGCTCCTAGAATGCTCTGTAAACTTCACTTAAATAGGCTACCTAGTTTGTGGTTGGTTACATTAAAATGGATCACATGATTGGAGGTCAGCTGATTTTGGGTCACATGAGAAGTACTTTGATGAGACTTGAGACCATTGTTGTAGTGAGAGTGCATTAATCAAGACATGACAATGTACACATTAATTACATGTCCTGCTTCCTAGTTAGTTTCTCCTGTGAAAAAGGCTTCTCCTGTGAAAAAGGTTAGAGATATAATCAAAAGTTGTTGTAGCAGCAATATGTGACAATGGGCCCACCATGAGGTCATACCATCATGTGGTAGGGTAATTAATCAACAGTTCACATGATCAGGAGTTTGATCAGTATAGAAACATTAGGACTCCTTACACACACATACATACACTGACTAGAAAATTTATAATATCAATAAACCCATAGCATCGGTTGTTTTTTTAACCTTCCGACAGCTGGCCAAGTTAGCTCAGCTAGCCTTGGCTGTTTTATCACTTCATGCTGTGGTTGAGTTGAGCTTGCCCTAGTTCTGTGTGTCTGTGTAACTAATGTTCTCTGCAGTCTCTCTTTCTCTTTTTCTCCCTCTCTCTCTCTCTTTCTCTCTGCCCCCCCTCTCTCTCCCAACTCTCTCCTAATTTATTTTATCTGCTGTCTCCTAATACATGTACTGAACTCTCCTGGCCTGCCTACTATGAAGTTTAATGGGGGAGGGGGGGGGCTGTAATTTGACAGAGCTGTACCTCATTATGTAGACTAAACAGAAATACAGCCCTGGCCAGTTACACCCGACTTACCCTCCACCTCCTCTTGTCCACTTCCGTCCTCCCAACCTGGGTGGTGTTGTGGGGCTCCAATCAATAATCAAGCTAAGATCCCCCGGAGTTTGTTAAAGTGGGTATTACACAGGACTCCAGACTAAACTAGGCTCACAATGTGAGCATGGATTTATTGACTAAAATGGCTGTCTAGGAGTCAAGCAAATCAACACTGGCTTTAATTAAAAACATGTTTTTTTTAACAGTCTAAGTGGGTCTTGGTTACTGGTTGTGTCTGTGAAGTCATTGATGGAATTGCTGAAGTAGACACAAACACTGGTGTTTAGAAAGCCTTAGATGTTAGCAATGTGAATTGTGTTACCTGTTTGTGTTGGCACCTCTAATACCTGTAGTGTAGCTCAGTTTCATCTGCACAGCCTTCCTAGTTTACTGGAAAAAGCTTTCAGGGTCTGTTTTATACCATCCAAATTCTTTAAAGAGACAAGCCGGTCAGACCCCTATAGTGCTTCCATGACTCTGTACTGATAAATAAACAAACCATCAAATCTCTTACTGGGAGCATCTCAAGCTTGTGTTGAATTGCTTTCTCTTTGTGTACAGGTATGCTGTCTATCTCTCTGAGAGGGAGCGTTTGGCTCTCATCTCCTTTAATTTCCGTCACGTTTGTGTCGTGGTGAGTGAATTATTCACCAAATGTCAGCAGAGCACGCAGGAAAAGGCCTGTAATTGATTTGAATGGAGATAATTGAATCTTCTCCTCTCAGACAGAATGTTTTAACGGAGAGGCTGCTTTCATCTGACCCCCGGTAACCTCAAACCCACCTTCTTCTCACACACACCCACACCCAAACTTGCACACACACACCCTCCTTCCCTTCCCCCTACTCCTCGACTTCCACTCCAGTCATTACCCCTCGCCCTCTTGAACGTCTCTTGTATTTTTAAAACTGAAAGCAAGATGGAATGATGAGATACTTTTAAGGGGTCGCGGCAGCTCGTGGCCTCTCTTTGTGCCCCCGGTCGCCCCCCCCCGGCTCTCCACACGAGCGCCGTGGCATTTGAAGGAGGGTGGCCTACCGAGATGCCCCCTGGTAATGGCTGGTAATGGATGAACGGGCCTCCGTGTGCGTTGCCGACCTGCAGGGGGACGGGAACGTTGAACGAGCCGAAAGGGGTCAAGTCCCTGTCTGGAAGTTTTTCCTAATGGTTTTTTTCCGGAGATAATTAGTACTCGGTGAAAACCACGGAAGGAGGACGCGCAAGTAAACATGCGAGCGGTTGAGGAAGCATTGGGCAATAATGCACTTCGGGGCCCTGCCCTGAAATCAGAAGAGGGTTCAACTCGTGTTAATGTTTGGACTTAGTGAGACCAGTGGCTCTTCAAACCCTACTGTTGAAAATGTTACATCAGCGAGGCCGCTGGAAATGACCTTCGAGGTAAGAGTGTGTCCATAATGAGACGAACCATGCCTCATGTTTTGGAGGACCTGAGTAGCACTTCAGTAATCTTTCAGTGCTTTTATTGCAGCCGTCCTTCTGTCCATCCATTGGCCTTAATGTGCTGTGGAGAGGCTTTTAAAAGACATCTTCAACAACAGCCGGTGGTTCTCATGCGTCTTATGTTTTGACCACCCTGCCCCCACAGTTACTGGACAGAAAAAACCTCTGACCTTGTAGCAACATGCTCCTGAATGTGTGTTTTGTGTCATGGCTGAAGAAAATGATGCACTAAGGAGGCAATCAGGAGCTCTCCTGGGAGTAAAGATAGTAAATTAAGTTAAAATGTTAAAGTTAAAAGAATTGGTTTCATTTCAGAGATTAGTCACTTTTAAGTTCCCAGGAGAAGGGAATATTCTTGGTATTGTTTTAAAAATAGAATGGGTCGTTTGAAGGCCAAACTTCCCCTAAACTTTGCTAACTGCTTTCATGTTGTATTACTGTCTCTAGTCAATTATATATTCTCTCTATTTTTGTACCTTTCTTTCTCCTTTAAGGCTGTTTTCTCTTCTTTTTTGCCTTTGACTTTCCTTCACTCTGCCTCCCTCTTTAGTTTTTAGTTTTCTAAGTTACATCTACTTTTAGTTCTACTTTTAAGTTTAATCTTTCATTTTTACCTCTCTCTCTCTCTCTCTCTCTCTCTCTCTCTCTCCCTCTCTCTTTCTCTGTGTCTCTGTCCTTACCTGTGTATCCTGTTAATGGGGAGAGCTTGTGTTCAGGGCTCATGGTGTAACAGAAGGTTAATTGGAGGGCCTTTCCACTAAGTAGCAGTTAAAATAAATTAGATTCTGCCGACACTCTGAGACACTGTAATAAATGTGTTGTGTTGTAATTAATACGGCAATGATTCCAGAGGACCAGGTTGTGTCAACACACAGACCTACCCAAGCACTCACAGAGATTGATCTCAAGGGCACTGTATAAAAACTGTCTGTATGGACACTCAAAAATTATTTAAAAAAAATTAACAAATAAATGAAATGAAAATAATTTTAAATCTATTTTCATGATCATATAATTGTGTTTTCCAAAAGGTCACAGCTGTAGGAGTCATATCGTGTCATAAGGAGAGCAGTAGCCCAGTGGAGCCCCATCTGCAGGAGGTTAATGCTCCAGTGGGGGGATGAGGCCAGGCGAGGTGAGGGGAAGTGGTGCAGGTAATGTAGCCTGTGAGTGGCTCCCGACAGCCACGGAGGAGGCCCCTGGCCCCTAACCACTGCTGAGCCACCTCCCTCTCTCCCTCCCTCCCTTCACGCTCCGAGCAGAGCCGACCAAGCAGAGAGAAAGAGAGAGAGAGAGAAAGAGAGAGAGAGAGAGAGACGAGTCCCTGACGTACTTAGTGCTGGAGTTCTCCCTCTCGTCGGATTGCCAAACAAGCTCAGGGCGCTCTTCTGAGTCCCACAGAAGTGCTGTTAGCTGTTTACCGCAATTCATGAGTGACTTCACCGTGGTCCGCCGGGTCAGATCTCTCAGGGAGAGAGGGATGATGTGTGTGTTTGGAGGGAACAGAGAGAGATGCTGAGTGATTTCTGGGACTATGGAGGTTTGGTGTGTGTGTCTGTGTGTGGTGTGTGTGTACGGCTGAATGGCGTATTAGCTCACCGATGTGAGTGGATGGAGACTCATGTCTGTGCATGCATAGCGGAATGATGGATAGATGAAGGAAGCTGACGGGAAAAGTGGGCTCATGATAAGCCACGTTTTTAGCCAGTGGACTGTGACCACAGACAACCAGTGAGCACAGTTTTGAACTGAATAGGAATATCTTGTGTAAGAAGAGCCCGTCGACAAGCTAACAGGTTTAAGTCTCAATCCTCTGACCTCCTATTAGTCGCTGTCAGCTAATTACTTGGGCTGGAGTTTTAACAGGTAATCTTTTTAAACCATCCCCTGCTGGTACATTAAGTACCCCGCAGAACTAGCAGAGTCAGGCCCATGGGCTGTAACCTACAGGCATAAGAGTTCTGGTGGGCTTCTGAGAATAAGCTCACTTGCCCACTTTCTGTGTGTGTGTGTGTGTGTGTTTGTGTGTGTGTGTGTGTGTGGTTTGTGTATTTCTTTCTCTCTCTCTCTCTCTCTCTCTCTGTCCCCCTCTCTTAATGCCACAAAGGTCTCAGTTTTATTTTGACACATCTTTTGGGGATTTAGAAATAAGAGAGAAAAACAACCCCCCCCCCCCCGCCCCAAAAGAAGAGAGGCAAAGAAACACTGAAGCGGAGCCTCCATGACAGCGGTGGGTTGGGGACTCCTGCTCACTTTCCCTCAAAGCCTCTTATCCCGTCTCCTCTAATCGGAGTGGAACGCTAGTCTGATGCCGTCTGATGTTTAGCATGGGGCGAATAAATGGATATTCCGCACGCACCCCTGCTGTGATTTAACTCTCTGACCCAGTGAACTACGACAAGACGAACCTGTCCCTCAAGCTTAGCCCTATAGTCGCATCTCTCTTTTTCCCTCTCTCTTTTTCTCTCTCTTTTTTTCTCTTTACTCCTTTCCTGTCTTTTTTGCTGCCACCTTTGCTCTCTATGTGTTCCTTAGGCATGTTTTATTTGGTCACCTGGTTTTAGGTCAAGTCACTTGAAGTGACCAGAGGGTGTGTGGGAGGCTTTTAATGATGTGTGTTTGCGTGTGTCAAGGCATGAATAGTCTTTGCCGCCTACTCCACACATTATGAAAGGGTCACAAGCCCCCCCGTTGTGGACATGAGAATCCAGATGTCGGGTTCATGTGTTTGTGACAGACGTTTGCATTGTGTTTACACTCCTGGATGAACTGCTGGCCTGTGTGTGTGTGTGTGTGTGTGTGTGTATCTATGTGTGTGTGTGTGTATGTTTGTATCTTTGTGTGTGTGTGTGTGTGTGTATGTTTGTTTGTGTGTGTGTGTGTGTGCAGGGATGTGTGGGTGTGTGTCTGTCCGTGCGTGTGTGTGTGTGGGGGTGTATGGCGGTTGCCAGATGGAAAGGTTGTGTTTTTGTGGCAGCACGCCACACACCAGGCCCAGGGTTTATGTCACTCGTGCGGCCCCAGATGTGCGGTGCACATATGCTTGTGTATGTCCCAGCGCTCCGGCAGGAGGCCCTGAAATCATCAGTGTTATATCCGTGCTTATTCTCCCACGCAAATATTCCATATATTTAGAGGCCGATGTGAGCCATAGCCGTTTTCACTCATGTGTTTTAGATCTGCATGATATGGAGACCACCTGATGCTAATATTAATAGGTAACCTTGGGAGGACAAATTATATACTTAGGCCTACACATGACAATTGAAAATATCTCTCACTCACTCACCCACTCACTCTCTCTTCATTCTTATAGTCGTTCAAGCTGTCTTTCTCTTTGCTTTCTCCCTCAAATGTTATCTCTCTGTCTTTCCTGTTTTTATTTTCTTTCCATCACCCCCCACCCCCCCTTTCTCTTAACCCTCCCCGGCCGTTGAGCACCCTCTCCCCTCCCACCCCATTGACACACAATCATTTTTTCGAAAGCAAACAGCTCTGAATATGAATCAAATATGGCAACGTGTAATCCCCAGGGTGGATGAGTTCTGCAATCCCCCGGGAGACGCTGTGTTCTTTTCACAGGGGCCAGATGGTGGCGGGGGGAAGCTTTAGTGCCGTATCTCGACGTGTCAGTCTGAGAGCTCGCGCAAAGCCTGCTTACCTCGCCACCATTCCTCTCTCCCTCTCTCTCTCTTTCACACTCTCTATGTGTCTCTCTCTTTTAGATTCTCTCTTATTCTCATTTATTTATCCCTTTCAACCAACAACCCCCGCCCCCCCTTCCTGGCAACTTATTCGAGCTTCCAGTATTATAGCTGTTTTTCTACCTGTTTATCACTGTTTTATCCTTTTGCCTGTTGTCATGGCTTAGTGAAGTTTTTTTTCTACTTTTTTATCGTTTTTTCCCCCCATCTGACTCTGTTTTCCTGACCTTCATGTCTGGTTGAATTGTTCGTCCACTGATCCTGATGCATTGCTGTCATCTAAGTAGTGATGTACCCTGTTCTTAAGTCACTTATGAAAAGCTCAGCTCCTTGTTTCTCTCTCTCTCTCTCTCTCTCTCTCTCTCTCTCTCTCTCTCTCTCTCTCTCTCTCTCTCTCTCTCTCTCTCTCTTGGCCTGTGAACACTGGTTGTTTGTGTCCTGTTCACTGTGTATTGTGTGTGGACATTGTGTTTAGTGTGTGTGTGTGTGTGTGTGTGTGTGTGTGTGTGTGGCTGAATGACTCATGCTAGGCCTTGGGTCTCCTTGTTTTGTCCACTTCCTGTATTCCCTCTCAGCTGTTCTGGAGCTCACTAACGATAACCCCTCCACCTCCCCTCCCTCCCTCTCAACACCTCCAACCTTTTCTCTGTTTATGTTCTCTCTGTGTTGTGCTCTGTTTCACTCCTCCGTTTCATCCTTCTCCCTCCCTCCCTTCCTCCTTCCCACATCCATCTTCTCTCTCTCTCTTTTTCTTTCTTTCTTTCTTTCTTTCTTTCTTTCTTTCTTTCTTGTGGTGCTTTCGCTCTTGACCCTGTGGCTGGTGAGATATGCGTATGACGTTGACTTTCTCACTCTCTCTCTCTCTCTCTCTCCTGGCTCTTGTTCTCTCCTCTCATGTGCCGGGGTCAGAGGTCGCGGCGTGCAGGGCGACCCGCTGGCCTGACTCAGCTGGAAGACGGACAAGCTCGCCGCTTCTTCCTCCCCCGTCCCCCCGAATGTCAGCGGTGACGTCCGTGCGTGGGCTGTGGCGCGTCGCTTCCTAGCCACTGTTTTGCATCTCTTTTGAGTCTCTCTCTCTCTCTCTCTGTCTCTCTCTCTCTCTTTTTCTCTCTCCTTTTTTTTCAGCTCCCCCACTCCCCCCTGCTGCTCGCGTGGGTGTGGACCGCATGAGCGACAAATGTGCCCCTTTTGAGCGCGGCTCCAAAGATGAGACGGGACTCGGGAGCACTGCGGAGCTGCTTGTCGACTGCGCCACCGGAGAAAACAAGCACACTGTGCCGTCAGCTGTTGAACTAGTGGGTGGGATGGTGCAGGGGGGTGAGGTTGGTGTTGAACTAGTGGGTGGGATGGTGCAGGGGGGTGAGGTTTGTGGGTGACTGGGTTGGGGGTGGCGGGGGGTGGCAGGGGGGTGGAGGGGCGGGGGGAGTTGTTAGTAATAAGTGTGGGAATGCAGACTGTGTGTAAGTGTGTGCACTTTAGTATTTTCCAGTGCTCCTTTTTTTTTTTTTAACTCCTTGGCTGGATCAGTTTGAAGTTTGAGAGCAGAAAGAAAGAGTTGTGCCTTTGTCTGTGTGTGTGTGTGTGTGTGTGCGTGCGTGCGTGCGTGCGTGCGTGCGTGCGTGCGTGCGTGCGTGCGTGCGTGCGTGCGTGCGTGCGTGCGCGCGCGCGCGCGCGTGTGTTTTTGAAAAGCCTTATCTGTGCTTCCCGGATCCCGGACAGCCTGGGCATGGCAGGCAGCCCTGCTCTGGAGCGTTTCCATCTGCTGTCGGAGACGAGCCGGGAGCTCATGAATTAGATTAGTGATCTGCTGCTGCTGCTGCTGCTGTACTCTGCTGTGCTGGTAACCTGCGCACTCCCACTGCCAGAGAGCCAGAGCCAAGGCCAGGGCGTCCTGCACTCGGCAGCTGCAGAGCGGAGCGACCCGATTGGGCTAAATCTGGGTATTAACGGGTCCTGCTGCTGAGTGAGCGGTGGTCCATGGTGACATCATCTCTATTTATAAAGCGGGGTTGGGGGGGGGGGGGACTGGACAGCACAGTTAGTAATCTTCTGATGAAATCCAGGGGAAACACCCTTCATTATGGTGAAAGCCCTTTTTTTAAGCAAGGCCACTGATTAGAGACATTGGTCTTTATCTAGCTTTGATATGATTGACACAAGATTTTTGTTTTGGCAGGGTTATTTTCCCGGCACAGGTTTTACATGGCAAAGGAGATGATCAGTGCGCTGAGTGAAACCTTGCAGGATTTGCCTTTAAGCAGTGGCTTACATCTGAACGCAATTTGGTGTTGGTTTAGGGTCAAGATCAATTTTCTGTCGTTTCATGTATGTAAATTGAACTCGGGTTATCTGTTTGTGTGTGCATTAGTGTGTGATTATATTTGTCCACTTTTCTCTCTTTCTCTCTCTCTCTTTCACACACACACACACACACACACACACACACACACACACACACACACACACACATACACACACACACATACACACACACACAATCTCTCTATATTTGTTTTATGTAGTTCTATCTTCTGTATATGTGTGGATAATCCTTATTTTTCAGGTGTGTGTGTGTGTTTCTATGTGCCCATATCGGTCTTTCTTTCTCTATGTCGATATTCATCTTTCATCTATCCATCACTGTCTCTTCCTCTATAACTTGCACATATGGTACCCACCTAGTTTTTCTTTTGTACGCTCTCTCTCTCTTTGTATACAGTGATTGATCCTGTTTGTGTTAATGCGTGTATGTGTGTGTGATATATACGTTCCCCTCTCTGTATCTCATTCTGTCTCTGATATATGCCCACCTCTCTCTGTAAATGTGTGTCTGATCCTCTATATACATATCATTTGTGTTTCTTTATCACTCATATTCTCTTGTTTCTTCTGTTATTCCACTGTGGGCTATATACGTTGTGTCTGTGTGTTTATGATATATATCCACCTCTCTCACCCCCCCTCCTTCTCACTCTCTCTCTCTCTCTTTCTCTCTCTCTTCATATGTGTATGTCTGTATCCACCTCTCTCTCTCTTCATGTGTGTGTGTGTGTGTGGTTGATCCTGCTTGTTGTGGGAATTGATGGAGTGTGTGTAATTGTTTCCCTGGCAGCCAGCCCCACCGCATGCTTATGTGAAGCTCTTTGAACTGCACATTGTCTGTTCATCCCCTCTCACAGGGGAACTTTGAAGCTCCTAGACAGATGAAGTGTTTGTTTGTGGAGAAAGAAGTGCAAACACACAAATTTGATTCCCTCTAGAAGCATATATGAATGTTGAGACCCCCCAATAACCCCCCCCCCCACCCCACCCCCCCAGACATGTGTCCTTACAGTGATTGTCACCGTAAGGTTTTTGAGTGTTCAGTAGCTTGCGCACACTCTTAGGCAAATGCAACAACACTGCTGATGTAAGTTTTTGTTCTTTTAGCCTGCAGTATTGGCATTCCCTCACATTCCCCCCCCCCTTTGGTGTATTCCAGGCTTTTTAAAGTGCACTAAATGGCTGAGCTAGCAAAATGTGGAATGATTTAGTTGGGGGGGGGGGGGGGTTATATATTGGTCATATGATTGAGTTTTAATTTATTTATTTTTCTCTTAACGAGTGTCCCTTCTATTGAGATTTGTGAGTGTGCTCTTGCGTGACGGGGGAGCCTGAAAAATAACATATTCCCTCTGATTGTACAGCGACATACAACCCTGATGGCAACTATTTATGTAGCGTATATTGTTTATTTGCAAGCTTGAATGATCAGTATCTCTGTAATGGGTTCTTCAATAAGACAAGGCCTGTTATTAAAGGCTTGAACTGAACATGCCATAGGCATAGTGTTCAGACAGACAACTGGGCCAATATCACGCTAAAGCCATTTATGTGGGCATAGAGCATGAAATGGGGGGTTATGCCAGCTAAGTGACCTTTCACCATTGTCTGAGGGGATAATTACAATAAACAGAGAAATAAAACAACATCGAAGTCAACCACTGAAGTAGCGGACATCCCCCAGAACCCTAGGCTTTTGAAGGTTAGTTTAAAGAAATCAGCATTTTTGTGGTAATGTACAGTCCAGGCAAAAATGTGTACATTTTGTTTTCTTTGTCCATACACATGAATAATTTGCATGTCACCTTGATATTCAATTATTTCTGCTGTCTAGTTCAATCTCGAAAAGATCTTTGGCTTTGTCATATTAGTGTTGGACTATATACTATACGCAATTATATTGCACATCATTAGTCAATACATATGCATTGGTTGCTTTATATGAGTTGTTGCCTGTGGTGTGGCATAGGACCTATATACTGTATGTAGAATGCCCTGGCATATACTAATCTCCCGCTGTTGCAATCGACATCTGACATGAGTGGCTTTTTAATGAAGCAGCAAGCTCCTTACGTATTGCCTCTCTGACCCTTGGGGGAGATCTGTGAAGCCTCGGTAATGGACGCCATAATAAGACTGTCCCTCGCCTCTCCTTATTTGTTTGCTGCCGCCGCTGCGCCTCTTGGCCTCTCTGCCTTGTCGCCTCGGCGCTCGAGGACACGCCCGACATCCCTTTGAGGCCGTTCGACTTGAGCGATGAGCCTCCAATTATTGCCGTCCGCATAACTAATAAAAAAACAAGAATGAGCCTGTGATGGCTTCGCATAATGGCGGAGTGCATCTCAACCGGTAATTAATTGTCGGCTATTGATTTCCAGCGGTGTTGATAATGAGATCCTCAGATTATCCGCACGTACAGACGAGCCTACGAGGATGAGGTGTGTATGTGTGTGTGTGTGTGTGTTGATGAGTCAAAGCAGGAGTGAGTGATTTCAGATCTCTTTCTCTCTCTGTTGTCCTGTGTTTGGACTTTCCCATGGGAGTGCTTGAAAGAGATGGACTGTGTGTGTGCATGTGTGTGTCTCTATGTGTGTCTGCCTGCCCAGACATGATTGTAAGGGTGAAGGATGAGCTTTAAAGCTCCAGCCCACTTGTGTGTGTGTGTGTTTGTGTGTGTTTGTGTGTGTGTGTGTGTGTGTGTGTGTGTGTGTGTGTGTGTGTGTGTGTTTGTCTGTGTCTGTGTGTGTGTGTGTGTGTGTGTGTGTGTGTGTGTGTGTGTGTGTGTGTGTGTGTGTGTGTGTGTGTGTGTGTGTTTGTTTTTGTGTGTGTGTGTGTGTGTGTGTGTGTGTGTCTGTGTGTGTCTGTGTGTCTGTGCGTGTCTGTGTGTGATTGAATGATGATGAGAGAGATAAAGAAACAGAAGTGAGGCTCTCCTACGCTGGAGTTAATAATACCACATCTCATTTACCTCAGAGAGGAGCCGACATTCATTAATGTTGGGAAGATCATTAAGATGAATACAAAAGATGAATCTGATGCAGCCCATCTCAGGGAAGGGGACGGACTGATGGCAGAGATTTACCATTTCAAAGGGTGATCTGGACTCAAGAAATGGGTTTGAGGATAGTTTGAAGTGAACGTGGCATATGGGCCTTCATTCTCACCTTCTTGCTTTTCTACCTTCTCTCAAGTCATCACTTTCTTTTCTATTCTCTCTCTCTCTTTCTCTCTCTCTCTTTCACTCTCTCTTTCACTCTCTCTGTCACCTCTCTCTGGTGTCTATCAATCTGTCTGCTGTTTCATTGCTGTGTACAGGCCAACAACTATTTATGTCCACACGAAAACTTGCACAGAGGGATCATAAAGTGGTTGACAGGTGAGAGTTTGTGAGGTTTTATTCACTTCCTTTTGGGCTTTTCTCACACAAATACACACACACACACACACACCTACACACACCCCTTTGCTCTCACTAGCTCACTTTCTCTCTCTCTCTCGTGCACACACACACACACACACACCTTCTAACGCACACACACACACACACACACTCACACACACACGTACAAATCTCCATTTCCCATCTCCCCCTGACACCTTCCCTCCTGGCTGCTGCTGCTGTTGCCTGCCAGAGTGGAGTGTGTTAGTGGTGAGTGCTGAGAGCTGAGACTGAGCGGAGAGGCTGTGTGTGTGTGTGTGTGTGTGTGTGTGTGTGTGTGTGTGTGTGTGTGTGTGTGTGTGTGTGTGTGTGTGTGTGTGTGTGTGTGTGTGTGTGTGTGTGTGTGCGCGTGTCTGTGTGTGTGTGTGTGTGTGTGTGTGTGTGTGTGTGTGTGTGTGTGCCGGGGCAGAGACAGCGGCACAGCAGCACCAGCAGAGACGGCAGCTCCGCGCCTAACTCAAGCCATGACATTTTAACGTCTCGCCACCAAATCCTCGCCGTCTCCGCTGCGGCCGGGTGATGGAATGCGCCGCACGATTGGCACCGACTCTAATGCGGCGCAGCCGCGACTGGCGCACGAGTCGGGGGGAGCGGGGAGGTGCCGGGGAGGGAGAGAGACAGAGATTGAGCTTTCCGTCAGGATTACCGCCGGTAAAAGGACACGCTCCAAATTAGAAAAGAGGACTTTCCATTTCTCATCCTGACTTGTTTCTTCGTTTTTTTTCTTCTTCTGCTTCTTTTTCGGTACGCGCGCTGCAGAGATGGCTCAACCAGATTAAGACTTCAATTACACTCCACATTTATCCCACATGGCCCAACCTCAGTGGCCTGCAAGGGTCTGTGTGTGTGTGTGTGTGTGTGTGTGTGTGTGTGTGTGTGTGTGTGTGTGTGTGTGTGTGTGTATGTCCGTCCCTACTTATCCCTGGGCCCTGCTTTCCCCTCTATTTATACTTGTCAGAAAACAAATCTAATAATTTCTCTGTCATTATGTTCAATTGAACTGTTTGTCAAATCTAGTGCTTGATTGACAGATATTTACAGATCGGCCAGACAGTAATTTCATATTCAGCACAAGTAATAAGTAAGCAATAAAAGTAATAAAAAAAATAAGCAAATGCACAGCATTTATATTTGTTTTTACATTAACCATAAATAGCTGAGGCTGAGTAAACTCCTTTAGACTTCACACTAATCAGCCACTGACCAGGGTCGGAGCAAAGCAGAGGGGGTCAACAGGTGAGTCCTCCACCTGGAGCTGGTGGTAAGAGGTGGAGGTGTGGGGGTTAAGATGGGGGTCACCTGCTGTGGCAGGACAGAGTAGAGTGATGATGACATTCACCCTCCAGCTGCTGCCTCTTCCTACATCACAGGAGCGTGTCCAGTCAACAACACTATGCCCAGTTTCACATGGTTGATTGCAATGGACATTGCTTCAGGGGAAGTGCTTTGATCATCAATTTTTACAGATGTTCATCTCTCGTGACTGCGTGTGACTGTGTGTGTTTGTTATGATGCTACTTTTTACATCATTAGTGTGTGTGTGTTACGATACTTCTATGTCCATCGTTCATGTGTGTGTCTGTATGTACCTATGTGTGTGTCTATATCCATCGTACTTGTGTGTGTGTTCGTGTGTGTGTGTGTGTGTGTGTGTGTGTGTGTGTGTGTGTGTGTGTGTGTGTGTGTGTGTGTGTGTGTGTGTGTGTGGCTCAGCTTGCCAGGTTTCCAGTGGACAGTATTGCCTCTGGCCTTATGCAGATTACTCTTAATGCCCGTGCATTGAAGAAGCCATGTATAATAAAGCTCTAACCTTATGGATGGTAATAGGGTTGCATCCTAGAGGATCCTAAAGAGATAATGTACAGTCCTGTCCTTTTGAACTCCCAACTCAGCAATAAGCCCTCAGCTAATGTCTAATCTTTCATCTACATAATAGTTTACCCTCATTTCACCCTGACCATTTTCTCTCTTCACTATTTTCGGCCCTGTTGTTCACTGCTTGGGAAAGTGTTTGTGTGATAATAACGCATGAATGTGTGTGCTGACACACACACACACACACAAACTGAATTAGAGATATTTTAATCAGTGCAATTAAATCTGTGATGTATTAGGTACTGTTGTTTCTAATTTCATTAACTCGTTCCTGTGCAGGCACTTTTTTTTTTAAAAACAGGAGGCCAGTATTTCTGGAGGTGTTTTATCGTACGATCTCTGACGTCAGCCATGTTTTGAAAGTGTTGAGTTAGAAGAGAGTACAGTTACGCATTCTGTTGGGGGTTTTGTGTGTCTCAGTCTGCTTTTATCACAGTCTGAATGTGTTTTTGTCACCCAGTATGTTAACGTGAGAAAGAATGCCTGCACACACGCACACACAGACACACAGACACATACACACACACACACACACACACACAGACACACGCACAGAGAATCAGCCGCTCAGAGAAATAAACAGCAAGAGTGATTATCATCTCAAAGATAGCACTATACATCACGCTGTTTACAGTGAGAGTGCACACACACACACACACACACACACACACACACACACACACACACACACACACACACACACACACACACACACACACACACACACACACACACACACACACACACACACACACACACACACACACACACACACACACACACACACACATACACACACATACACACACACACACACATACACACACATACACACATACACATACATACACACACATACACACATAGACACATAGACACATAGACACATAGACACATAGATAACAGCTGTGTCCGCGTGTGATAAAGCAAGCTCTGTTTACTGGCAGCGGTAATCCTAATAGCCCTGTTAAGCAGTGCTGAAATCCGCTGCAATTGTCTGTGCAGCTCTGGGGCCCAACGCGACACCATTGCCCCCTCTCCTCTCCTCTCCTCTCTGTTCTCCTCTCCTCTCCTCTCTGTTCTCCACTCCTCTCTACTCTTCTCTTCCCCTCTCATCTCCACTCCTCTCTTCTCCTCTCTTCCCCTCTCATCTCTACTCTTCTCTTCTCCACTCCCATCTTCTCCACTCTTCTCCTCTCCTCTCCTCTCAATTCCTCTCCACTCAATTCCTCTCCTCTCTTCTCCTCTCTTCTCCACTCTTCTCCTCTCCTCTCCACTCCTCTCCACTCCTCTCTTCTCCACTCCTCTCTACTCCACTCTTCTCCTCTCCTCTCCAGGCTGCTCTAGTGTGCTGTGGAAAGTGAGATGAAAACTTCATGTCCATAATAATGGCTGTTGCTCCATAACACATCCCAACCCTTCAGTGGTAGTCTCGCACAGCAGACCAACAACTGGGAGCTTCAGTCGGATCAGCTAGACAGTGTGAAGAAAGAGAGGAGAGTGAGAGAAAGCGTGAGATTGGACAGTGTGTTTGTGGCCTGAGGGGTTGGTTTTGAAGCTCTTGTTCCTTCACACTCTCGCACTTGTCTTATTAATCTCACAAAATATAGGAAAATGTGTTTTTTTCCTCTCTCTCTCTCTCTCTCTCCCTTCTTGCCTCTTGCTGTCTTCTGCTAAACTACATTGTTAACGGTGAAACAGTGTGCCTTTTCCTCTGTGTGTGTGTGTGTGTGTGTGTGTGTGTGTTGTGTGCCGTTTCTTCTGTGTGTATATGTCTGAACCCCTCTTCTTATTCCTTATTCTCTCTTGGTCCCCCTCTCTCTCTTTCTGTATGTCTCTCTCTTTCCCCAGTTTTTAGCCGCCAGGAGTCAAACACACACACACTCCCACACACACACACAGAGGCAGGCAGCATTTGATCAGTGTTGGTAGAGAGAGGGGAGGGGGTGGGGGGAGGGCTGTGGTAGGCCTGTTCCAGGCGTGCAGGCAGGCACAGACGCTTTTAGCCCCACCGTGTTTCCTTTTTGCTGACTTTACATTTTAACAAGACGCAGGATTAGTCTAATGTCTGTTTCATCTTCAGAGCTGCGGAGAGATAGGGAGAGGGAGAGAGAGAGAAAGGAGGAGGAGATGGAGGAGGAGGCATGGAAGAGATGGTAGTAGTGGAGGAGGAGGAGGAGGTGGAGGCTTGGTTGAGGGGGGGTATCAAGAGTATTCTCTGCGTTTCCATGGTGACAGACTTTCAGTGCAGGTCCCGCAGAAGCAATTCTCAGTCAGAAGCGTCGGCTTTTGTTTTGGTAGCAGGGCACCACTTAATATGACAGGTGCTTTTTTTAGGCGGCGAGATTGCGGGGGAAAAAAATGTGTGTCTGGAAATTTTCAATAGGCACGCGCGCATGTAGGCTCTGATAACGGTGGGGTACATTAAGGGTGGATTTTTAAAGACGTGCCACCCCATCCTCGTTAAATACATATGCAGCAGGCCTGTATTTGATGCTTTCAGGGAGGCATAGAAAATTGACTAAGTCTTTTTAAATGTATTTTACTCTGTTTCTTGCCATCTTTTGCACAGGTTTAGAATGTCCCCCCCTTCCACACACGTGCACACACACACACACACACACACACACACACACACAGACACTTTCATTCTTTCTCTAGAGCATGTGCCTGTCTTCAAGTGTGATGTTTTTGTAGGGGGTGGAGGGTGGGAGGATGGTTGCCAACGAGGTATTTAAAGAGTGGCACTTAAAGAGTGTTTCGTTCCTTCTGATCTCTCTCTACCTTCCCCCCCCCCACCAACACACACACACACACACACTCATACACACATACACAGAAATACATCGTTTCTGAGCCAAATCCAAACAGAAGCAGACCCACATGTTGGAGAAATCACAAATAATGAAGGGCACTGTCTATGGTAATCTTGCGTCAGATGCTAATAGGCATATCCTATGTGTTGTATAGGGAAGATGGGGGCTGATGTACTTAGGATCAAAGAATCATGGGTTGTTTCATGTTATAGAGTGATGGCGTGTGTCTATGTGTGTGTGTGTGTGTGTGTGTGTGCGCACGTGTGTTTGTGTTCCTATATGCCTGTCTAGGGTGTTGCACAAATTCCCACAGTAAAAACAAAAACAACCCTCCCACCCAAACACACGCAGAAACACACACACACACACACACACACACACACACACACACACACATACACATACAAACATACACCCTAATCCATGCCAGTTGGAGGGAAGGTCATCAGAACTAATCTTTTTTATGGCCCTACCCATATTTATTTGATGTTAAAGGCATTTAAGCAGGGCTAGCTAATGCTATCCAAATAACATTCCGGCAAGCTGTCACATCCCCCCTAATAACATGGCGCCTGAGCCTGCTGCCGATGCTACTGCTTTTGCTTCTGGGTGTTTTGCTGTAAACACATGATGGTCCTCATCTGCACTGGGACAGATGTTACCGTCTGCCCATCCGGTAAATGAGCTGGACTCCATTTTGGATCTGATTCAAATCAACAACATGTTACACGGTGAACAGCACAAGCACAAAGGCTAGCATGGCCTAAGAAAGTTCAGGACACTGTTTTTTAAGAACATTGCATTTTTAACAGCTTAATGTACCTCATTATTATGTGTTTTGTTGTTATTGTGTTACTGAAATAATTTTTATTTTACTCAATTTGTCTGTCTGTCCATTTACCCAGCAACGTTAAAAGGGCTTTTTCGTAACGTAAGACAAGAAGAGTTAATGAGATTGCTGAAATTCCCCAAAGAATATACAAACAGACTATGCAAATAATTTCCAGCCTTCTGCACATACCCTGTTTGAGTGAGCTTTGTGTGTGGCCATAAGTTTTAAGCCCAACCAACAAACAAGCGCAAGTTAATACAAAACTCCATGTGTAAATATCCTGTGTCTGGAACAAGCTCAGGTGTGTTTATGTGTCTGTGTATTTTGTATCGAGCTTTTACATTTGATGTCACTTACCAAAAATTGCTCCACAAGATTAATGCGGTGTGTAATAATCCTGGACATTTTTACAGGCACGTAAACAGAGGAGAGAGAGAGGAAAAAAGAAAGATAAAGAGAGAGAGAGAGAGAGAGAGAGAGAGAGAGAGAGAGAGAGAGAGAGAGAGCTAGCTGAGTGGA
>NW_027468685.1:17372578-17377578 GCF_046254945.1 Alosa pseudoharengus | reverse complement strand
AGTGCATAAAAGGGGGTGGGGGGGTTACTGCCATTTGAGAAAACCTGGGGCCTCTCTCTCTCTCTCTCTCTCTCTCTCTCTCTCTCTCTCTCTCTCTCTCTGTCTCTCTCTCACTCTCTCTCTCTCTCTCGCTCTATGGGTGGATGTTCCATTCTTCTTCTCTCCTGTTGATAATTGGGTCAGTGCTTTTTCTCCAAATGCCAAGTGTGCATCTCTCTCTCTGCAGGGAGCGCGGGGCGCCTTTTTCAGCAGCCTTTGTCTTGTGTCCCCGAGACACTATTTAACTCCTCCGTCTTCCCTCTCCTGCTCCTGCTAGCTAAGCAATCGGCTACCCACGCGCAATATTGGCAGCTCTTTGTCTCGTTTCATGTTGGGCACCTCCAGTGGATTTCGCTCCATTTCTTGTTTATGCCTGTATGGAATATAAAGAATGCTCAGACTAGAAGAAAAAAAAAAACAACAAAATCATCAACCCTAAGAGGGCTTGTACAGCATGCGAACTGTGCATTATGCTTTGCCCACACATACAGAGTCAATAACTTCTCCAATAAACAGAGTGTGTGAGTGAGCTCATGCTCTGACTGTGTTTGGTAGTCGGTGGAGTGTCGAGAACACTTTCACACGCCTTAACTCCCACGTTGCTCCGCCAGATCATGTCAATGACCTTAAATATTTTATGGCGTCCTTTAATTTATGGAAGAGTAATACTCATTAAGCGGCGTTGCCCTTGGACAAGCGTAGCAGGGTGAGAGGTTTCCTGCTGCCGGCCGGCCGTCCCCACCGAGCCCGATATATGCTCTGGCCACCTGTTAATTACTCAGAGAGGCTGTGAGATTGTGTCGGACGGATGATTAAGTGGATTTCGAGTGACTTTCTCCGCTGGACACACACACACACACACACACACACACACACACACACACACACAGTTCCTGAAGGACACAGAGATAACATCCTCCCCATCCACCCACAACAATCCGCAGTACACACACACACACACACACACACACACACACACACACACGCACACACACACACGCAGCGCGCACACACACACACACACACACACACACACACACATACACCCCTTGTCCTCCTCTGTCTGCCCACCCTCTCTCTGTCGATGATCAATGGAGAAATCAGTTGCTCCGACTCTGAGCCCCCCCCCCCACCCCCCTACAAAGAGTCTGAAGATGCGAGGGGCCTCCCGATTGCCTTCGATCCCTCCCGCCGAAACGTCTGTTCAATTATGAATGTTTTTTTCACTCTCGCTATCGGCCCAGGCTCTGGGCTGCTAATGAACACCTGCTCTGCGCGCCTCCGCGGCAAACGATCGGGGAAGCCTTATTATTTCTGCTTATCAAAAACGGCCCACCGACTGTCTTCTGTCGGATAAAAAAAACTGGAGTTCAGAACTCTAGCAGGTGTTGGGACTCTGGTATTGATACTCTGTGTGTGTGTGTGTGTGTGTGTGCGTGTGTGTGTGTGTGTGTGTGTGTGTGTGTGTGTGTGCGTGTGCGTGTGTGTCTGTGTGTGTGTGTGTCTGTGTGTGTGTGTGTGTTTTGTTGGTTGCGCCTTCAGACGCTGCCAGTCTCTGGCAGGGTCCAGAGGAGAAGCATAAAAGGCCCTGCATGGATTATCAGTCCCTCTCTCAACTTTCATTAGCCCCTCGGCCCGAGAAAATTAGAATTACTTTTGCTAGGCGGGGCGTCTTTGATGAAGAATTTACTGAATTTTCTCCTCTCTGTCGTTCTGCCTTTCACCCTCTCTCCCCCTCCTCTCTCTCTCTCTCTTTCTATCCCTCTCTTTCTTTCTTTCTCTCTCTCCTTCCTCCTCCTCCTCTTCCATATCTCTCCCTCTCTCTCTCTCCTCAGCTGCTCGACATCTGTTTATCTCAGAAAATGTTCACGTTAAATGAAAAAATCCCCCTTAATTGCATAGCAGTGGGGTGTCTCTGTGTGTGCAGGGGCTGTGGGGTTTGGCGGACGGCGTGTTGATCTGACGCACGATGCTTGCCGCCTCGTCGGCTTGATCGCTCGCCGAGGCACACCGCGGCGCGGCCTTGAAGACGGGGCGGGGCCGGGCAGGCGGAGGAGCCGGGTGTCGGTTCTGACACTCGGGGCTTCATCAGAGGCGTAGCCGCTGTTCGCCCGTTCACCGTTCAAAGGCCTCACATCAGCTCTGCTCCGCGCCCCACGCCACGTCTGCCTCCTCTCATTGCCCCGACGCCTGTTTCCACCCCAACATTAGCGTGGAATAAATTAGATTAACGGCATGAATTTTTCAGCGTCCGCACAGTGTGTGTTGAAGTGGTCTGGACGATGCAGGCGGGCTCGTAGACAGTGCCCAGAACCTCCTTCCTGTCTGTCCTCCCACTCTCTCTCTCTCTCTCTCTCTCTCTCTCTCTCCCTCTCTCTCTCTCTCTCTCTCTCTCTCTCTCTCGCACTCTCTGTCTCTGTCACTCTCTGTCCACAAAGGTCTTAAAGAGTTGCTCAGAGAATCCCCCTCTCATTCGGACAGGAGGCCTTTAAGATGCCCTTTTCACTGTGCCCTCCATGGGCTGTGTGTGGCCCCAGCCTGCTGTGCCAGGGTAAGCGCCCAGCACGGTACCATCCCCTTCCCCATCGTTACCCAGACCAGAGCAGCCTTGCTTGGCCTCGGAGCTGCTCAATAAGAGCCTGTGTTTGATCCACAACAAAGAGCATTCTGTTATGAAGCAGCTTCGGCCCACTGTGTGGGTGATCGAGTTCAACGGGTCTTGCTTGAGAGCTGCCTCTAATCTTTTGCCCCACACACACACACACGTACACACACACACACACACACACACACACACACACACACACACACACACACACGCGCAAGCAAACGAGTGAGTGAGAAAGCGGACAAGAAAGAGACTACTAATATTACACATTACATTTAAGAGCATTCACTCTCCACATGCATTATTTAGTAGCCACAATTATTAATTAATGATATTTTTATATAAGAAACTTTGAACTTGAGGTTTATTTTCTCTCCGCAAGTCTCGGGAGAGCATCCCCGCTAGTTTTTAAACAGGAATCTTAAGAGGCCAAGAGCAAATATGACAATCTTGGGTCAAGTCTGAACACACACAACACACACACGCACACACACGCACACACACACACACACACACACACACACACACACACACACACACACTCACACACACACACACACACACACACACACACATACACACATAACTTGCCTCTTTTCACTGTTCTTCAAAAACTCCCAGAAAGTTTGATGTTCAAATTCATTTAAATGCATGCTTAGAAATTCACAGATTCTTTTCCAGCTCTAAGTCTGTCGTGTAAGTGTGTCGATAGCGCCGGCCGGGTGGGTTAATGGAACGGTCTGACTATTGTTCCTGAGGTGGATGATTGCCCATGGTTTGAATCTGTTCGTCACTTCTCACCTTATTCCATGGATGGAAGTAGATTTACATTTTAGGGACTCTCTTTCTCGCTCTGCGTCTGCCAGAGAGAGGCATTTTACATAATGTAATCTTTTTTTATTCACACAGTCAAAGGAACAGCACAAAACATCACTCACGCTTCATTTAACCCTCAAAGTCCACAGATTTATGCTGGAGGTAGCGACTGAGAGGAATTTCACACTTGAGTAGGATAATATCGAGAGTATTTGGTCTCAAATACAGCAGGTGCTACGCTACCATTTGCCTACACACTCCTCTCCTCTTTTCTGTCACTCTTTCTCTCTTTCTCTCTACACTTCTTCCATTCTTGCCACTTTTGACATCAACATTTTTTTTTGGCCTCAAATCATGTTTCCCTATAACATATGGGCCAGGTGTCTCCTAGTCTACTTGTGTTGACAGCACCCTGTATCCTTGAGGCAGATGAACGGCATGGTGGGTAATATTTACGACCCTAAGTGTCCTTTTCGGAGGTGTCTTGTTTAGGCTCCTTGAGGCTATCCTGACAGCCTTTTGATCCGCTCTGCATGCAACAGCGCATAAAGCACGGTGTCATTTCAAACAAAGTCTCCGCGCTACGAGCTGCCACAACAACTAGCCCTATATGCTCCTCTGTTTATGAAGGGAATAAATCAGGGACACATTGAGCGAGGACAGCTGGTCTAAACCTGAGTTGAAAATGGAAAAACAATTCGTTTTTTTAGCGTGGAACATGTGTGGGAGAGCGAGTGAGAAAGAGAGAAGCATTTCCTGCTTCTTGTCAAGTCACCCTGTTAACACATGTCCAAGTGCATGCTGGGATTGGCTGATCAGATAACCAGAGTTGATTTTGGCCCGTAGACAGAGTATTAAATACTCCTTCCTCTTGTTTAACAGTGTCATTAACAAGATGTTAATGTAAGACGCGTGTTGTTAGCAGGATATGTGGTTGTCATGGCACCATTTGATTATTTTGGTTGCACTAGGGGATTAAAAAAATCCAGTAGTATTTTTTTCCTTAGTTCCTTTTTTTTTGTTTTTTTTTAAAACCCTCCCTACTTATCTCATGCTGAAAAATACAGTGATGAAAAATCAAACAGAAGTAGTGAAGCAAAAAACAGCCCTTATTGAGTGAGCTAGTGAGCACGCAAGTGAGATACAGAGAGAGAGAGAAAGGGAATGGACGAGTAAAACGATAAAATCAGAAATCCATTTCCAGCTTCTCGGGTCTTGCCAAAGCCAGCAGGCCGATAGCGCACATCTGACCCACTTCCCATAGTGCAGGAGAGAAGAGAGGAAAAGAGAGAAAGAGTGGAGGAAAGAGGGATAGATAAAGAGTGAGGGAGAGCGCTGGCTGCTGCTTGGCTCTGCACGGCACGGCATCGTACTACCGGCCCAGAATTCCTCACTCAGCAGAAACGCCGGCGCTGCACCTCTCGGCCCCTGGGCTCGCCGGCACATGCTGGTGGAACCACTCAATCATAATCGATGGGGCCACATCGCAGCGCGCCGCCGCAGCGCACCGCAATGCAACGGAGCGCCGGAGAGCCTC
>NW_027468685.1:17360078-17365078 GCF_046254945.1 Alosa pseudoharengus | reverse complement strand
GACTCGGTTTGGTTTGCTTTGCACACACACGCACACACACACACACACACACCTACACACATGTTTAAACATATGCACCCTGACAGAAAAAATCACACCTTGGTCACACCGAGTGCACTGACACATGCTTTCACACAGACATAATAACAATGATAGTGTGCTATTATCACTTCTAGCACACACACTCATATACACAGAGAGAGAGAGAGAGAAAGAGACACACACACATACACATATGTATACTCTGCACACATACTAATATTTGCATCAATGAAATGTGTCAGTCAGCTCCTTTTTATTAAATTCACTCGGCTACCTACAGTACCAGACCCTCTGGCTCAAGCCCTTTTAAATAAGATTGAATGTGTGTGTGTGTGTGTGTGTGTGTGTGTGTGTGTACTGTATGTGTATGTGTGTGTATGTGTATGTGTATGTATGTGTGTGTGTTCACAACTTTCCAACCAACCAGCACCCCTTTTTTTGCATTGTCCAGGCTGCCTCCATCAATCCCACCTGGGTTGGTGACAGTGCATCAGTGGCCAACAAGCGCGCTGAAAGGCTCTGGGGCCGGCCCTTTTGTGCGGCGTGACAGAGGCGCAGCCCGCGTTATAATGGGCCTCTGAGTGCATGCAGCAGAGCCAAATGTCAGCAGCTCTCTACAGGGTTCCCTACAATAGGCCTGAGCACCCCCCCCCCCCCCCCCCCCACCACACACACACACACACACACACACACACACACACACACACACACACACACACACACACAGGCTCTGCCGCCACCACCACTCCCCTTTTCCCCAGTTCTCCACTCCTCCCTCCCTCTACCCATGATGCCCCGGTAGTGACAACCAGCCCTACACAGGCGAGAGTGTAGAACTCCACGCTCATGTGGCGTGATTGCCGTCGCCATGGCAACTGAAAGAGAAGTGCGATGAATGAAATCCCATTTGGGTCCCTTTTTAACTCACCTTTTGGCACAGCAGATGGATGGAGGGATGAGTGGAGTAGAGTGGCGGGAGGGATGGAGGGATAAGCATGGAGGGGGGGAAAGAAAGAGACAAAGAGTGAGAGAGAGAGAGGAAGCGGAATTACAGATGTGCTGCTAGAAAGTGTGTAGTGGCATGATGACTGCCCAAGCTAAGATCTCGTGTTTTTAAAAAGAACATTTATATGAATCATTTAGAAATGTTGTTTTATTATATACATTTTAGCATTCTAGCATTTCATTATTTTGTTTATTTCATTATATGTTTTCTCTATTGATATAATTCAATAAAATAGCAATCTTACACTTTGTTATAGTGTGCTATTATAAGGGTATACCATTACGTCAGTAGTTATACGTTTGATCATTGCAGTCAATATCCTTGCTATTTTGCCAGAGAGGCTAACTAGGTCTTGCCCACCACACCTTCCCTGGCTTCTTTAACGAGCTCTCTGTCAATAAGCTCCAATAGAACGCTGTGCCATTGATTATGGATGAATGCAAGGTTGAGTTAAAATATTTATCCAAGGGTAAAAAGTTACCGTAGGGGGGCCTTGGAGAGTCACGGTCAGTGACACTATGCTTCAAACGTGCTGCTCTCTCTCTTTCTCTCTCTCTCTCTCTCTCGTTCACTCATGCGGTGCACTCACTCGCTCGATCATCCCAGCTTTCCACCTCATGGAGGTTCATTGACCTAAAAGTTTATTCACCTCCCAGGGAGAACTGACTGGGTCAAATATGCTTTTAAGGTGTCCTAAACTCTGGGAAAATATAAGCGCCTGTGACAAAAGCTGTGTTTAAATATGGATATCAACACATTGAATCACGGCTTAGTGGCCTATTCCCAGTACACCCTTAGGAGAATATATATATATACACACACATATTTATATAGCAGAGTTCTTCGAAGAGCTTTGAGAATGCCTCATCTTTGACTGTGCTCACTGAGATGGGATCTAATACCTTTGCGCTTCAAACACCTTTCACTGAAGCATGCTCTTTCAACACTGGTGCTTTTTGACACTTTTGACATCAGCTCAAGTTTATTTCTTTTTTTTATGCCAGAGTTCTTCTTGGTTGATCCTGTTAAAATACCTTCTCTTTCACATTTTAACCCACCATCTATGTAATCTAGTAAATATGTTAACCCTCTTTCAAGTAAGGTTATATTCATATTATATGGAGGAGATTGCTAGACGATGAGCTTGTTAGTCAGCCAGGGATATTTGTCAGTATTAGTTATGGTTATAGAATTATCTTCAGATCAGGGGTGTCAAGAATACAGCCTGGGGGTCAGATATAGCACACCAGCAGGTTTCATATAACCCCCCCCCCCTTCTTTGGATATAGGGAAAATGAAAAGATAAATCAAATAGATATTCACAGCCAGTTGTCATTGACTATACATGCAATATCTCTATGAAATGATGCATTAATTGCACCCAGCGTTACAAACTCTCTTGGAGAAGGAAGATGCAGAAAAGGAAAAAATGCTGTTTGCTGCACTGACTATTACATTATATTGGCGTCATATACTCTCTATACTGGTGAAAAAGAGGAAGATTGACTATGATTGGTAGGGTATTTCAAGAGAGAAAGAGTAGTTAGGCTAGATGATAGCAGTACATGATAAACCTATATGCTCATAAGTGGGTGTGGTAAAGGAGTATATCATCAAATGACAAACTGATACCCATGCAGGAAAATAATAATGCCTATGATAATGATGCCCCCACAAGTTCTCATTTCCTGAGTTACATAGTGAATAAGGGGGTGAGTGCAGTATTTTGGTTGCGAGAACAGGCTGTATATTCTGACAAGTGCCTGTGTGTGTGTGTGTGTGTGTGTGTGTGTCTGTGTGTCTGTGTGTGTGTGTGTGTGTGTGTGTGTGTGTGTGTGTGTGTGTGTGTGTGTGTGTGTTTATGCATGCCTGTGGACACTAAGCTGTTAAACGGGGTTGTTTGTGTTTATCCTGCGTCTGAAGCCCAGGCCTCTCTGCGATATGACTCGGATTTGGAGCGATCAGCCCAGCTTTGCATCCAGTGGAGAGCGAGAGGGAGAGAGAGAGCGATAGAGAGGGGGAGTAGAGTGGGAGAGAGAGAGAGAGAGAGATAGAGAAAGAGGAAGGGGAGGATAGAAAGCACGTGGGAGCGGGACGAGTCACTGTCATCCGAGCGTGAATAAACAGCCAGGGAGGGAGGCAGTGGCTAGGACGCCCGCGGCAACAGTGTGTTTACCGGGGCCTGGCTGCACAACAATGAAATCCCCACAGCCGGCGAGGAGGGGATATGTGTGTGTGTCTGTGTGTGTGTGTGGGGGGGGGGCATTAGAGAGGGGGGTAGAGAGAGAGAGAGAGAGAGAGAGAGAGAGAGAGCATAGAGGAGGCATAACATGGTGCTTGGATGCAGAATGACAGCCTGATCCCCCTCATTAATCTTCAGCCCTGTTACAGGTTGGCTGTGTGCTTATTTTCATGATTGACTTGTTAGGAAAGAGTTGAGAGAGAGAGAGAGAGAGAGAGAGAGAGAGAGAGAGAGAGGTACAGACAGAGTGAGTGCATGGAAGAGGTGTAGCATAGTGCTTGTGTTACGACTGCCAGATTCCTCACTCATCCATCTCCACCCCTGTTACAGGTTGGCTGTGCATACTTTCATGATGGACTCACTGAGGATGAGAGTGATTTATTAGGAGCTTTAACAGGAGGTGATTAAGGTATGTCTGAGGTGTGTCTTCCAGAAACTGTAAGAAGAGCGCAGCCTCGGGGTCTTTAAAAAAAGAGAAATTTCCGATGTTCTGGGACACCGACAGCTTTAAAATACAGTGTTATATTCCGAGACGGACGTTTAATTAAAGCCAGGGATGAAGAGTTGCACGAAAGCCAGAGTTCTGCAGACAAAGTCAGAACCGAGCACTTCAGCTATTACGCTGATGGATAGCGCCAGAGCCAGAGGTATACAGAGGAATAAATGTCATAAAAATAACTATAAAGTACAGCAGTGTGTCTAAGATCTCTGGCAGTGGCTGGAGGAGAGATAGAAAGATGGAGAAAAAGAGAAGTACAGTGAGCTAGAAAGGGAGGAGGGAAAATATACAACATAGACATATACGGCACAGAGACACTGATGTATTTTGATGTATATATGTATTTAGAGTGACAGAGGAAAGAAAGAGGTAGAAAAGATAGAGATCAAGTAAAGGGGGTGAAACTATATGTATATATATATGTCACAGATGGAGATGTATTTAGATGTATAGATTAATTTGCTGTGGAGAGAGAGGGAGAGATACAGAGAGAGAGAGATGGAGAGATGGAGGGGAGAACTGAGACAAACAGCAGTGTCAGTGCAGTGTGTCTCCTCAGCTGTCCTCACGCCAGACAGATGAACCCTACCTCAGGACAGTAGGGCAGCTTTTCAGTCTATGCCATCTGACAGCCTGTTGTTTTGATGTGCGCAGGGCGAGCACCCGTGTCTGTATGTGTGTGTGTGTGTGTGTGTGTGTGTGTGTGCATGTCTGTGGTGACAGGGGGGAGGAGGAGAGGAGGATCAGTGTGTGTGTGTGTGTGTGTGTGTGTGTGTGTGTGTGCACGACATAAATTAGCCATGATCTGGCGACGTTTGGATTGATTTAGCCGGCCGTGTCTGAGAGGCGCATTGCCTTATCTTCCCCAGAGAGAGAGAGAGATGGGGAGAGAGAGATGGGGAGAGGGAGTGAGAGAGATGAGGATAGAGAGAGAGAGAGAGAGAAAGAGATGGGGAGAGAGAGATGGTGAGAAGGAAATAGAGAAAAAAAGAGGGAAATAGAAAGTGAAGAACAGGGGAGAGGGACAGAAAGACAAGGGAGAGGAGAGGGGAACATGGAGAACAAGATTAGGGGGGAATATAGACACACAGACAGGGAGCGACAGAGAGAGATGGGAAAGAGAATGAGAGAAGGGGTGACGGAGAGATGGGGAATTGGAGAAAGAGTAGAGGAATAGAGGAAATGAACAAAGTAGAAAGAAAGGGGGTAAA
>NW_027468685.1:17352578-17357578 GCF_046254945.1 Alosa pseudoharengus | reverse complement strand
CGTGAAGCGTTCTGCGTTCGCTCACTGTCTCACGCGCTTTTTCTTTCTCTTGCTCTCCTAACCCCTTGTGATTGTGTGAAAACGAAGAGAGAAGACAGAGGCGCAGGCAGGCAGATCTCCAGAGGGCTCGGTATGGTTTGCAGCAAATCTCTAATTAGTGTCTGTCCAATTGGATGGGACCCTTGGAATGTTCACTCGAGGATTTTTTTTTTTTTTTTAATCGCCACGACGACAACAACGACTCGACTGAGATTTTGTGTGACTCCATTCAACACCCACCCTCTCTTCCGTGAGCTTCCCTGCGTCCTCTGATCATTAAGGAGCATCATACTCCCACGTGGCTTGAGGGTGGCGGGGGTCGGGTGGTTGGGGCCACGGCCCCCCCTGGACTTCTGAGGAGCGCTTGTGTCCCTCGGGAGCAGACAGCGAAGAGGCGAGAAGGCGAGAAAGTCGACTTCCAGTTCGCGAGTTGAGAGCGTAACCATCCCTGACCCACTTCGAAAATAAAATAAAAACAGCTTCCCTTGTGTCGCCTCTCGGTATCAGACAAGGAGCAGAGAGAGGATTACTCATGATGAACACCCCCCCCCCCCACCACCACCCTTTCCCCTTCCACCCCAAATGCCTGCCCCCATCCTCATCCCCTTGTCACCCTCCCTTGGAGCCAGTGGGCGGAAGGAGTGACACAGTCGGGGCTGTTGCTCCTCGTGTTGTGGTTGTCGAGTCACTTTATCGCGGCGCCTTTTTTCCATAATGCGTTTCGGTAATAATCTTGGCAGGGATGATGGTGTGGGCTTACAGTAAGTGCCCTCTGGGGACGGCGGGTTGTCTTTGAGTCGATGCCCGTAGAGATGTGAGATGGCTTTCGGATCATCCCAACTTGTTTTCTTCTTCTTCTCCTCTCCCTCCCTCCCTCCTTCCATCCCTCTCCATCTCACTCTATCTATCGTTCTTGCACTCATTTTTACATGTGGCATGCATGGCTAATTGTCCTCGTGGTGGTTGTGTGATGGGGAATTTGGCTTCAGTCAGTGAGGGACCGCGGCCTCTTCAAAGCAGCATTGTTTGAGGAGAGCGGACTGAAATCTGAAATAGAATATGACACGCACCCCCCCCCCCCCCCCCCCCCACACACACACACACACACACACACTTCCACACATGCGTGAGCACACTCACAGAGTTTACCACTGCTAATTAACAGCAGACCTGTCGAAGTGACACTATGAACTCACAAATCTTCCTCTCTCTCTCTCTCTCTCTCTCTTTCCAGATCTTCATTTACTTAGTGTCCTGATAGTATCACATTGATCCAGATAGCATAATGCATTGAGCCGCGTAATGCCTTGAGAGAACTTCTCTGTTCAGAAACACTGGGCCCATGTTACACACACACACACACACACACACACACACACACACACACACACACACACACAGAGAGAGCTTTAATGTGAAGTACAGATCTTCCAGCTCACACAGGGGTCATTATATCTAAGTCTGGGAAAACACTTGTAACTCACCCTCCACCCACCCCCCACCCTTGGACAAAGTTTTTCGATCCGTTGTCCGTAGTCCGTAGTGTATCCTTATTTTATCCCGACGTTAAACTTTTGGCTCCGGCGTAGGAGTCGTGCACGGCCCAGGCTATCCAGTAACGACCAACTCCTTGCCAGCTCCAGACAATCAGCCGTTTTCAGCCCCTGCAATTCCCCCACAGGAGTGGCCTGAGTCCCCCACACACACACGCCCTCCTCCCACCCTGTTCCACGCTCACCACCACGAAAAAGGAGGTCCATACCAGTAGCTATTAATTCATATATTAGCTTAAAAATAGAAACGGGGCGATTTTTCTTTCCATGCTTCCATCGTCCGCCGCATCTGACCTCGCTGGATTAATAGCTGTTTTCTTTGGACGCGACATATCATTTAGCTCTCCGTACTCGCTCCAACCAAAAGGGGGAAAGTGACATGACGCATGCCAAGAGAGGAGGGTGAAATGGTTTTCCTCTTGACATTTGAATGGAAAATGTGCGCTCGAGCCAGTGGCTTTAGAATAATGTAGACAGACCCACACACACCCACCCACACACATATTCACGCACATTCACGCACCTAAAAAGCACAAACAGGAAGCCACTGCAACCTTAAATGACATTTTGGGACTTGTGTGATGTAATGGGATGCACCGCCATTGCAACCCTGTTTCCCTGGCCTACTTTTCTCTCTGCTCCCACTCTCCCTTCTCTCACTCTCTCCCTCCCTCTTTCTCTCTTTCATTCTCCCTCTTTCTCTCAACATTCACCTCAGGTTGTTATCCTGAGCTCTGAACTTTGTTACGAAAATAACAATTCCCAGAAGCCGAAACACTGTTAAATTAGCATGCTCTGGGCATTAGGGGGGAGTGAGTGTATGGATGTGGTGGAGGAAGGCTGTTGTCATGTCCAAACTATTAAAGCCATTTTATGAGGTAAGTGCAACCAACTGTGTTGCCTAGGGCCTCTGCGTGTGAGTAGAGCCAACAGTGTCATACAGTGACTATCTGGCTGACTCCAAACCCTAAACAATCCTAAACAATCTACTCTATGTAAACATGAATTGAGGTATATGTCATAGAATCAAGGGAAAACAATGTGGTATCTCTGCTGTTTTTGTGGCCTATTAGTTAGCCATGTAAAGTAAACAAAATCTACAGTCTACATACAGTATACACTGCCAACCAATTTGTCAGTCTATCTGCCAATTTCTCCAGTTTGAATTGTGTAGTTGATCAGAGGCTAGTCTTGACAGCCATCCATAGCTATGCAGGAGAGCAATGGAGCGTAGTATGAATAAGTTATAGCATCCGTTTCAACTGGAAATGCGTCTGTAATGGTATTTGTGTCAGCAGCGATGAAAGAGGGGGACGCGTGCTTTGGAGTTGTGATGCCCATCACCTGTTTGTGCTTTGGCAAGCCCTGTTAAGACTTGCCTTTTCTGGCTTGTTACTCCACTCCACTGTGTGTGTGTGTGTGTGCGTATGCATGCATCTCAGAGCCAGGAGTGCTCTTCCCGCCAAGGCATGAAGGCAACGCAGGTATAAATTATTCCGACTCGGTTGCTGCGGTTTCCACCGCTGATTGACATAACCCCTGGCGGCGATCCCCTGGCGGAACTGAGGTGTGTTTTTTTTCTCTCCCATTTTTTTCCCCCCGCCGCCCTGTCGCTGGAGCGCTGCAGCGGCATCGAGCAGCGAGCGCGACTCTCGTGCAAAGAGAATATCAGATTAGAAAACACAGAGAGAGGATTATTGAGAGGGACAGCTCCCGGAGCAAGGTAATACAATAAGACCATTAAACGCACCCTCGGCTCCTCCAGGTCTCCCAAATTAGCGGCGAAAAAAAAGCACAAACAGCGCTCAGTTCCGTGGCTGCAGGGAAAGGAAGGTATCCCCCAGTCCCTCAGCGGGTCATCATGGAACCACAGAAGTGTGCAATGTGTGGGCCTAGTTCTGGAGCCTCTCAAGTGCGTATAGCGGGCAGCCTCTCAAGTGTGCATAGCAGGCCTAGTTGTGTGCAGCCTCTCAAGTGTGCATAGCAGGCCTAGTTGTGTGCAGCCTCTCAAGTGCGCATAGCAGGCCTAGTTGTGTGCAGCCTCTCAAGTGTGCATAGCAGGCCTAGTTGTGTGCAGCCTCTCAAGTGTGCATAGCAGGCCTAGTTGTGTGCAGCCTCTCAAGTGCGCATAGCAGGGCTAGTTCTTGAGCCTCTGAAGTGTGTAATGTGTGGGCCTAGTTCTGGAGCCTATTAAGTGTGCATAGCAGACCTAGTTCTGGAGCCTATTAAGTGTGCATAGCAGACCTAATTCTGCTGCTACTGAAGTGGACACAGCAGGCCTAGTTCTGCAGCTGCTAAAGTGGTCATAGTGGGCCTAGTCCTTTTTCACAGTTCTTTGCTTGATTGATTGACTGAGCTTGATCAGTGGACTCTAACCTGGTGATTAGTGCTTCATTAGTAGCTGATGTGAATCCTTCTGTCAAACCTTCACAGCTTAAGATGTTTATCAGTATAGCGACTATGCAGTGTACCGACACACCACGCTACTTCCACAAGTGTAGAGCACTGTTGGGGTTGAGAGGGTTAAAACGATAATGACTTATATCTTAATTGCTTGCTCAAGCTTAATTAAGGGTTTTAGGATGATGATTATCACATATATCTGTTAATTAGCCTCTGAATGCGTGAGGGTATTGGCCTCCTGCTGACCTCTGACCCCAGAGACAAGGAAGTGTGTGAGGAAGAGACCTTGAGTGTGTGTGTGTTTACTGTGGTAGTCCAGTCCCATACTGCTACCCAGTAAGAGCTGCCGGCTAGCCAGAGGAAGATTTGTCCCTGTGTAGTTTAATCTCAGTGGGGAATCTGCTCCCTGCCTGTGTTGGGGGGGTGTCAAAGCCCTCTCCCCTGCCTGTGCTAAGCTGCTGAGCGACACTCTACAACACAGGGGGAGCACTGATAGGGCCCCCCATCTCTATTCATCTCCCCTGAGCCCTAAAGCACCAGTGCTGGTCTCCAATACTTATCCCATCTCCCCACCCCCTGACCAGGGCTGACATTCCCAGGCAGGGTCCTGCAGCTGGAGCAGGCGGGGGGGGGGGGGATCCTCAGCATCCCAGAGAGCCTCACTGATGGGCCCCCAGCAGGAACTGAGGGGTGAGGACGCTGGAAATTCAGGAGAACGGCATCGTGGGAGAATCAAGCTCTTGTCGGGAATGCTGGGAGTCCTGCAGGGGGGGAAATAAGCAGAAGCACTCTCAATCTGCCACAGTTTGACAATATTTTATTTTATCTGTTTTTTTTTGTTTGTCTGGCTTGACTAAGTATATAAATTCATGAGGGCCCTTTCAATGTTCTGTTGGCCTCTAATAGAGATTATGTGCACAGCCTCGGTCATAAATACGGCATGAGTGTGGGGTGGACTGCTTGCGATTCGGCTCACACGAGGCTGTATATTAGCTCTTTGGTTTT
>NW_027468685.1:17327578-17340078 GCF_046254945.1 Alosa pseudoharengus | reverse complement strand
AAGCAGAGTCAGAACAACATTTTAGGGACTCACTCACTCAGAAAGAGAGAAAGAAAGGAGGGAGAGAGAGAGAGAGACTGAAGGAGGTGGAGGCCTGAAGCGAAGTCCTGTCTCGGTGGCCTTGTTTAAACAGTATCATGTGTAAGTACGTTGGACATGTCTCTCGCTCGTGGCTTTGAAACATTAAAAAGGACGCCAAGCATTTGAAGTCACAGCTGCACAGATTGGGTTTAAGACACACTCTGTGTATTTGTGTGTGTGTGTGTGTGTGTGTGTGTGTGTATGTGTGTGTGTGTGTGTGTGTGTGTCTGTGTGTGTGTGTGTGTTAAAAGCACAGGGGAACGTGTCCGGGCAGTGCACTCACGACCCATTCCCAGAACCATAAATGCTTTTCGCACACAGGTGTGCAAACACATATACACAGCCTCTCTCTCTCTCCTTCTCTCTCTCCGTCTCTCTCTCTCTCTCTCGCTCTCTCTCACCTACACACGCTTACACACACTGGTTGTTCTGGCATGAGATGACGACTAGAAGAAAGCCATTTTCCAATCTCTCTCTCCTCTTTCTCCCTTTCTCTTTACCCCACCCCCCCTCTCGGACCGTGTCCCAGTCGCTGGCAGTGTTAATGAAGTGTTGACACATATGCCCCGGCACGCTCCACATGCAATGTCAAAGGATTCATGAGGTGGTGACTTTAGAGGGGAGGCTTGGACTTGAAACCTCCACACTTCACAAGCCTTTTCTATCTTTCCTCTACTTTTCCACTTTCTTTCCTTTTTCTTTCTTTTTCTTTTTTTTTTTTGAGGGGAGGTGGTGGTGGTGGGGGGGGGGGGGGGTGTTCGCCTCATTTACCAGATTTACTATCGAGCAATACTGAAGCTTTGTGATCACTGGGCTTTCTTCTTCCTTCTTCATTTTTTCAAGTGCTTTGAGGCGAAGCGAGATTTACTGAGGGGGAGGCCCAGAACTCGTAACTTACCTGTCGTTTCTTTCGCTAACTTTTTTTTATTATTCTTGAAAAGCCCGAGATTAAACTCAAACACTTGATGTTTTTTTTTTTTTTTTTTTTTTTCTTCTTGTCTGTTTTTCTTTTCTCTCTCCCTTATCCCACTATTCAAGCATTGACAATCTAGTGACATTTGCAGCGCATAAATCCTAATAGGCCATGAGAACAGCTATGTCTGTGAGCCGCGCGGCTGCCAAATGGGAGATGTAAGGGGATCGACCCGCAGAGAGCAGCAGGTAGTAGATCCATGACGGCCGAGGGCCCAAAAGCTTCGGCTGCCGAGAGCACTGGTCAGGATGAGCTCATTGATCCGGGACGATGTGTGTCATTTGCTTATTGATTTGTGTTGTGAGCACTGAGTGGAAGGCTTAGACATACACACAACACACACACACACACACACACACACACACACACACACACACACACACACACACACACACACACACACACACACACACACAACACACACACAGTTTATCCCCTCCATTGGCTTTCCTCATCTTCTCTGCCTCTCCTTTCTTTGTTTAAAGTGAGTCGTTTGTCTCACAGAGGCTGCTGCGCAACAAACATGTCGACAGTCCAGACTGTATCTTCTCTCAAACAGTCAAATTAATTGAAACCTCCTGGAAAGTGGATTTCTTAACACAGGTCATTTCTCAGAAGCTTCACTCCTGACATAAATACACTTTATCACTTTATCAACAAAGAGAAGGTGGAACATTTTGATACTTTAATAATTGTTGCTCTTAAAATTAAAATGCACACTTTACGTTTTCTTTTTTCTAACACGTTAAAAAATGGAGACCTATCATAGACGAGACACTGTTTTCAAATCAGTTATTTTTCTGCCCCCTCCCCATCCTCCTTATGGTGTGGCTGCTCTGACTGTGTTTTTGTCGACTTCAGCCTTAATAAGACTGAGCCCACAAGCCAGTTGTCTTGCCAAAAGGCTTTATTACCATCAGTTAGGCCTAATTTGAAACACATATCTGCATTGTTGTTTTTCTCACGCATTTCGTCTCCAGTGCCAAGAAGAGAGGGTGGGGTGTGTGGGGGTGGGGGGATGGGCAGCAGATAATTAGTGTTATTTGAGTCTTTTTTGTAATTGTGGTTATTTTTGAGTTTTCACTCAAAATTCATTTTTCTTGTGGTGTGTGTGTGTGTGTGTGTGTGAGTGTATGTAGGTGTCATCTCGCCTTGTCTCGGAGGCTTGATGAAGGGCACCTGAGGGATGGTCCATACGTTCCATATGTTCCATCCAACATATTACCCTGAGGGGATGCTAGCAGAAATTACAAACACACACACACACACACATACACACTTTGATTCTCAGATCAAGCTGGTGGACATGGGAAGGGTCACTGTCTGGGTTTTGAAGGTGACTTGTGTGAGTTGGTCGTGGTGGTGTGCGTGGGTATGTGTGTGTGTGTGTGCGTGTGTGTGTATGTGTGTGTGTGTGTGTGTGTGTGTGTGTGTGTGTGTGTGTGTGTGTGTGTGTGTGTGTATGTGTGTCGTAGGGGGGTGGTGGAGATTGTGTGTACATACGGTCGATGACGGTGTCCTCAGTGGTGAGCACGGAGCACAGGTACATTTGAGTAATGGGGAGAGACAGCTCAATATGCTCTGCCCCGATCACACAGAGACAAGACACACTAGCTCCTGAGAGAGAGAGAGAAGGAGAGAGAGAGGGAGAGAGAGATGAAAGGGGGGAGAGAGAGAGAGAGAGAGAGGCGAGAGGAACATGCCACCCGTTTCCTCACACCAACACCCACTTCCTGAGCAAACACACCAGCCGTGTCACACAGTTCTCTGTCCTCCGTCATGCTGGGGCAGCAGGGAGGCTCTGCTTAGCCTGTGTGTGTGTGTGTGTGTGTGTGTGTGTGTGTGTGTGTGTGTGTGTGTGTGTGCGTGTGTATGTGTGTGTGCCAGTGTGTGAACATGATGGCATGAGAGATGTGTGAACATTTGTGATGTGTGGGATTTTGTGTATTTTACTGTGTATGCATGTGTGTGTGTGTGTGTGTGTGTGTGTGTGTGTGTGTGTACTGTATGTGTCTGTTTGCTCATGTTGGGTAGGTGAACCACAGAGTGTCTCTTCAATGTCACAACATAAGCATATACTATACATACTCTACATAACATATACATTCATACATGGCACGTACACACACAAACAATGGAATGTGTTTGCATTCTGTTTGGGTAAGACTAGTACACGTTTACATTACAGACATTCCTTGACTGTGTTTTTTTTTGTGCATTTTTGCATGTTTTTGTAGATAGGAAATGTATATGCATTCATATTGCATTTGTGCAAACATCTGTGCATTCATCTTTACATATACTGCTCAAAAAAATAAAGGGAACACTTGGTCATAGGAGTATAGCATCAAGTCAGTCACACTTGTGGGATATTGATCTGGCCAGTTATGCAACAGAGGTGGTTGTGAATCAGGTTCACCTGCTTTGATGTCAACGAAATTTACTACAGGTGTACTTGAGGGCCAACTATGAGACGACCCCCAAAACAGGAATGGTTTTACAGGTGGTGGCAACTGGTAATTTCCCCA
This sequence comes from Alosa pseudoharengus, assembly GCF_046254945.1. Taxonomy (NCBI): domain Eukaryota; kingdom Metazoa; phylum Chordata; class Actinopteri; order Clupeiformes; family Clupeidae; genus Alosa; species Alosa pseudoharengus. Next base: position 17,336,496 of record NW_027468685.1, on the reverse strand, counting down.
TCTTTATCCTTCTTGACATTGATTGATTTTTCACTAGTGTTGCATTTGGATAGTGTCAGTGTTACTACTGGTAGCATAAGCCAGTGTCTGGAGCCTACAGAGGTTGCACAGGTAGTCCAACTCCAATATGTTCGATTGGCAGAAAGATTGCTGTGACTCCCAGCGTAGTCTCAAGAGCATGGAAGAGATTCCAGGAGACAGGCAGTTGCTCTAGGAGAGCAGGGCAGGGTGGTAGAAGGTCCTTAACCCAGTAGCAGGACCAGTATCTGCTCCTTTATGCAAGGAGGAACAGTAGAAGCCCTGCTAGAGCCCTACAGAATGACCTCCAGCAGGTCACTGGTGTGAATGTCTGGCCACACTGTCAGAAACAGATTTCATGAAGGTGGCCTGAGGGCCCGATGGCCTCTAGAGGGACCTGTGCTCACTGCCCAGCACCGTGGAGCTCATTTGGCATTTGCCGTAGAATACAAAATTGGCAGATCTGCCACTAGCGCCCTGTGCTTTTCACAGATGAGAGCAGGTTCACCCTGAGCACATGTGACAGACATGGACAGAAAGGGTCTGGAGATGTTGTGGAGAACATGATGTTGCCTGCAACATCATTCAGCATGACCGGATTGGTGGTGGCTCAGTGATGGTCTGGGGAGGCATACCCTTGGAGGGACGCACAGACCTCTGTGGGCAGAACAACGGCACCCTCACTGCTCTTAGATATCGGGATGAAATATTCTGACCCTGTACTGGTGCAGTGGGCCTTGGGTTTCTCCTGGTGCACAACGATGGCCACATGTGGCAAGATTGTGCAGGAAATTCCTGGAGGATAAATGAGTTCATACCATTGACTGTCCCCCACACTTCCCTGACTTAAATGCAATAGAACACCTCTCGGACATTATTTTTTGGTCCATCCAACACCCTCCTTTCATTTCGTAACACATTAACCAGTCCATACCAGCATAGATATCCAGCATGATGTATCTGATGTGTTTTCAAAGTGTTCCTTTAATTTTTTTGAGCAGTGTATATTGATGTTTGTGTAGTTTTGCATATGTATGTGTATGGTTACATATACTGTATGTCAGGCATACATGAATGTATGCTTGATATGTCTACATTTCCACTGGTGGAATTATATTCAGTAATGTTCAGGCTTGCACTTGTCTTCACTGTTCATGGCACCATTGAGAATTGGAGGTAGAGAGAGATGTATTTCCCATCTCCTGTCATGTCTAAAGTCACACACCGCTGGCTGCTCGTGCTTGTCACAGACCATCGCCACCTCTCACACACACACACACACACACACACACACACACACACACACACACACACACACACACAAACACACAAACACACACACACACACAGTCACTGTCTCGCCATCTCCCTGAGAGAATAATTACACTGGGTGTGTAATTTGCATGTTCAGCACTCCTGGATGATGTGACATGATGGTGGATGACAGCGTCTCCGAGTGATCAAACACCCCCATCCAAACAAGCACGACTTACCGTCTCTCTCTCTCTTTTCTCTCTTGTTGTTTTTTTTTTCCCTTTCACTCCTGACAGTGAACACGACGCAGGCGTCTGCGTCCCAGTCCAAACACCGCGGTTAAACCAATTTGCAAATGTCATGCGAGTCCCTTTTCCTTATCACAGTGGGCCTTTTATTCGCCGTTCTGGCGCACGGACAGAACAGGAACGTCAGAAAAGGTTGCGCTGACGATCCGATTTCGAAGGGGCTTCAGCGTCCGTCACGTCTCCGGAATGGACACTCGTTGCGCGTGTTGACTGCTCACACACGGAGCTTGCTTTTCAAAGCGCCTATCTGCATCTCTGAGTGTCCTTCACTGAAATGTCCCTTAAAAGGTGTTCTTGAATGAATAAATTAACCTTATTAATCAGGCCTTAATGCTAGATAATTGGCTGTCCTTTGAAAAGATCAAGCGACTGCCAGCACCAGATGTGCCATATTTTATATACACTATTTGCGTGGAGAAAACCATGATAACTAGGCAGTTATTTATTGATATTTAATTACAGGTATTTAATCATAAAGAAAGTACTCTTGTCGTGGACTCATGCAATTAAGTCTGTATTTATGGAGTAAGGGCGGTTGCCATAGGAAGGCGGTTTTTAGATGATGTGTGCTTTATGTATGTGTGTGGTGTTGTGATGTGTGTAAGCCTGTAAATAGTGCTCCTCTGGACTGAAGAGCTGCTGCTGTGGAGAGCTACTTAGAAAACTGCTCATGTGTGTGTGTGTGTGTGTGTGTGTGTGTGTGTGTGAGAGAGAGAGAGAGAGAGAGACAGATAGAGAGAGGGGGGGTAGAGAAAGAGAGAGACTGTGTGTGTGTGTGTCTGAGGGAGGGTGAGATAGAGAAAGATAGAGAGTGTGTGCATGTGCATCTATTTATCATTCTCTCAGAGGGGATACTTTGCGGTAATGACTGTGTGTCATACACAGATGAAGAGAGGAGAGAGAGTCTGAGGTTTGTTAATGTGCCTCTTACAGGGAGGCACATCAAACCATTATGCAGACTCTCTGATGTCCTCTCTTTCTTTCTGTCTTTTTATCTGTCTTTCTCTCTCTTTCTTTCTCATTCTAGATCTGTCTTTCTTTGGGGCTTTCTGTCTTGTTTATTCCTTTTCTCTTTCATAATCTCTCCCTCTTTCTCTTCCCCCTCTCTTTTTATCATCCCTATTTCTTTCTCTCCTCTGTCTTTCTCATTTCAAACGTGTTTCCACTTGACGCTAAAGTGTATTTGTTGCTATAGTGACCAGCTTTTGAAGCGCCGCGCGGTGATGCCATTAGCCGGACCCATGCCATGTCCTCCCTCGGAATGAACGACATGACAGTGCCGGCGTGGCCGATTTCAGACGGGCACTTAACACGTTTAATTCCCTTTTTGCCTCTCTCTCTCTCTCTCTCTCTCTCTCTCTCTCTCTCTCTCCCTCCTTGTACCTAACTTCCTGTCTCTGTAGTTCCTGCCGACTCAGCCGCAGGTCGTACGGTTTAGCATAGAGCGAGAGCATGTCTTTGTTTAGTGATGCAGTGCAGAAGTCTGCATCGGACCACCTTTCTGGCACGTCCAACAAGGTGATAACACTCACACTCTCACACACACTCTCACACACTCTCTCACTGATGCAGAGAGGATACTGGGAATGCATGAAAAGGCCTTGGAGTGTGTGTGTGTGTGTGTGTGTGTGTGTGTATGTTTGATTAAGTGTGTGTGTGTGTGTGTGTGTGTGAGTGTGTGTGTGTATGTGTATGTTTGATTAAGTGTGTGTGTGTGTGTATGTGTGTGTGTGTGTGTGTGTGTGTGTGTGTGTGTGTGTGTGTGTGTTTGTTTGGGCCAGTGTTAATAGGTCACAGTGCTGTTTGTGCAATTATTTTAGGGCTACGTGCGCACCATCTGTTGGACAGGGAGGCCCATGGACGGGGAATACATGAATACCAATGACTTGGTGCAGAACATGAAGCAAGTACTTCAGGTCTCACTTGGACTGAAATGCTCCATATTTACACCGGGCTAGGGGAATGCACAAGAGGTGTGTGTGTGTGTGCGTGTGTGTGTGTGTGTGTGCGTGTGTGTGTGTGTGTGTGTTTGTGTGTGTGGTTATGTGCCTGCTCGAGTGTGCGCACATGTAAAAGAGTGAGTATGGGGAGGGTGCCTCCTAATTAAAACTAATTGATATGCATGGAGAATGGCAAATTTTCTGTGTGAGAATTTGACTGTTATGCCGAGCATATGGTGCTCCAGACAGGGTTGATGGTACTGCTTTCTCCCCCAATGATGAGAGGCCTTACCCAGGGGACAGGGCGCACAAGCCCAGCCAGTCAGACCCAGGGGGCTGGGGCTCAGGGGTTTTTCTCTTTTTCTCTGGCCAAATCTCGGTCTGTGACTCGGTGACTGTGTGTGTGTGTGTGTGTGTGTGTGTGTATCTATCTCTCTTTGTGTGTGTGTGTGTGTGTGTGTGTGTGTGTGTGTGTGTGTGTGTGTGTGTGTGTGTGTGTGTGTGTGTGTGTGTGTGTGTGTGTGTGTGTGTGTGTTCGCGTGTGTGTGTGTGTTTGAGTGAGAGAGAGAGAGATATTGCATGTGTATCTGGTGTATCTCACTTTGTGTTTGTGTGTGTGTGTGTGTGTGTGTGTGTGTGTGTGTGTGTGTGTGTGTGTGTGTGTGTGTGTGTGTGTGTGTGTGTCTATGTGTGTGTGTGGGTGGGTGTGTGTGTGTGTGTGTGTGTGTGCATGTGTGAGTATGAGTATTGTTCATCAAGGTGTGTGTGTGTGTGTGTGTGCATGTGCCTATCTGTCTGTATCAGTGTGTGTCTTTGTGCTTGTGAGTGCGTGCTGGAGTTCCTGAGGAACATCACAGTACACTAAAACCTGTGTGTGTTTTGCTGCAGTCAGCAGTCTTTGACAGAAAGTCCCCTCTTTTCAGTAAACAACGTGCTGCAGCTACCAGCCAACTCTCTCAATAACCCGACAGACAGAACAAGAAAGGAGAGAGAGAGAGAGAGAGAGAAAGTGAGGGAGAGAGAGAGAGATAACCTGAACCAGAAAGAGAAAAGAAAGACCATGTCAGAGAGGTTGAATGTAAGCCTTTTTTTGTAAGTGTGTGTGTGTGTGTGTGTTTGTGTGTGTGTGTGTGTGTGTGTGTGTGTGTGTGTGTGTGTGTGTGTGTGTGTGTGTGTGTGTGTGTGTGTGTGTGTGTGTGTGTGTGTGTGTGTGACTCACTGCTTCTACTGTTCTGCTCCACTACACCAGAAGCTTTAGACAACTTATTTGTGGAAACACACACAAACACACACACACTCACAATTATTTTCATTCATTTTGCAAGTATTTTATTGTATTGTAAGACGGTATAATATACAGTGCAACATTACATTGTCAATTTATAACAAGACAACTTTCTATTAACCCCATCCCTTGAGCAAGGCACCTAACCCCTGACTGCTCCCCGAGCGCCGCTGTAGCAGGCAGCTCACTGCTCCGGGTTAGTGTGTTCACCTCACTGTGTGTTCACTGTGTGCTGTGTGTGTTTCACTAATTCACAGATTGGGATAAATGTCCCTCACGGGATCAAAAGAGCATATATACTATACTATACTACAAAACTTGGCCTCTGCACTAGACTACACCAGTCTGTTTCAGGAGACTGAAACCAGTAAACAATTGTAAACCCTGAAAAGCTACTAAAATCTCCTAGAATCTTCAGAATTACAGGTGTGCAAGACAATGGGTCTATTATTTAAATAAAGAGATCATCAGCATACAAAAAAATTTTATATTCCATTCCCATCCTGCTAATACCGTGTATATGGACTGTGTGCTTCTAAGCTTTATTGACAGGGGTTCTATTGCTAGAACGAACAGCATTGGACTGAGAGGGAACCCTGACGTGTTCCACTGGATGAAGGAAATTATGGTGAACATAATTTATTAGTGACTACTGCAGCCTTAGGACAAGAAAACAATTGCCGAACCCAAGATATAAAAGAATCTTTTTAAACACACACATGCATTAAAGCTTGGTTAAAGGTCCTGTAGGCCATCCAGATTGGTACACCACAGCAGTAAAAATCACATTTATAAATCATTCACACCCCATTGCACAGCTTTATACTCCTGGGTTTAAGCCATGTTAACTCTTCCCTTTACACTGACCTCTAAACAGTTTCTTCTCTGATCAGGAGTGCATATAACAGGGCCTCAGCAGGCCCAGAGTCAGTAGCACAGTAGCCAAAGCCTGATCCCCTCTTCCATCCAAAGTATACTTATCTTATCATCCATCATTTTCATTCTTCTGCTCAACATGTCATTCTGTACAAATCTCATGTCATCCTATTCATTCCTCATTATGTCTAATAACCCTAATAAACTCCTAACACCACCCCCACCCCCACCCCTCAACCCACAACACACACATCCCACACACACACACAGACACAGTCACACGCACATCCCTCACACACCACAGGACAAACTCTAACAGCCCATTTCCGTTATTGTATCCCCCCCCCTCCTTAATTATGTTCATTCTCCTTCACTCCTATCTGGAAGCGTGGCGCGGGTTTGAGCAGCGTGGCACGCATGTGAAGGTGGCTGCAGCGGTGGCGGCAGTGGTAGCAGGTGGCTGGCGTCTTTGTGAATGGCCTGCATTGGCCTGATTGCGATTGCATAGCGGAGGTGGAGGCGAAGATGGGGATGGGGATGGAGATGGGGTATCTCAGCCGCACTGATTGCAGGTGGTAGGTGGAGTGAGTTTAATTCCATTTGATTCGCAGCGGAGGGTTCCTTTTCCCTATCAGCATAATCTGTGTGTCTCACTGCAGGACTCTGGCACACCACACCAGTGCCCTACTACACACACACACACACACACACACACACACACACACACACACACACACACACACACACACATACACACACTCACACACATGTACACACACAGGCACACACACACACACACACACACACACACACACACACACACACACAGACACACATATACGCACACACACACAAACTCAGTCTCTCTCTCTCTCACACACACACACACACACACACACACAGCACAGACACATACAGTACAGGGTGGTTTTATGTGAAAAGATCTGTAAATAGCCCCAGCTTCTAAATGGTTTCCACATACATAGAGAAGAACAGGATTGAGTGTGAGAGTGTTTGTGTGTGTGTGTGTGTGTGTGTGTGTCAGTGTTTGTTGAAGATTAGGAGCCTGCATACCACCCTTAATTCCCAAATCCAGGAAGGCTGAGGCCAATCATAGCTGGTCTCTCACTGGGTGTCTTGGGAATAGGCAAACAATATGCTGGGTATAACAGTATGTCATTTAAATAGTCTTCCGTGCACACACTGAATCCACAGGCTGTTATAATTGTGTGTGTGTGTGTGTGTGTGTGCGTGTGTGCGTGTGTGCATGTTTGTGAGTGTGAATTGAGCCCAAACTTCAACAACAAGTGAGATATGCCCACCACCAGTATGTTTGCGTGTCTGTTTCTCTCGTGGGATTCAGGGTTTATTTCAAAGTGTGAGCTTCACTATGTGTCAATGACAAAACACAAAATGTCTGCACACAGCCAACAAATAGAGATTCTGACACACACACACACACACACACACACACACACACACACACACACACACACACAAACAAACACACAATCACACACACATCCTCATACACATTTAAATACACATTCTATTCCCAATACAAAACAAATTTACAGTTAGTATAAACACATTACACAGCATGTACAATATGCACACACACACACACACACACACACACTCACACACACTCACACACACAGCACACACACACACACACACACACACACACTCACACACATTCACACACACAGCACACACACACACACACACACACACACTCACACACACTCACACACACAGCACACACACACACACACACACACACAGCACACACACACACACACACATATGGTGAGAGCCAGAGGATGCTCCACATGTTCTTGCTCTGTCAGGAGAGGGCCACTGGTCCAGTGCATCGGGAATGCTGGAGAGCTGCTTGTTTGGGGAACAGATCACATTCCTAATCAGTCAAATGAGTTCACTGATCCACACCGCAACTCTTTGTAATTCCCCATCATCCCTCTCTCCTCCTTCCCTCTCTCTATCTCTCTATTTTTCTCCTCTCCCTCTCTCTCTCTTCTCTCTGTCTATTCCCCTCTTTTTTTGTCTCACACACAAATTATTTTATAAGCTCACTAACACTGTCTGCCCTTCCTCTTTTTCTCACAGACACACTCCTCCTCCTCACTCTAACATTCTCTCACGCGTCCATCCATCTCTCTTCATCTCTCTCTCTCTTCTCTCTCTGTCTCTTTCTCTTCTTTCCTCTCTGCATTTTGATTTTCCATTTACTCTCTTCATCTCTCTCTTCATCTCTCTCTCTCTCTCTCTCTCTCTCTCTCTCTCTCTTTCTCTCTGCCCTCATTCATCTCTCTGCATTTGATTTTCCTTTTACCTTCTCTCGCTCTGTGTCCCCGTGTTTGTGGACTTTTCCTGAGCCTGCCCGTGTTCTTGTTTACCTAGGCTCTCTCGGAAAGGTCAGGAATTCATATCAGCCTTGATTCCCTATTGGTCATGGCTGATTAGGAGCAGACTGAGGAGGAGGAAGAGGAGGAGGAGGAGATCGATAGGTCAGAGGCTATCGGCAGGAAACACACATTCCCTCTCTCTAATGTGATTAGAATGGCTCATCGGAAACCTCCCCCTTGTCGATGGCTGACCCGAAAGGGACGCTCAAGCAAATATAATGGTAATCCGATAGCACAGGGGCCACGAGAGACGCAGGGGTTTGTGGCCTGAGACGTGGCCAAGCATCAGCCTCCGCACAAGACAAATGAAGAAGTGACGGAGAGCAAACATGGGAGATGGGTATCAAGAAAGAACAGAGAGAGAGAGAGAAATCTTTATTCTTTCTTTTTTTCTGTTTTCACAATGGAGATGAAGCGATTTGTCTGGTGGACAGAAAAGAGCCTTCATGCAGAATGGACTGGTTGCCTGTGTACTGATATCAAAGAATGACATTTACCATGAATACCACTTACTCACTCAGGTTAAGGCTAGAGCTTAATGGCACAGCACTAAGTAAGAAGATTTGTCAGACCGTAAATGAGATAGCGTGGTGGACGTCAGTAAATGATTCACTACTTTACTCTGCACAGATCAGGCCACCTTTGGAGACGTCCAAAGCACATGATGAATGACGTGAGTATATTGACTTTTCTGTGTCATTATTTGTTGCCATGATGCTTTCCTCTTACCTGAGGGTTAAATCCATATCTATGTAGATATGTAGTATACAGTATTTAGATATGGCAGTAGCTTTAGACGATAAGCTTG
>NW_027468685.1:17285078-17320078 GCF_046254945.1 Alosa pseudoharengus | reverse complement strand
ACACACACCAACCCTGACATACACAGAGTGACTATATACAGTACACCTACACTCATACATACAAAAATATACTTGCAAAAATACACTGTAAAACAACATTGTATTCCCTTACTAAGCCAGGTATGGTGAATGTCTGTCATGTGTGTGTTTGTTTTTAAACTCCTTTTATCAATGTTTTGATCTTTTTAACTTTTTTTGTGTGGCACAGATTTCATTTGGAAGTGTATTTGTGAGTAAATGCCATTACTGTGTTTATGTTGGCCTGTTCGCACAGTCCACATGGATTGCCTGTTGCCAACCATGGCTACTTTAGTACAACACTGAGCACTCACTTCTTCCAACCCCAACAGTAACACTATGTCTACTGTCACACACTCACCACATGCACACACGCACACACACACACACATACACACACACACACACACACACACACACACACACACACACACACACACACACACACACTTGCTACTAGCTGTTATAATGTGAAAGGGCTGAGATTGATGGATGTGGATGACATTGATGAGGTGAAGAGTTGTTTTCACTGTTTAATAACACGCAGGGTATTTGGGGTAACCCTGCAACTCTATACTTGCTTTTCAACATTGACTGTGTGTGTGTGTGTGTGTGTGTGTGTGTGTGTGTGTGTGTGTTGTGTGTGTGTGTGTCCAAAAAGGAATTTCATCTTTTACCAATAAAAGTAGTAATAAATACAAACTTCATCCAGCACGTAGGCTAAATACTTCTGCGTTTAGCATACCTTTTGGCTTATTTTATCTGTTTATTGACTCACATTTGGCAATTTTAAAACCATTTTAGCATTTAAAAAAACGTTCATGTTCACCAAGTGATCACTTTGATCTGCACTTTGCCACAACTAGAAAACATAACAATTCTCTCAATGAACAAAGTAACTGCAATTAAGTGGGTTTTTAATTATCGTAGTTTACGATTCATTATCCCGACATTACGCAACCAGAGTGTTGGGGCATCGGGGTGGCACACACAACCAGGCGACAGACACATACTCCAACAGAAGTGTTTCATCACACACCACCATGCCACATCAAACCCCAGCACGGCGTAGAGGCTGGGGCAGAGGAAATGACCGCTTGCTCCTTCGCTTACAGTACTCTGCGGAGCAGCCGCTTCTTCTGGCTTGGCTTTGGTTCTCTCCACCTCCCTCTCTGTCTCTATCATTATTTCCATCTATATCTCTGTCTATCTCTCTGTCTCTATCATTCCTTCCATCTCTATCTCTGTCTTTCTCTCTCTGTCTCTATCATTCCTTCCATCTCTATCTCTGTCTTTCTCTCTCTGTCTCTATCATTCCTTCCATCTCTATCTCTGTCTTTCTCTCTCTGTCTCTATCATTCCTTCCATCTTTAACTCTGTCTGTCTCTCTGTCTCTATCTCTGCCTTGCTGCCTGTCTGTCTCGTTTTGTTTGTCTCCATTTTTCCCCTCCTCGATATCTATCTTTTCTGCCTGTCCTTGTTTTTCTGGCTCTCTGTTTGTCTTGTTCTCTCTCTCTTCCTCTCTTCTTTATGTCTGTGTCTGTCTATTTGCCTTCCCCCCCTCCATCATGCTTGTCTATCTCTCCATCTCTCTCTTTATCTCTCTGTCTGTCTCTCTCTCTGTCTGCTCAGCTTTGCTCCTCATGGAATCACGCTGCATTGTCAGGAAGCTAGCGTAAGGCTGCTAAGAGCCGTGTAGCCTTGCCAGCTGGCTACAAGGGCCATTATGTTCACAGAGAGAGAGAGAGAGAGAGAGAGAGGGAAAGAGAGCACGCAAAAACCATCTCTGCCAAGCTGAATATTCACCGGCACTCGACGCAATCCCCAGGACGGCGTGCCAAAAAAAAGCTGCGCTCCAACTCCAGCCGACCTTGTTTACCTGCTCCGTATTTGTCACCAGAAAAAGGAAGAGAAAAGGGCCTGTGATTTGCGCTGCGCTCCGTGCCGTGACCGCCTGCCAAGTCATTTATTCCTCTACTGCACTCGTCTCTGCCAAAGTGCCCTACAGAAGAAGGGAGAGAGATGGAGAGGGAGGGAGGGAGGGAGGGAGAGAGAGAGAGGGTGAAGGACAAGAGCACGAGAAGTGAAACAAAGTTTTTGGGAGAGGTGCAAAAGTGGAGAGAAACGTGGAGCTGGAACCAAGAGTAGGGATGCTGAAAGTTGAAGAAGAAGAAGAAGAAGAAAATGGTTTGCTGGAAAGAGGGGAAGAGGACACGGATGAAAGAGTGAAATAAAGGATGTGTGGGGGGGAGTCAAGTTAGAGAGGAAAGGGAGAGAGAAGTTGGGTGGTGGTAGTGGTGGTGGAGTAATTTGGGAGTCATTTTGGATGTTTTCTTTTAGATGAGGGGGTCCTTGGCAGAGCACCCCTGTGCCCAGCTGTCTCTGTGTCCCGCACGCTCAGCGGTGGTGTGTGATCAGTGGTGGTGGTGGTGGTGTGTGTGTTTGTGTGTGTGTGTTTGTGTGTGTGTGTGTGTGGCAGTGGCTCCATGGCTGTGAGGCCTGGGCGCAGATGGCCGGCGTAGAAAACCCCACGCTAAAGCCACACAAAGACACACTGGCACTGTTGCCCGTGCCCGCCTGTGAATGCATGCCAGGGCCTCTCACAGTCCTCTACCATTCCCTCCCTCTCCCTCTTTCTCTTTCTCTCTCTTTCCCTCTCTCTCACACGTTCTCTTTCCCTTCTTTACATAGACATAGACCAGCACTCCAAAGCCTGAGTGTTAGATGTGGACTTCACTAGACCCATTTGTAATTCATAGTAAGGGACATTGTTCCCTCCTGTCCCTCCCAAATGCCCCCAAACCACCCCCCACCCTCTTTTTTTCTCTCTGACTAGAGTCTGCATGGGGACTCTGAGCACTGAGCAAACAGCACCTCTGTTGATCCACCAGATTCTCTCCTAATGAATGGCACACTGGCACAAACTCCCAAACAAACAATGACGACAGAACCAGAAGAAGGGGAATGAAAAAAAAAAGAAAACAGAATGCAAAAAAAAACATCTGAGCACACACACAAACGGGTAATCCCCGTCTCAGAGGGGGGAAAAAACGACGCTTTGTCTCTCGTCTCGACGCTTGTCTCAGCGCGACGTGCGTGCCTCTCTCACGTGTCGCATCCAGCGAGCATCGCCGCGGCGACATCGCTCACTCTGACAACCCCCCTCAGCCGTTCCTCGCCTCTCGCCGTCGCTCTCCAAACTTTTTTGGACGCGCGCGCTACCAAACGCAGCCCAGTGCTGTCGACTCGTATTACCTCTTGGCCCTCTTTTGTTTCTCGTCCTCCTCCTCTTCCTCTCTTTTTCTCTCTCCATTCTTCTCTCACAGGTCTGTTGTTGTGATGGGCCCTGCTCCCCCCACGGCAGTCAGGATAGGGATCGCTGCCGCCGCTGCTGATACTGATGGACTCTGGCCACGTGGATGGGATGTGCTGGACTGTGCCGAGTGTGTCCTGTATGTGCGAACGTGTCCAGTACGTGTGAACATGTCCAAACACTTTCATCCTGACAGACTGGGCCTTGGTCTCGTGTGCCACCAGGGGTGTGTGTGGTAATGAGCAACGAGCAGCAGGATCTCTCTCTCTCTCTCTCTCTTTGTCACTCTCTCACTCTCTACTCTCTCTCATTTTCTTTTATGCACATGTTCTGAATTCCTTCCAGCTCTCTCTCTTCTTTTTTATTTCATCCTTTTTTTTCTACACTAGATGTTTTTACAATAAAAGTAGCTATACAAGATTCAGCACTGTCATGCCAGATGCCAGATTTCCTTCACTTTCACTTTGATCACCGGTCACTGGTCACTTTCTAACATAACCTCTTGGCCACGAGTAATGATTTGAGTGCTTTTGAAAAGATATTGGTACTCTTTTATGTGGGAGGAAACAGAAAACTATCTTTCTTTAATAGTTTCTATTTTCGGTCTTGTTCTAACAAAACTATTTGTGTGACAGTTTTTTTTTTTTGAGATTTTATTCGTTGTTTTTTTTCCTCTTTTGGAAACAAGTGATTGAGAAAGACATTTGCCGGTAAACAAGTGAATAAACCACCACGCTTGTGTGATAATGGAGGAAAAAGTTAATGACAGTCGCACATATGTTCACACATTTGATGCTGTTATTTCTGCTCTTTCTTTCATTTCCATTTTTTTCATTATTTAGACCTCTCTCTCTCTCTCTCTCTCTCTGTGACTCTTGTTGTAGCACTCTGAAATAATGAGCTGAGAAGCTAGTGTCTGGTAGCGAAGAGGCCCCAAAGTTAATTGGGTAATTACCCCCCCCCCCCCATCTTCCCCCACCCCCAAACCACCTCCATTTTTTCCTATTTTGTTGCCTGAATGTAAGGGAACAAAAGCCAAGCAATTGCAAAGGGACATTAAATGCGAGAGGAGAGATAAGAAAATCTCTTTCCCCTTCTCAGCTGATATAAAGTGTGACAGGGGTTACTCTGGCAGGTCCCTCCGATGGAGACATCTCATTATCAGGACATCCGTGCACTCTTAGCAGGGTGAGAACTAGGGTGCAGCCACTGCCGCCATGTGGCTCCAGCTGACTGGAGAGTTGGTCCAAAAACCGGGCTGCTGCCCGCTCGTTTACACTCCGTGGCATCATCTGTCGGAGGTGTCACGCCATTAAATCACAAAACAGGGGCGGGCAAAAAAAAAAATGAAGTGCCCTTGAACGATTGCCCCTCAGGTAGTTCAATTTTTGAATTTATTTTGATAAATAAATGTCAGGCAGCTGCTTTGGTGTGGAGTTAAGAGGAAAAACTGGTTATACCCTCAATCTTTCAAACTGATCAAAGAACCCACTGGGAGCCATTGTGCCCCCGCACCACATTTATTCGGCGGGAAATCACAAAATTAGACCACTGGCTGTTTTTTGAAGTGTTTTTATGTACCTCATGAAAATTCAGCAGCCTCATTATGATTGGAAGACCTGAAATAAAAAAAAAAAGCTTTTTTTGTTTTCCTCGACATTGAGCCATCTTGAACTTGGCCCATTAAACTAAATGTTACATGTTATGTGCGCAACACTGCTTACCATGAACAGCAGGACGTGATTGTAATGGTGTCTTTTGGAGGGTGGCACAGCAGTGATGAACTGGGTAGGTGTCAGGCGGATGCAGTCACTGTGGTGGTCGTCTCAGACCATTGCTGGGGGCAGCAGCGTGTGTGTGTGTGTGGGTGTTTTTTTTTTTTTTTTTGGGGGGGGGGGGGGTTGGGTTGGCCAATACTTATGTAGAAATAGACTCTTCTGTGTGTGTCCATCTGGGTAGTGAATGAGTAAATGGCCACTGGTCTTTGTGTATGGATGTGTGTGTATATGCAGGCACTGGCCCCTTTGTTTATATACATGTACTGTGTGTGTGTGTGTGTGTGTGTGTGTGTGTGTGTGTGTGTGCTTTGCAGGGGTGAAGGGATAACAGTGTCTAAAATCCTGTAGTGAAGAGGGTCAGAAATCATGAAGTTAATAGATGTTCTGTGCAGGGGAAAACCATCAGGGGCATCAGACAGCAGACAGCGTGTTGTCCAGATTCACGGCGAGGAGTGGGGAAATATCTCAGCCCCTCTCTCTCTCTCTCTCATCTCCTCTCTCTCTCTCTCTCTCTCTCTCTCTCTCATCTCACCATGTCTCTCTCTCTCAGTGAGGGATATGATGGATGGCCGCCATCCCTGCCCAGATGGTCCTGGGCATGGCCGATCCATCAAAGTGAAAGGGCTATTGGAGCTGCCCCCGTCCCAATGGTGTCTCAGTATGGGACCCCAGGGTGGGTTACTATCCGCCCCCATTGGCCTTGCCAACGAGTCAGAGTTGGCTGCTGGCAGCTGAACAGAGTTATACAGTGTGTGTGTGCTTGAGTATGTGTTTAAGTGTGCGTACATGTTTGAGTGTTTGTGTGTGTGTGTGTGTTTGCTTTGTGTGTTTCTTTGGGTGCCTAGATAATGTACTATAAATGTAATGTGTTTTTGTTGTTGCATGCATGTGAATTTGTATGTATAGTCTCTTTGTGTGTGTGTGTGTGTGTGTGTGTGTGTGTGTGTGTGTGTGTGTGTGTGTGTGTGTGTGTGCGCGCGCGCGCACACATGCGTGTTGCTGGCCAGAGATTCTGTTCGGGGAAGTGGAGTCTTGAACCTTCAGATGGTGCTAAAGGCTGAGACGGGTTCCGAGACGTCTCCCTCCGCTCCGCTGCGAGCAAGGTTGAAGGTTCTGCGCCTGCCGGGCCGGTTCTGGTAGCAGCCGCCGTGCCTCAGCCTGGGCCTGGCATACTTACAGAGATTCTGAGCAGCCTTGAGAGCAACTCCAATGACCTTGGCTACACCTCCTGTGTGCCTGTCTCTGTCATGAGTCGGTATTGTATCGCATTGGTAGACACACAAACGCTGCCCCTGACATCTTTGAGGCCTGGGGTAGAGCTATTCAGGCACTGTGCTCCCGTGGGCCTCTGTGTTCTGTGGGGTGCATTTTTTTTTTTTTTTGGAGAACACCCGCAGGCACTTTGAATGAATGGATTTGTCGGGGGCCAGGGTTTTGCATCTCACAGGCCATGTTGAAGAGACCTTTCCAAATGGCTTCACTCAGACACACACACAGACACACACACACACACACCTCTGCCATGCTCTGTTGCGGGCTGAGGGATAGCAGGTCCCAGGCAATCATTCGAAAGTCGTCCTGATGCTTCTAGAATTCAATGACTCAACAATGGTTCACCAAAGCGGAAAAGAAAAAGGGCAAGGGAGAAAGAATGAGAGAAGAGGTTTGTGTGTGTGCGTGTGTGTGTGCGTGTGCGTGTGTGTTTGTGTTTTGGGAGAGTGTGGGGGGGCACGTAGACATGGGGATGTGAGTGAGCGAGCAGTACCACTTGCCAGGCACACATCTGCTCGTTATGCCAGAGTTATTTCCATATTCTCAATAACTCTGTCAAAGACTATTCAGTTTGCTGGCGTCGCGCACAGGGAAATGCTTCAGATAATAATGGCGCTCGAAACGTGATCGCGATCCGAACTCGGGAGATCAACTCCGGCTCGCATTTATTGAATTAATTCCATCTTGCCCAGACATCCGTAAAGAGACCTGAAGGCTAGCGAGCGTTAGCAATGGATGAAGTAATGATAGTTTAAAAATAGAGCGTAATAGTAGTAGTACTGACAATCATAATAATAAGAATAAGCAAACTAATATAGTGTGGGGGAATTGATAAATGAGCCATTCCATAAATAATTACCCTTCTCATTAATTACACAATAAGTATTCAATCTGGTCTGATGAATTATTTAAGAGAAGGTAGGTTAGTCTTGTGGCTTAATCGTGAAAAAGGAAAATTAATTTGGGTTGCTCATTTTAAAAATGACCCCTTTTTTCATGGGACGGTGACAGCTCAATGAAAATTGGTCATTTGGAGCATGAGGTCACTCCACTCCACTCCGCTCCCAGGGCCCCAAAGACAAACCTGAAGTATTTTTCTAAAATAACTTCAAGCGCCAGACAGTACATCAAACATGGCAGGAGAAGATAGATGATATCAGAAGGAGATGAAGACGAAGCAGGAAAAAAAAAACTAATTTTCTCAGAGAATCTTTCACCCTTCAATCTGAGAACCGTTTCATGACATTTCCACTGAATTTGCTTGATTGAGTCACCAGTGATTCTCATCAGGTCCAGAACGCTAGGAAGCTCTTTCCCCCAGTGAGGTTGGTGACCTCATCTCTCCTGGAAGATGTCTGCCTAGCATCCACAGTGATGATTGCCTTCTTATATGACACAAATGAGAACTCGGCACTCAAGAGGGACCTGAAGTCCGTCCCATTTCCCTTTCTATGTCTGTTCCTTGCCGTGAATAAAAAAAAAACAGCTAATTACACTCGTAACTATAGTTTAATTAAAACATGATGTGAATTTGCACGGTTTTGCCACCTTGACTCACCTGTTTGAATGCCCCATAGATTTAGGGAGATGAGTTCTTTGAACTTGTGAGTTCAAGGGAAAAAAAGAAAATGAAGCTGAAATCAATGGAATAACAATTAAACGGCGAAAGCTTGCCGGTTTCCATCTCAGATGAATTGTTTACCTTATTATTAATATCCAAAGCTCACAAATTGAGAAAAAAAATGAAAAAAATAACACAATCTAGAGTGACAGGGCCAGGTTATTTTGGTTCGCCCCTTTCAGGATTTAGCCAAACGACAAATGGTAATTAATTGGATAGTTATATGTGTTACAATGGTGAAGACTTTCTTTTGTGCCGACTTTGTGTGTGTTGGATTAGCGTCATTAGGCATTGGTTATTGTGCCTGGTTTATTTTAATTAACGGCCCATTGAGAGTGGAGGAATTGGATGTTGAAGTGCTTTTGCGGAGACATTGTTGTTGTTTTCTCGCTGGAACGCTGCCAGTCTTTTGTTTACGCGATCATATTTCGTCAGAAGAAAGTCTGATGAAATAACGAGTCAAAATCGCACTCTTCCTCTCTCTTTCTTTCCTTCCTTCCTTCCTCCCACTAAACCCACCCACCCACCCCTCTCTTTCTCTTCTCTCTCTCTCTCTCTCCTTTCTTTTTTTTGGGTGAAATGAGGAGTGGAAAAATGTTTTGCGACAAGCCCATCTATCAAATGGGAGCTGTGTTTCCATGGGTGATGACGGGGCCCCCAAAGATAACCGAGGTGAACAAAGACAATGGAGGCTCCTGATTGGTTCGTTTCGTCTCTGTCACCGCGATAGCCGTGCAATGCGAAGCCGGCTAATTAGCATACTAAATCAATCACCAAAATTAGGCCTGTAGGTCTCGATATGTTCCCCCTTTCTCTCTATCTCATAAAAAAATAACATGCAGTCCCTCAAGCCAACATTTCACTGTAAGGCTGGAACGTCTTATTGGAATGGCACTTTGGGGCATAAAAGTTATTTTTGGTGGAGTGAGCCATTCTTTCATGTCAGAGGCCAAATGAACAGGATGTACAGTAAAGTGTCCAGCCATTGCAACAAATCACTGAAATAATTAGTAATTGTAGTTTTGATGCTATAGCCAACCTGTGGAAATATTTGGTTTCGTCTCAGGCAAAATATGTGCGTGTGTGTTTGTGTGGGTGGGTGGGTTGGGGAGAGAGAGAGAGGGAGAGACTAACACAAGCTGTCTAAAATCCCAGTGAACTCTTCCCAGGCAGACGGAAGGAGAGAGGCGATGCGGAAGCCCTGTTTCTCTCTCTCTCTCCCCTCTCTGGTGTCTCTGCCAAATGCAATTAACAGCCTGAAACGCACAGCCTTGCCAACAGCGCGGCCAAACACAGCCATCTTGGCACATGAGAAACAGTTTATTTCATATTCTTCTTTTTTTTCTTCCCTTTTACTCACACCCCCCCAACCCCCCCAAGCCCACACACCACCCCCACCCCCCCACCCCCACCCAAGCCCACACACACCCATGACAGAAAGAAAGGCGATTGCAAATATGGGTATTATGTATGCACCATATCTTTCTCAGAATGGAAAAAAGCCACAAAGTGCAAAAGTACGAAAGTGTATGCACACACACACACACACACACACACACACACACACACACACACAAACACACACAGCATCTAATGTTATTATCTCCAGCATGCATGGTTCCCATGGACATTTCTGGAAGCATGTGTCCTTGCTGTCAGTGGGAAGTGCATGTCTAATGTCTGGATACTGAGAAGGGGAGTGAGGGGGATGCTGCTGACTGTGTGTGTGTGTGTGAAGTGGTGTTGGTATTGGCAGTGGTGGTGGTGGGGGGTGACAGTGACTGATGGTTTTGCTAGGTGGTGGGTGGGTGGGTGGGGGCAGGCGAGGGGTTGAGGTGGAGGTGGTGTTGTTTGTGGGCAGGCGACGGGTGGGTCAGCGGGTGTGGCGTTAGAGAGGACCCACGGAGTGTGAGTCAGATAAGCCGCCTTTGAAGCCTCAGGGTGTACCCAGAGGCTGCTGGCATCGGTTCCAAAGAGGCGTGGAGCTCAGCGGTTGTGTGCCTCTGCTCCTGTTTGTGAGTCCTTCTGTGTGTGTGTGTGTGTGTGTGTGTGTGTGTGTGTGTGTGTCTATAGATGTGAAGTGTGAAAAAGCAAGCAAAGTGTGTTTCTGACTGCTTGAGTGTTCACCTCAAGTGTGTGCATGTGTACATCTCTGTGTGTCCACAGTTATATATCCTTCTGTGTATGTGTGTGTGTGTGTGTGTAAGCATATCATGTTTCTATACATGCTAGTTGCTGTTTGTCCATACAGTATTCCTTACCCTCCTGAGTGCACTGAGGGCACTGAGTGGCGGCTCTCTCCAGTCGGCTGGGCGTGTGTGTGTGTGTGAGCGAGTGTTTGAAGTGAGCCAGCAGGAGCGCCGGATGGAGTGAAAGGTGAGTGTGCTTATGGAGGAGAGAGAGAGAGAGAGAGAGAGAGAGGAGTGGTGGAGGGCAGAAGAGAGGAGGGAAAAGGATGGCGCAGAGTGAAGAGGTGGAAGAGAATGGGTGTGGGTCCACAGGTGAAGCAGCACTCTGGGAGCGCTGAGGGGTCACTCACTGCGCCAGGTCTGAGCTCTAGCACCATGGACAACTCAGTTTCAGCTACAGGTGGCTACAGGTGACCCAAACAGTGCTTGTTCTATTGGAACTGACCCGCATTGCCTAATATCTGGCCAAACCCTTTATTTATGAGTGTTAGAGTACCACCATATAGCATCTATGTATTTGTAAGTAATCTACTAATTTTATCTAACATATCTAACTAACCATTTAATAATACGTCTTAAACGGTTTACTAATCTAATATCTAGTAAATATCTAATCTGACCAAACCATTTAGTTAGAAATTGTGCATTAACTTACGTTATGTTGTTAAGTGTCTTACAAACCATTTAAGTAAGTATATAAGTATATATACTCTTTTGATCCCGTGAGGTGAAGCACACACTAATCCCGGTGCAGTGAGCTGCCTGCATCAACAGCGGCGCTCAGGGAGCAGTGAGGGGTTAGGTGCCTTGCTCAAGGGCACTTCAGCCGTGCCTACTGGTCGGGGTTGCTCAAGGGCACTTCAGCCGTGCCTACTGGTCGGGGTTCGAACCGGCAACCCTCCGGTTACAGGTCCGAAGTGCTAACCAGTAGGCCACGGCTGCCCCATAACATCCACGAATGTTCGTTATTATAAAGTTTTACCAGGTTGGGTAATGGCTCTAAAATATATAACTAACCATTTAGTAATATCTTGTAAATGGTTTAACACATATTTTTATACATATAAAACATTTACTTTTATTCATCTCTCCTTTTGTGTTACCTTTTTGTCATTACCTTGAATGTGTGAACAGGTTGCTTGTTCTAAATATTGGCAGAGGTTACCTGATGTGAACCACAGGTATTCTGTTTTCACTCTCTCACTCTCTATCCCTCCCCTGGTTTTCTTGCTCTCTCTTTTCCC
This sequence comes from Alosa pseudoharengus, assembly GCF_046254945.1. NCBI lineage: Eukaryota > Metazoa > Chordata > Actinopteri > Clupeiformes > Clupeidae > Alosa > Alosa pseudoharengus. Next base: position 17,308,643 of record NW_027468685.1, on the reverse strand, counting down.
TTTCTATCTGAGTGCTTAAGCTGGTACATATTGATTATGTTCTCTTTTGAGTGTCTCCACATGTGTAAGATGACATGAGAAATATGCATGCTCACCCCATCCCCTTCCCTTCCGCTACCCCCCCCTTCCCTCCAAAAACACCCCACACACACACCCCACGTCGTCCCTTAAGCTGATTATTCAAATGCACCTGCAGGTTCACTTTATTGATGGGCTGCGGACAGCATGCTAATAGGTCTTCCTCGCTGTTGGATGTCTCTATATGAAACACTCCAACATGCGTAATTATTTCCAAATAATGCACGCTAATGCAATGGAAAAAAAAGTCAATAGCAAAATCTTGCCTTGTTTAATAAAAAACAGATTAAAAAGCTCTCTTGTACTACCGCTGTTTGAAGTGATAGATTTTTTTTCTTTCTTGATTTTTTCCATTTTTCTTTCTTTTATTTCCCTATCCATCTTTTTCAGGTTTCTTTCTTCCCTGGCAGTGAGGAGGAGAGACATGCTGGTTCTGGCACTGTGCCAGTGTTGTGTGTTTGGTTCATTTTTTTTTTTTTATACCCGCACCTCCTAAGGAGCGCCCTTCTCAAATTTAGGCTATTTATTCACCATAATGACACGTTTTGTATACGAGCCCAAATAGGGGGTGAGCATTGTATTAGGTACAGGTAATTTTATTTATTTATTTTACTCACTTACCTTTCCTGCTTCTGTGATTTTTTTGTTTCTTTCATTTCTTTTTTTAGGGAGAGTTAGGGGGTTGAACAGGGAGAGATTCATGTTCAGTCAACATCAGTCTGTGCCCCTCCCTTCACACACACACTCACAGACACACTCACAGACACACACACACTGCCACCCTCCCCTGCTGCTGGTGAGACAGATGCGAAAGTGGAAGGGGCCGAGTAAGACACACTCTTCAGACAGCCGTGTGACACACTCTGCATAAATTAGCGGGCTGGATGGTATGGTGAGATGAAAAGGTGGGCACAGCGAGCGAGCCAATCAGATTCCAGCACTCTGCGGTCTCACGGGAGAACCCAGGCTTGACTGTTGCCAGAGCGAAAAAGAAGGGAAATTTTTGGGTAGCAACATTCCGACCAATCACATTTTAGGAAAACAATGCCAGGATAAAAAACAACTTCCTATTTTGACTCTGGTGTGTAAGTGTGTTTTTCCTCGTGTGTGTATATTTTCTGAATTTATTTTGTGTATATTTTTAGAGTCATGAAAAATATACTCTCCACTCTATCCTGGAGAGAAAAAAGAAACCATGTTTCTTGCCTGTTTTTCTCTGCAGGAGTCTCATTGTTTCTCTTTCTCACTCTCTGTGTGAGTGTGTGTTTTTGAATGTGTGTTTTTGAGCTTGTGTGTGTTTATGAAGTTGTGTCCACATATCTTTGTGTGTATGTGAGTGTGAGTTTTTTTTTTCTTGTGTCTTTCTGTAATTTTATAGATTTTATTTTTGTATACTTGCGTGTGTATTTGTGTGTGAGAGGGTGTGTTTTTTTTTTTTTATTTGTATGTGTGTAGGTGTGTTTTTTGCAGGACAGACGCAGACTCTGTGAATGCAAACTTTGTTTTTGACTTTTAAACATGAACCTCATGTTTGGACGCAATAGAGCCCATCAGTGCCACGCCCTCTCTCTGGCCATCAGCCAATTAAATTCTCTGCTCCCCCTGGCCTCCTCCAGACACCTCTGTGAGCAGCTGTCTGTCTAATGTGACATTTGGGGCTGTGTAAGAGTGTGATGCCTTATTGTGCTGCTAGTGGTGAGTTGCTGTGTTTCCGCGAAACATTACCTGTTAATCTGTGTGTGTGTTTGTGAACGCCTTTGTCTACATCTGCGTGTGTGGGAGAATGGGAGAGAAAGAGAATGTGTGTGTGTGTGTGTGAGAAAGAGAGAGAGAGAGAGAGAGAGAGAGAGAGAGAAAGAGAGAGAGAAAAGCTGTCAGTAGGTTCTGTAAGTTTTTGTGTTAAGGAGAGAGAGAGAGAGAAAGCTCTGTGTGTGGGGGTGTACATGTGTGTGTGTGCTTGTGTGTGTGTGTGTGTGTGTGTGTTTAAGTTCTTGCTGAGTGACAGTGTTAACCTTTTCAGTATGCTCGGCAGGCCCGGGCCTCTGTCCCAGAACAGACAGCCTCTTGTCATCTGCTGATAGGCGAGTGGGAGGTCGGCCCTGCTTCCTGTTCGTGTCGCTGCTAAGCCGGCCGCTCCAGGGCCCGAGGATCATTTCATATTCCGCATCAGCTGCCCCACACACACAATTGGGTTAGGTGATGTCGCCCACCCCCACCACACACTCACACACCTCACATCCTCCAGCCCCCTTAGCTCTGCCTGTCCCCCCCCCCCCCCACCCCATTATTTTTTTTCCCTCTCTAAATGACGACTGAACCTCTTCTCTCTCTCTCTCTGTTCCCTCACATCTCCTGGCAATTATCGCGTTATGCAGGAGGATTGTGGTTTGCTCTTAAACAGAGATAATTGCCTTTGTTGCTTCCATCTATTTGGTGGCAGCAGCAGCAGCAGCAGTGGTGGTGGTGGTGGCGGTGGTGGCGCCAGTGACAGCTCTTTGCTGTTTTCGCCACCGCTGTCTGCCATCCACCCGCCCGCTCTCCATCACCCTCGTTGCCATGGTTTGAACCCGCTTCCCCGCACGCACGCAAACTCTGTGATTGGAGCTGCACCCAGAGCCTGTTAATAGAAACTAAAGACCCGTTGGTGACTAAACAAAGAGGTGATTATGGATGGGGAGCGATGGGGTTGTGGGCCACACATGTTTAGTTCCCTGACATATTTGGTTCTGACAGATCTTGTGTCTTGTGGCGGTAATGATGAGAGGTCAGTTAGAAAGCACACGCAGAGTGCAGCAAGTCATTGCCAAGTCCCCACCAGTGGCCCTCATCAGTTCAAGTGTCCAGTGCTCGATTGGTTCCTGCAGGGATAGTTCCAGAGTTTTGTGGGTAGCGTGGCAAAGCCAGCAGAACTGGGTGACCTGCGGTGATGTGAATTGATCACACCTGCCAAGAATATTTTTCAGAGCGGAAAAAAAATAAAGGTTAAACTTTGTCACAAGCCTTTGCCGTTGAACACAACTGCTTTCAAAATGGCCACAGTAATCAAGGCATCATTTTGTTTTGACGGCAGTCTTCAGAACCCCATTTGTGAAAATTGGGCCATTTCGAGCCTTTCCATGCCAGCATTTACCCTGGGCACCGTGAAAGTACATTTTGGTAAGAAGGAAAAAAAAAGGGAGGGGGGGGGTCCAGCACAGTCCAACAGCTAGCAGCGGTCATTTCATTGTGCTTTTATTGCATTTTTCCCCCAAATTTGTTGGAACACAGTTCTAGAATTCTGTCATTGTGTTTCTGCTGCCCTGACAACCTTTCAGTGGATCACTCGTGAGCAAGATGATGTGTGTTTTTCTCCTTCCATTTTTATCTCCACAATTCAGACGAGGCTTCCACTTCAAATCAGATAAGCAATAGCAAACATTCATTATGGACAATATTTTTTTTCTCTCTTTTTGCCATATTTTCAATCTTTCACTCTCCTTTTCTCTTTCTTTTTTTTGTATCGTCATCTGAGCATTTTATCAGTCCAGCTTGCTATTCTCAGCAATCAGTTGGAAATAAATCAGCACTGTGCACGTGCGGATGTTGGATACACACCGGGGCTTGGGGGGCTTTGAGTGTGTGTCTCTGTGTGTGTGTGTGTGTGTTTGGGGGGCGGGGATGGGGTTGGGGTGAAAAGAAAGGAAGGAGAGTGAGTGAGCGTGCGTGCGTGCGAGGAAGGAGCGAAAAAAATGATAAAGGAAAAACAACCCGGCAAGGAGAAGGTTGGGCGCGCGTGGTGACATCACTAGAGCTGCAGTCAGCCCAGTAATCTGTCCTTTGTGGCCGCCAGGTTTGCGGGCAGCGTGAAGCGTGCGGCATGGGTCTGGAGGTCTGAGGTGCGTGTGTGTGTGCTGGACTGTTTTTTTTTTCTGCCTGTGTGTGTGTGTGTGTGTGTGTGTCCCCGTGTGTGTGAGTGCATGTTTTGTATGTCTACGGTAGTGGCAGTGTGGTGATGGTTTTAAGGGCTGCCGCCATTGTTCGGACCGCAACCGAGTCCACCTTCTGCAGGGGCTTTTAGCCCCCCACCCCCACCTCCTCTAAACCCACCTCCTCTAAACCCACCTCCTCTTCTGGCCCCAGCCCTGCTGAGCACCTCTGAGGAGTCATTGTGTAGCACAGTGGAGGGAGTGAGAGAGAGAGAAAGAAAGAGAAGTGGAGAGAGAGTGATGCAGGGGAGAAAAGGGATAAAGAGACGGAGAGAGAGAGGTCCTAGACAACCGCCACGGGCCCCACTCCTGCCTACCACACTGCTTTAGCCTGCAGCGCCAATAACAGGTCTCTGATTACTTCCCTCTTTCTCTCCTTCTGGAGAGATGGAGCAGGGAGACACACAGGCGGGAGAAAACAAGGGAGAGAGAAAAAGAATGACTGAGGGAAAAAGAAAGAGAGAGAGAAAAAAAGAGAGAGTGTAAAATTGAAAGTGAGAAGGAAAAGAAGTGTGTGTGTGTGTGTATCCGTGTGTGTGTGAGAGTGTGTCACAGAAAAACAGGTACAATAGAGCAAGCAGGAGCAGGACTGCAACAATAAGCCTGGTCTCCGGCGGGCTTTATTAATCGGCGGGGGAGATTGACACCTGAATATGTTTTCATCCGCTAAGCCTGCACAAAGGCGGCCGGCAGTGCCCAAGGCGCCTCTCTGCTCATTAGGAGCCTATCTGCCAATGAACTTCCGCAGGCTCCACTCCAATAAATCACTGTCCACCTTTCAATGGAGGAGAAAAGGACCGAGAGAGAGGGAGAAGAAGATGATGAGGAGGAGAGAGACTCCGGTGGTGGTGGGGGTGTATAGGGAGTCGGTTGAAAACTAAAAAAAGAGAAAAGAAAAGCACATTTTGCACATTTCTTTCTAACTGTACTTTAACTGACAGAAGCTACAGCAGACCACTTCCCCTGGCACTGACACAAAACCAACCAGCGACACCACCACTGTTGCGGCCACTGCGGTTCCTGCCAGTACAGCGGCCAAATTGTCATAACACAAATGCAGCTACTACCGTTTCTGCTGCGACTGCTACTAGTGCTGCTAATTTTTACGGCACCTGCCACTGAATGCCTTAAAGGCTCTATAGATGACAAATTTTTTGCACACATTTTTTTATGCATCCTTAGGGCTATAATGTTTGTAATTGTTCTCAATTTTCAACGTTTTAAGTGGAACCTGTCATGGTTCACCTTTAGAAAAACCCTGAGGCTTATATCACCCTGGGCAACGTTTTGGGTATCATTACTGAGAAATGTTGCCTGGACATTCATCACATTATTAATGCATACACACACATACATACATACATACATACATACATATATTAATGCATGCATTAATACATAATTACGCAGATTACTGGCCATATATGTCTTCTAATAGAAATTCATCACAGACATTTATGCTTGTTTTACTTCCATGGCAATTAGAAAGTTGTCTTTCTGTTAAATAAGGTTAAATAAACAACATTCCATATATATAATGACAGTTAATTCAAGAGATAAAAAAGAAAATCCAAAATGGCAGTTTCCAGCTTTGGGGTTTGGACAGGCCAAAGGATAATGTTTGTGTTAGACTACACATTTCCAAAAGGAAACGCTATCACTCTGACACATAAACATCTGGCTCACTGCTATAACAAGTGATGGCAGTCTTGCCCCCGGCGCCCCTGGCATTTTGACACGGGCAGAGTCTTTCATTAATTATTCCAGGAGACACGCACACTAATGCCACCTCTGCTGTTCTATTAGTGCCACCCCTGGCATGGTGGCCAGGTCAGAGAATGGGTCACCATATGGATGGCATATGCCACATCGGCATATGGAATCCTCCAGATGAGGGCACGTGGGTCGCGGCGGTCACGTTTGCGTCGTGTCACCCCAGGTGTGGGGCGCGTATCCTGCCACTCCCCAGTGCACCGCGGCGGGCAGCAGATGTGGCAGGGGGGTCCTGGAGGTAGCATCTGTAGGCCTCGCTCCATAAACCTACAGCACACACTCACACACACACAGTCACACACGGCTCACCTCTGGGAAGGGTGACATGAGGGAGGAGATGGAGCAGAGGATAATGAAAGAAAGAAGTGAAGAGAAGGAGTGATAGAAAGGAGCAAAGAGAGAGGGAGAGGAAGAGACAGATGAGGGAGAGAGAGAATGGGAGAAATAAGGCAGAGTAAATGAAAGGAGAATGAAGGAGACAGAAAGAGAAGATGGATGGATTGAAAGAGAGATGAATGAGAAGAAAGAGAAGAAAGAGGAAACAAAGAATAGGAGGGAAACAAAATGATGAAAAGGAGAGGAGGGTGAAGGCAACCGTGCAGATGGGTAAAGGTGACTGGAGCTCCCGGGGTCATCTACACATCGCTGACGGAGCTGGAGCTGTCGTGCCCAGACAGGAGCCTCGCTGGAACTGCCCACTGTGTCCGTCCTTGGAGCCGGGGAAGTGCTCTCTTCCTTTCTTCCTCTCTTTCATTCTCTCCACCGAAGGTTGCCATCAGTGCCATCTCCATTATAACCAGAGAGAGGATTGTGTATGGGGGAGGGGGGGTGAGGGGCAGGAGTGTGTTGTGAAGTATTATTGCGTGTCAATGTGTTGGCTTGTCAGGAATGAGGGCCTCTCTCCCAAGGCCAGTCCTGCAACTCTGCTGCCTAGTGCCTGTCTCTGCACACACACACACACACACACACACACACACACGCTGTTTGTGGCCGCGTCTATCGTTTATCGTCTTGTTCTCCAAGCATGTGTGAAAAGCCTTTCAGCCGGGAGAGAATACAGATGTGTAAAGATCAAGGGCTTTTATTTTCGTTTCGAGGCATTTCACTTCTGTTTCCTCTGTGCTGTTTGTGGTTTTTTCCGTTTCTCTCGTTTTCATTTCATTATGATTTCCAGATCTTTTTCAAGCTCCTTGTTTGGCTGCAGAAGGTCCAACGCGACCTTCACCAACAAAAAGAAAAGGAGAACTATGCCAAAAAATAAATAAAAAATTCTCTTTCTTTCTCCCGTTCTCATTCCATGCCTCTCTCCATCCCTTTTCACAGAACCTCATCACAAAAGTAAAATCTTCCCTTAAGCCGAGTTCTGTGTATGCTTTCATTCCACCATGTGGTGCCTGTAGATTATTGTGTTATTTGGCAGTCGTTGTCTTGAAGTGTGCCGTTTCTCTTTTTAATTGTGCGGCTTTTACTAGTGGTCGCACTGACGCCTTGTGCTTTAATAGGATTGGGTCCCGGGGATCTTTGGCCCCCTGAGCCCTTCTGTTCTCTGTGTGGGGTGTTTGAACGACGGAAAGGGATGATGGGTTATCTAGAGAGCTACATGCCGGAGCTCTCGCTGCGACAACACAAATGTCCTCACACAGAAACACACGCACACACACACACTCACTCTTGCCACACTTTTTTTCATTGAGCTTGTGAAGTAGGTTGGTATCTTGACAGCTCTCTGTCCATCTTTCTCTCCTTCTTTCTTTCTCTCTCTTTCCTTCTCATTTCTCTATCTCTTCATTCAGGCTGCAGTATCTCAAGCTTCAATGCAGTTAACTGATGGTTTTTGGGAAGAGGGAGAGATTGAGTCTGGCTTAATTATCTCTCCATTTTGGGATTTAGTTTGTTTTTGTGCCCACTAAGTAAGAAGAGACATCGGAAATTAGCTGAATTCGTGTGAAGTTTGTTCCTCTCACCTCTTCCTCCTCCATCTGACGATAGGGATTTTAGCTGCAGACTCTTTCCCGTCTTGTTTTTTTTTCTCTTTCCGGCAGCTCAAGTGTTTAGTTTTTGCTTTATTGTTTGTTTGTTTATTTGGTTGGTTGTTTTTCTTTTTAAGGCAAGGTCTTTGCCTAGGCTGTTTTCCGCCACAACCACACACACATAGTGTAAAGAGGGAAGAAAAAAGACAGAGGAGCTAAGTATTATTTTCTGAGCTGAATAAACAAGTGTGAAGAGACTTTCTTTCTAATCACTTTCTCTAAATCCTCACCGTTCTTGGTCTTCCTCTAGTATTACATTCAGTGCAGAAGCCAGAGTACAACAAGAAGATTGCTCTGTCTCTCTCTCTCTCTCACACATACACACACATACAACACACACATAAACACATATTACACACACATTCCTCCTTCGAACACACAGACACGCACACACTCACAATCTCTATCTCTCCTTCACACACACACACACACACACACACACACCTTTGGTCTCAGCACAGGCAGGAAGCGGAGCGCTCGCCACTGCCCACCAGTGCAGAGAGCATGGACGCGAGACGCGGCGTGGGGAGGGAGAGCCAGACACGCCGGGCACATGTCTGGGTCGCCGCCTGCCTCCCCCTCTCCCTCCCTCCCCTCCTGGCGTCGTCTGCTGGCCGGAGCCAGGGGATGAGTCATCTCCCGGGGGGAGTGTGAGAACACGAGGTCTGGAGGGACAGCAGGAGGAGAGGGAACCTGACAGACACCAGCGCCTCCCGCCCGCCTGCCCGCCCGCACCTGCTCTGCCAAGGCCGCGCCATCCTCCACGGTGACCTCGACGACACATTTCTTCACAGCGACCGTGGCAACCTGGCTGGCTGATGCAAGAGAATTGCATTTAACCTCAATACACAGTCTCTGGCTCTAGTGTTTGTACTTCTTCACAAATAGTTGTAGTACTGTAGTCTCATCATATCATTCAGAATATAGAGTGCAGCAGGTGCATTGCAAGTTATACACCACACGTGTACTGAGGGCAACATGCATGCTATAAATGTACACTCTCTGTACAGTAAACCACTATAATTGTGATTTCATTCAATCACATCACAGCAGGGCCCCTAGGCAATCACACTTATATGTACTTGATCACTCGTGCAGTGAACTGGCATAACCAAGCATAGCAACGCTTGGAAGGAGTTCTATCTGGTTGCTAAGTGAAAGTCATTAGTTTCTCTACTGTGGTTGACAAAAGATTTTTATTTAGATGTCCAATGCTGTTTTGAATTTAACGTTTTCACATTACTGCGAGAAGCTTTGTGCTTCAGCCCAAACTTGAACAAAGGTCAGCGCCTATCAATGCTTGATGCAATGCAAATTGTTATAGATAAAATTCCCTTTGAATCAGTGCGGTAATTTAGACTGGCTGTGCATATTTTTATACTTTGTTTCCTTCCTCTTTTTTCTCTTTCTTTTCATTCAACTCTCTTTCAATCCATCCATCTTCTCTCTGTCTCTTTCATTCTCCTTTCAATTAATCTGCCTTATTTCTCCCATTCACTTTTTTCTTTTTCGTCCTCTCCCTCTCTTTGCTTCTTTCTATCACTCCTTCTCTTCATTTCTTTAGGCCAGTGGTCTCACACTTCCAGCCTGCAATACATTTCCGTGCGGCCCCTTGGTTGATTTAATTTGTAAACTGGCTTTGGGACTGCAGCTGCACAGACTAGCATCAATTGCGCAAGTCGATACTGCTGTGGGTCAGCCAACCCAAATAATCAAAAGAGATAAGGGAACCAGTGACTTGCCAGAACATGCTACTTATCACTGAAGTATAAATGCAAGCAAACATGTCTTTCTGAAAGAAACGGAAAAGTTGATCATGGATCAGTTTCAAGTAAAGTGGACAATATGACATCTGTTATGCACAGAGAAAAAGGTTCAAAGTGCCATTACACAATCAATCATGCAGATGAGTAGTCTGTGAGGGAGAGAAAAACATAACTACAAAGACACATCCTGTCACCTTTCACAAGATCCAGAAAAGAATGTAATGCAGCTGTTAAGTTAGTCATATGGTTACCAAAGCAATAGCCAAAGGAATTTAATGAGGAACAGTTTCTGACTGAAGAGACTGAATGTCATTTCAAAAATAAACGTCAGTCTCAGATACAATGGCAGCACGTACAAATTCAAACTACTGTACGTCTCACTTGCTGTGTAACTTCTACTTAACACAAACTATGTCACCCGTTCCATTGCTGATCCTCAGCAAGCAACAGTAAACCCTCAGCATCCGTCTCCTCTGTCCCTTGTCACTGTGAATGCTGCCATAAGCTAGCTTAATGAAAGCAGAAACAGGTGGCTGTTGCTACACTGTGACCGAGGTTCTGGAGGTCTCCCGTAGCTGCTGCTGACGGCAGGGCTTTCACAGCCTGGACTTTGGCTCACGCTCCCTGGCCTGTGAGCCCTGGGTCTGCTGCCACCACCCTGGAGCTCGTCCAGACACGCGGCCAGGGGCCCGGAGCTGGGGCTGGAGCCACGGGCCCCCCCTGTGGGTGTGAGCCTGACCGGGGCCAGTGTTGGAGGTACGGCAGCCTCGGCGTGGCCCTACCAGGGGTATGAAAGTGAGCACTCCGCCCCCTCACACCCCCACCCCCCCCATCTGTCCCCCAGGAACCATTATCGATGTGGACGATTTGGGCCGAATTATGCTAGGCTGGGAACCAAACCTGCTGAGCCTCCACTGTTGAGTAGGAGTGTGTGTGTGTGTGTGAGAGAGAGAGAGAGAGAGAGTGTGTGTGTGTGTGTGTGTGTGTGTATGTGTGTGAGAGAGTGTGTGTGTGTGTGTGAGAGAGAGAGAAAAGAGAAAGAGTAAGGGAATAAGAGAACGTGTGTACAGGAGCCTGTGGAGTGTGGATTCTCACCTCCAGGAGGCCGGATCTAGGAACATCTTTTGTCCTTCAGGAATCTGCTGAATAAAAGACTTGAGTGTGTTTTGAGGTGTGTGTGTGTGTGTGTGTGTGTGTGTGTGTGTGTGTGAGTGACCTGTGGGGGTGGTCTGGTGCTGCGATGTCCAGGGAGTGTGATTTCCTGACCACCACCCCCCCCCAGTCCCCAACCCACCACAACTATGATCAACCACATATGCTTCAAACACAAGTAGGGAGGGATGGAGAGAAAGAGAGAGAGGGAGGAGGAGAAAAAGAAAACGCGGCAAAATGAAGGGATAATGCCAGAGATTAGACACCTTCTGCCCCAATGAATTACAGATTCCAGGGGGAGAGATAAGAGGAAGGAAGAGAGGGAGATAGACACCTTTGTGTGGTGTGTGTGTGTGTGTGTGTGCGTGTGCGTGTGTGTGTGTATGGGGCTGGGTTTAGAGAAGACAGGAGGAACAGAATGACAAACAGAATGGACATCAGCCTCTCTTTCCCCCCCTGGAGAGAGAAGTAGGATTTTGCTCTCTGTCTCTCCGAGGGCACTGAGGCGGCTAATCCTTTCATCAATAATGTTTTTCCCCCCTCTGCAGAACTGTCCCTCCTGGAGGTGGCCACACGTGCACCCCCCCCCCCCCTCTTCTTCACATCCTCCTCTTCTTCAGCACTGTTGACCTCCGAGCACAAGGGTCTGATGGAGTGTGGGGACATGCCAATGCCAACACAGCCCCATCACCACCCTTCTCATCCCCTAGATGATGCACATACACGCATACAGACACACACGCACACACACACAAACATGCACACACATACAGTACACACACACACACACAAACATGCACACACATACAGTACACACACACACACACAGTCATTTGACGGACGCATGCACACACCCAAACAAATAATACACATATTCACACAGAACACATGTATGCCTTCGGCCTCAGAGACACACACATATGTCCCTTCTGCTTTTTCTCCCACACAGGAGAGGCACACATACACATATACACACATACACTCACACTCCAAAATTAACACATGATTTTTTTTCTCATGCCATCTCCAGATCCTATAAGGCCAAACATCAGGCCTGCTCTCTCTCACAGCTCCACCTTCACACCCCCAATCCTCTCACATACAGGCATCTCAATACCTTAGTGCAGGACACTAGGTCTGTCTACCTACCAACCCCCCCCCCAACCCTTTTTCTGTCCAAATCTGGGATGTGTTGACTTATGCTGCTTTCCAGTAGTCTTGTAAATCATCGTACACCCACCCGTACAACATGTACGAATGAGTGGCTTTAGGAACGCCTTTCCACGAGGGGCATTAGCAGGAGGCTAGTCATTGTTATTGTTTTGTGCTACATGTAGCCTCTAGCTAAACGGCTTGAAAACAAATTGTTACATTGTATTGCAGGCACAGCAAGACCGTGCAATGCATGAATTGGTGACCGGATTGAAGCAGCAATGTAATCTAGTGTGTAAGAGCATTACATCAACATAAACATGACCAACACAGTACATATGCAAACAAAATACGTCATCTCATCTCAACTATGGGCGCAGCCATGTTTGTTGTAAGGTCGTACGTCCACCTCGGGGTACTCTCAAGTACTCCGAGGTAAAGTGGGCGTGCCTGCCCAAAATGCCGCAAGAAAGCTGGGTAATTTACACTTTCCAACTCGGGCGGCGGATTTACGAGACAACCCGACAGCACCATTATCCCAAACCCACCCCACTTCCCATAATCCCTCTGTTCCCCACCCTCCTCCTCCTCTTCCTTCTCCCCTCATTGCTCCTCTAGACCTGTCTGGCTCAGGGGTTATGTGAGCTGCTCTCTCATCCCCACTCTCATCCCCTCTTACCCCCCACAGACCTGTCTTCCCGTGCGCTCTGGTCAGAGTTGATATGTAGGGCAGAGCTGTCACAAGCTCTCAGAGCACTGGCCTGGACCTGCGCCTTCGGGCCCGAAGCTGTGCCGGAGTCCCAACCCCACCCCCACCACCCCATCGCTTCTTCGTAGCGCTCCTCCGCTGCCGAGCCTCCTGCCCGCTGCTCGCCAAGCAGGCCAAAGCGCCAACTCCTCCAACCCAGCCTGCTCAAAAGTGGCAATTAGTCTGCACGTGTGGTCGGCATGCCATCCGCTGCCAGGGCTGAGAAACCCACAGGGAGGCTCTGGCCATTTAGACTGAGTCCTTATGCATTTATTTATTTATCTGTCTATTTATTTATTTATAATGTGCTTTGTCCTAGTGCTTTTTATGTGTAGTCATTTTTATTCTCCCTTCATGTTTTGAGTTGGTGGTTTTTAAGGTTACAGAGTTGGGCTCTTGCCAGAGAGTTGTTTTCGTTATGTTTCCTCAAGAAAATGTATTGGCTGCAGTGTGAGTGTTGTTAGTGTCTCACTCGCTGTTGTAAAAATACTGGGCGTAATGATTTCAATATTCTGGTCTTTTTCAAAGTGAGTCAAGAATTATGGATTATTTGGGAGAAATTCGAGAACTTTTCAAGGCCTATAATGTTGTGACATCCAGGGAGAAATACAAAAACAATGCCATCTTGAGGGACTGCCCCCCAAAAAAGGACTGCAGTGAAAGTGTGATGTATTTGCCACCCAGTCCAAAATGAAAGAATAAGAACCATATCAACAGCCCCTGATCTGAGAATTGTCCAGACAGTCAACAAAACTCAGTGGTGTGGAAATCGCTTATGGTGAGTGGTGTCACTTGCCCTATCACACGCACACAGAGATCTGCCTGCATTAATAGTGTCACACGCATTTATCCACCGATATCATCTGTCCCTCTGAGGAGTATGCTCTGCCCCTCACTCTCTATCTCTTTCTGTCTTACTTTTTCTCTCGCTCTTCAAACAGCATAAACATATTTGAATGCCAGACACCCTTGGGCTGGCCACTGACCTGTGCCTGACCTCCTCTAGGTCGTCTTGCCCACAGGGGTGCCAACGCTTGAGTGCTGGCGCTGCCACCATCGTGGTTTTGGGGGGGGGGGGGGGGTCAAGCGGTAGGAGTCGGAGAACAGGGGGAGGAGTGTCGTCCACCCGAGGCTCATTTTCATGAAGTTTACCACATGTGTGTGTGTTTCAAAGAAAATTGAAGTAGGTAATAACACGCGCGCACACACACACACACACACACAAATCACATGGCAAGTCCCACCTTCATATGAACTGCACTGCACTGAAGAAACATGCAGGTCACATTGGTTAGATATTGTTGGTTCTGAGAAGGGGGAGGGTGGAGATCTTTTGAATCTTGGAACAAGCCCACAGCTGGCAAGCAGCTCTGATTGGCGGTGATTGTGTGTTTGCTTGTCGTTTCACCGGAGAGCTCAGTCCTGGCGGAGGAACTCAGAGGCCCACTCCAAGAGCCATGTATGGTTCTAAGATTCCCAGGCCTGATGACCTTTGATTTATCCCTTCACAGCTGAATTGTTTTGATTCTACGGCTTTCACAGAACGCATATTGTCATTGTGAATTGACTGTCTCATGGGGCACCTGGCTTCCCCACAGGATGGACCCACATTAGCCTCTGCTTGAATTATTAACAGGTGTCCTAGTGTTACAGCAATGCAATTTCTAGGTTCCCTATCGCAGAGACTGCGATCTAACACATGGGACGTGACGTAGGCACGGATCCAATCGAAGCACTTTTCACTCACGCCGATAGGCTGAGAAGGTGTCAGTCAATCCCTGAGCCCGCCCCCAGGGCTACAAATATCCATGACGGACGCCGCCTCCACCTCTTTCTATACTTCGCTTCGAAGTGATCTATCCGAGTACTTCACTAGTTATTCGTATCACGTCCTCAGATTGGAAATTGCTCTCAGACTCGAGAGAGAGCTAATCACCTGAGGTGGACAACCTACAGCAGAATTGACATATTGGGCCCTATTTTATTGGTCTGAAACGGAAGTGTCTTCGCGCAAAACGCAAGTGACTTTGTGGGCGGATCTTGGGCGCTGATGCTATTTTACCGGCGGGATATTGACTGTTGTGCCCGACGCAAATCTAAAATGGGGTGGTCTGAAGTAGCTACATTAATCATGGGTGTGGTTTGGGCGTAACGTGCAATAAACCAATCAGAGCGTCATCTCACAATCCCTTTAACAACAGGCACGCTTGTTCCATAGCTGATTGCTATTATGGTGGCGTATTTGCCAGGCGCAGCCAGGAGCGTTCACATCGCTATAATCACTGTTCAGTTGGGAACAGTTAGCTATTGATTTTTCATCTTGACAAAATGTAATACAGAATTGTCACAAAGACATACTTTCCGATGTTTTGGGATCATTCTCACTGAATCACGAGGTTATGAATGCATGGTGATATATTTGCAATGTACAATGTAATCTAACATTACCTCTCTATAGACAATGCATATCTTCCGTCAGTTAATCTCTTCTCTCCCGTGCTGCCGCTGGGGCATTTGGGTTAAATGGCATCGGCATGCAGTTCAACATCACGTCTCCTTAAGTCCTCTAACATTTCCTAATTTATGTCATCAACACATCAGTGATTCGTGAAAATGTGTACGCTAGATTTATGCCTATTTTTTCACATGGACACCACACTGATTTCCCTCTAGTGGTAATATTTTTCTTTGAAATTATGTATGGTTTACAGAAATGGGAACTACATTGTATAGATGAGAGGAGCTAAGTGTGCGTTGCGCAGCACAGGCGGCCAAGCAAGGGCTTTGTTTAAGTTGACCTAACTTTCAACTCTGCACAGTATCCCATTAACTGCGTGACAGTAGACTATTTACAATATTTTCTGTAAAGCAGAGTTTGTAAACACATTATCATCAACTTAATTCACGCACAACATTTATTTGAGCAGGAGAGAGAATAACAATGAATGGATGCAGCAACTACAGAAATTGTACAGAAATTGTAACCATACTTGCTGCTTTCTTGTACTATCTGTTGCTGGTTAACAGCACATGAAAAGCTGATTTAAGCTAATTCACTAACTCAAGACTTCAAGGCCATCATGGATATAAAACGGTTTTTGAAAATAACGAAAGGATGGAGGGAACATAGCAAAGCTTGGAGTTATTTCAGATGGGCTACAACAAGGTAGGCAAAATTATGGTGCTTAAAACCTTACACAACGGTAAATTGGAACAAAACTAAAAGTAACTTTAGCCTTTATAGGGCTGTAGCCTATAAAGTTGTCCAGATTAATAGGTCGTAATTAGGCGTTGTTGTAAAGATATTGCATGTAGATGTTGTACTTTATAGGCTACTAAATATTTAGGTCACCAATGCACGAACAAAACCGGGAAATGGACAAATATTATCAAGGCTTTGAATGTTTCCGTCTGTGCACGGGGGTGTCTGTAGATTGGTGTGCAACGCATTCATTCATGCAGGGCTGTGGTCATGCATGCGCCCTTAAAATAGCATCTGCATTTTCGCCACAGACTTTAGACCAGGGAGTTCCTGGTCTGTGGCGGAATTGTTTTCTGAAACTGCAAAATATCAACAGTGACCGTTTGCGCCGGAACACGCCCCGTCTTTTCGCTGAACCGCCCCCGTGGGCGCAATCGAATTCCCTAATTTACAGGCATGTACCTGTGGAGGGAAAATTCCAATATGCGCTGACTGCAAAATAGGAAAGACAAACGCGCGAGTACACAAAGTCAATTGCGCCGGGACGGAAGATAGAGCCCATTGTATCATATAGCGGCAGACAATGTATTATCATTGCTCTGGACTAGTAAGTCATTTATGTTCATGCTGGGTCCTTTAAAGGTATTTCATGTGGCATGCAATGCCGTAAGAGCACTTTGCACTACAAAGGGTATAGTGTCAAGGTCATATTTTAGGTCAAAGGTCACAAAAATGGCTCAAAATGCCTATTTTTTGCAAAAAACACACAATATTCTAACATTTTGTTAAGTTCAATGTAGAGAAATGTTCATTATGGGCCCTTTGATGGTCTTTCATGTGGTATGTCATGCCATGAGAATAGTTTGCATTATAAAATATCCTATTTCAAGGTCATATTAAAGGTCAAAGGTCACCCAAAATGATCCAGAATTACATTCAATAAGAAACATTAAGCAGAGATCATTACAATGCACAATGTAAAACAAAGTTGACCTCAGTCATAATGTTCTGCATGGTTCACTTCAGCTTGAGCAGTGGAGATGTTTTACGAGCAGATTTACGCAAATGCTGATAACTTCTCTATCACTGTCATTGCTGTCAGTGTCCGTGGCAACGTGTACTTTTCTCCTTTTGGACTGGAGTTGCTCAGTTGCAGGGTTGTATGTATCATCAAAGTCCTTTTAGGCAAGTCCCTCCACTCGGCGGCCATATTGCATAGCTTTTTGGGCACTCATTGGGCATCCTATTCGGCAGAAATGCGCGTGCGCAAGGCTTCACGACACCAACCTTGCTCCAGCGGCGAGTTCACAACACATGATTGGCACGATGTCTTCACAACACACCATATGATTGGCTCAATGTATTCACATCACACCACATGATTGGCTCAAGGAAGGGTGGGATATGTGTACACAACGGCCATGTTGGCGTTACAAACTAGCCCCATGCATTTCTATGGAGGATTTTTTGAGTGCTGTGTCTCATTAGAAAGTCTCTGGTATCATCTGCTGTATTTACCTGCTCTGAGATACTATCAGTAGATTCAGTGGTGGTCTCTATGGTTGCCTCCCCCATAGCTTCTTCGTATGTTGACCCAACCAATGCTGTATCAGCCCTCTTCCGTTCCTCTTCCTTGTTCTGCATGGCCTGCAGGGCCTTTTCCCTCGCATTCTTTCGTTCCATTGTTCGCTCCCACTTTCTATCAACCTGCTCCTCACAGTAACCTTTGCGACCATTACGCATGGAATGCAAGAACTGCCATTTCTCATCCCCCATCTTGATCCCAAAAAGGTTTTCTTGGGACACTCGTGCCGATTTGTTCTCACAAAAAATGTCAACAGATTTTCCATATCCCCATTGTACTCCTTCATGTCAGTTTTCCATTTCTCACTTTGTTTGGACTGTGGCCAATTCATATTGGCGAGGAAGCGGGTATAACGGCTTCTACACACAGTTGCGTTCCATCAAGTGGGTGTTCCTGACGGTAGCTATGCAAATTACTTAAAGTATAACCGTAATTTGATTGGTTGGTGCCGTCCGTCGATTGGCTTGATTGGACGGTGCCGTCTGTCGGTGCAGCAACAGCTGAACTTCTCAATGCGAGCGACGGGAGAAACGCGACGCAACGGACCCACAATTCAGTTCGGCAACGGATGACGTAAGCCCATGTAAAGTGAATGGGATGCGTCTCCAGCACTGCAACACACGCAACTGTGTGTAGGAGCCGTAAAGGGCTTCAATTCTGCTGGCAATGTATTGCTCCCCAATGGTGTATATGTTGCAGAACAACCAGTGGTCTTTTAAAACAGAGGCGAGAATCTTTGCCGCCATAGACCTGGTTCGCAGGACTTTACCGGCCCTTGCAGGGCGAAGAAGATACATCATGCATTCAATGATATCCTTCTTACGGGGCAAGACACCATGAGGGAGGTCAGATTCTTCCATATAGGCCACATCTTCAAGTTCCTTCTTGGATTTTGACCTTGTTCCATGAATACAAATCGCCATTGTTAATTTGTTCGTCAGTACTGGACATGCCAAACTTCAATTATGGTGAATGTGGGTTTTGTCACTGAATAAAAGCCACATCACATGAGACTGTTTTTTAGAAACAAAATATCTTAAGTTGTATGACACTTAACTTTTTCTGCCAGTACTGTGACACATTTCGACGAGAATCATGATTTGATAAAGTGTGGGAATGTTATTGATTTTTTGGGGGGAAAAGGCATTTCGGTGACCTTTCACCTACAATATGACATTAGACTTTTCATTGTGCAAAGTACTCTTACGATATAACATGACACATGTGAGATCATTAAATGGTCCAACATGATAATATTTGTCGGTTGTAATAGGCCAAAAGTGGAAAAGTTGTGAAATATGGCAAAAAACACGCATTTTCAGGGTTAAAAAAGTAATTTTGGGCTTGGGGGGGGTTTGGAAGAAAATTTCAAAAAGATTACACAGGAGTGCTTAAAACATCTTGTTGCATCAGGAAATCAGGGCTATTGTGGTATTTGGTATTAACACCCCCCCCCCCTACTATAAGGACAAAGGACACAGCAATTTGTTGACACTCGAGCAAGAACACAGCTTGTGGGAGAGCCCTCTTAGCAATCACAGCAAAAATGGAAACATAGGATGGCTAGTTTAAATGCAGCAGGGGAGACCTGGGGTCACTATTACAGTTCACATCTCAGGCACTTCCTCAGGGCCTCTCTCACAGGAGTGGGTGCACACTGATTTTTCAGTGACCTTCAAAACCAGTGGAGGGAGAAGAACACCCTTGAAGCACTCCATAGAAGGATGCAGAATTGTTGGCACTTGAGGGAGGAAGCCATATGTGGAGATGGACATTATTGTACTTGCATGGAGAGCTGTAAACGGAGAGGGCTGAAAGCACCTGTGGCCATTCAGTGTTTCAGAATCAGAATTAGACAACAGACAGACTTACACACACACATGCACACACACACACAGCAGCAGTACAGTGCCAACACACACACACACACACACACACACACACACACACACACACATACACAATTGCAGTGACAACACAAAAACAAGCACACAGAGAAAGACAGCAGTGCAGTGCCAACACAACAACATAAACATGTATACTCACACACAGACAGCCAAGTGTCTGGGATTCTGGAGTATACATTGCATCCGTCTAAGATGTCGATCTTTTAAGAGAATGTATTTGGTTTGGAACATTTTTAACATGGTCAAACCAATCAGTGATATTAATCTTTGCTATGTGACATACATATGACATTACATAATGAAACACTGGCAGCTTGTTTGTTTCTGAAAATGACTCAAGATTAAGCGTTATGCCATGATTGTTGAAGTTCCCAGAAACGATCCTCAAAAAGTGCTGAAATGACAAGCTGTGATTGATGTTGTGACCACATCTTAAATCAGCTGTTTGATTCAAGCGTAGAATGGAAAATAAAGAACTCATCAGATTTGGCTTAGAACTCAGCCATCTTTCCAGACTTTTCTCACCAGCAGTGGTTTAATTCAACAGATATGACACAATAATGTGTTTATCAATGTTCCCTGGGATTCTGTGTATATTGCCAGTTGCATTTTTTCATCCTGAAACGTGTATAAATGTGGGGGAAGATCACAAGGAATCAGAACACATGGATTATACCGGAATGTTGACAAACATTATTCATCCACTGTTCCTTCAGAATCAAATTGTTTCACTAGGCCCACACATCTTGTCATTGTTGGCACCAAAAACAGATATGGCAACAAAACACACATTTTGCTTAAAGAAAATAAATATATATACAGTAAGATACATAGAAAAGAGAGTGCAATGGTCATGCGCGGTCATCCTTGTCGACCTTTGTTACAGAATACAGTACTTTGCCATCACCATATATGACAATATGTCAGGATAATGGGTGTGTGTGTGTGTGTGTGTGTGTGTCACACATTGCATCCATCTGTGCTGTGCATCCATCAAAGCTTTGAGAAAAGCTTTGATGAGATCCAGCTCTCATACTCGTAGTCCCCTAATGAAGATGCTGGGGACAGAGGCATGACCATGAGGCTCTCTCCTCTCTTTTCTTTCCCCCTGGGACATCGCTGCTAATGTCATCCACTCCCTCGGTGACCCCGCCCTGTGTTTACCCACACAGGATTGGCCAATTTCAAACTCTCACCACCTATACAAGCAAGGGGACTGGCTCTCACCCGGTCACACCTCCCTCAAGTGAAATTTACTGTATGTGATGCACTCACACTTGATGTTGCCCATCGCTTACAGTAAGACAAAAATCTTTGCTGACCTCATTGGTCTGCAGCACACAATCATTTGTAAACATCCAGCTGGGTTCGACCCAAGTCTTTTCTCATCAGGGGTGATGCAGAGGTCACTGACCCAGGAAACACTCTCTGGGTGTCCTTCTTGTCCTCGATAAGCGACTGGATATCCTGTATATATTAGCATTAGTATTTAAAAGTGTTAATGTGAATGTGTTTCATTATTACAGTCATTTTTTCCAGATGCTTGCACATTGATATAATATGCCAGGCCTAATAATTGAATCTCATGCGTACATTATTTCATTGTTGTGATTTGTGCTGTCTCCATAATGGGTCGTGCACAGACGGTGTAGACGGGGAAAAAGGTGGAGACACCCACAGAACCCATCTGGATGATGTTGATGTGGGCTGAGTAGATCTGTTGAAGTGTGAGAAATCGGGATGATCCATGTGTGTGTGTTTGTGTTGGTCTGCGTTGCCTGTGTCTATGTGTGTTTGTGTGTTTGAGTGTGTGTGTGCGTGTGTGTGTGTGTGTGTGTGTGTAGTGTGCTGTGCTGAATCTGTGCTATATATGTTTGTGCTATATATGTTTGTCTGTGTGTGTGTGTGTGTGTGTCTGAGGTTTCGGCCATATCAGCTCCCCTCCTAGGCCAGATTACCCATCCACTGCACATGTCGTGAGAGCCATTTTTACCCCCACAGTCCGCCTGAGGCCAGAGGCGAGGGGGGAGAGCCCACCAATGCGGGGGGGGGGGGGGGGGGGGGCGTTCGCATGCCCTCCGAGGATCAGGGGAGAAACGCATGTAAACAGGCCAGCCAAGCCGACACAATGTGCTGAGCGCAAAAACAACGAAAATGACCAGTGTGCAGTTATGCCTTAGTGGGGAATAACACTAAGTGGGAGGGGATCTTTCTAACATTTTTGAGGTCGTTTCATGTGGTGTAATGTGCTATTATGGGCAAGATATGGCAGCAGGCTATTTATCTAATGCTTTTAGAGATATATAGCCATTTAAAAAGATGGCACTCTATGTTCTGTTTCTTGTATGCACATGTAGAGACTGGGTTTAACACAGAGACATCCCCTTGTGCTTGTACTAATTCAGAGTGGGAAAAAAAATCATACTGTCAGCATGACACTTAAATCTGAGACATGGATTTTAGAGAGATTTTTGTATGGAGATCATATTGACTGATATTTGCAGTTTGTGATGTTTAGGATAATGGCTATAGGAAGTGTTGACTGTGACCACACAAAGGTTATTTGCTTGTCATTACAATTTAATTTCCATTAAAATAAACAAAACAAAAAAATATATATTTGTAAAGCAACACTGTGCAAGACATTTCCATTAGGGTATGTTTTTACGTGAAGGATATACTAGCCATCAATATAGGCATTTCATTGTATTACTGTGCAATGGCAATACATCTCTATTCTATGAATGATTTACTTCTGTGTTCTGGGCTGGAACACCTGCAAAACTGTAATGGCCTCACCAAATCAGTCATCACCAAAAACAACTAAATTGCCACTTAACAAGCTTTTGTCATAGCCAGTTGGGCATAGTATCCATTGCCACTTGCAACAAAATGTATATTATATTACAGAGTCATGGTGGTATATATTGAATAAAGTAGTGATTTTACATCATAGACAGCTTGTCAGCACCATATATATATATATATCCTTACCTAAGATATTGTCTCACACTGGAAAACCAATCAGTCGGGTCTTTTGTATTCTGACATTTTTCTGTATCTTTGCATTTTGCCCTGTCAAAATAAATGTTTCCACACTGCACCGTGTGCGTAACATGGATCGATGGGCACTCTGTGCTTGCCACCGATGCTTTCAGATTTGTGGTTTTAGTTGCAACCTTAGCATTTCAGTAGCATTTTTGATGGTGTGGTGTTTTGTCTTCAGTTCTTAATAACATGCTGTTGCACAGTACCAATGGAACATGTGATTACTTTGTGTGTGTGTGTGTGTGCAGGTGTGTCTGCATGTGTGTTGGTGTGTGCTTGCGCATACGTTACTTTGTTGCCCCTTACATCAGCGACCAGGACCACGAGCAATCAGTACAATATGTGTGTATGTGTGTTTGGGTGTGTGTGTGTGTATGTGTGTGTTTATGTGTGTATGTGTGTTTTTTTGATTGATGGAGTAATCACAAGGCACAAAGGACTTCATTACCATCGGACACACAATTGCTAACAAGCAATCATGAATACACACAGGTTAGTGACTCTGGCAAAGTCATGGCGGCCATTTCTCACCAGCTCCGCAGTTATCACAAAGTCACCAGAAATTACGAGGCTGGTTTATCAGCGCAACATTAATATACGGAGGTTACAACGGGTCGGACCCAGCACGCGCCAGCGTCAAAACTTCACAGAAACGCCACAAAAACAAACCATATGTATTTTTTTTTTTCTTCTTCTTTCTCTCTCATTTTCCAGGAGAATTTCCAAGAGAGCGAATGAGTGAGAGAGGGCGAGAGAGGAGAAGAAAGAGAGAGAGGGAGTGAAAGAAGGAGGGAGGGAGAAAAACAGATTATCAAGTGTTGAAATTTTGTGCAGGCCCTGCTGTGGCATGCTGTTATAAGGGTCAGCCAGTGGATTTCCTGTGAACTTCAAATGAAATCAGTTCACAGCAAGCCAAACACGCACACGCATGCACACACACACACACACACACTCTTTGGATGTTATTTATTTTATTTCATGGGTCTTTCATGGCTCGCGCCATACAAGTAGTTTACAGAATCCCTTGATTAAATGTGGACATGCCTCACATACGAGTAGCACTTACTTTCTAAGACTTTCTGTGCCTTGCTTTCTAGTTTCTAGAGGGCACATATGTATTAAGGATGTCAGAACAACACGTTATCTTATGTGGGGTGAT
>NW_027468685.1:17250078-17280078 GCF_046254945.1 Alosa pseudoharengus | reverse complement strand
GAGACAGACAGGGTGCCGAGAGAGAGAGTGAAAGAAAGAGAGAGAGGGAGTGAAGAGGACAGTGGGCAAGAGAGTAAAAGAGGAGACGGGAAACAGCAGGTCAGGAGATGAGGTGACTCTCTGCAGAAGAGATAAATGAGTGCCCATCACGGTGAGAGACATATGAAAGGGAGGGGGGAGAAAAAAAAGAAAAAAACACACTGACAGGAGCTGAATGTGTCAAGACAACCAAATTACTGCTTTTTACTGGGGAGATAGGGAACAGACAGGGGGAAATGCAGGACTAGCTGAGAATATGATGTCTTTTCACTATACGTGTTTCTGTATGTGTGTGCGTGTCGTGTTGTGTCGTGTGTGTGTGTGTGTTTCAGTCCAGTTGTTAATGTATGAGCTGTTCAGCTTTTGATTCCTGGCATTCCTTTTACATTAGTCCCAGCTTTTTGCATTTCAGCTTGTAGAGAGGTAAAAGAAAGCACACTGTAAGGTTGTGTACGAAACATTGCTATATCGTTACACCTGCCCAACAGTATTAGATAGCTCATGAAATGCCACATTGACATGTGCGTACATTGCAGTGTGCATGACAGTGGCTATGCAGAGAAAGCTTCTTTATTAACTAGATTTGCGGTTCCGAGGAACTGCAAGAGTGGGTTTGATCAGGGGCATGGAACTCGGCCTCATCCAAGGATTCCAACGGTACCTCATTTATGAAAAACGCAACATCCAATAAGCTAAAACGCATAAATATCGTGGTTGCTATGCTGGTTGCTAGGGCAATCATGCTGGTTGCTATGGTGGTCACTAGGTTAGAAGGCCAGCGCCTCCTGAGAGGCCTGAAGGGTCAGTTCTGAGGTTGTTGGCTGCTGGAACCGAAAAATGGACTGCATTTTCTTAAAAGACAATATGACTGAATGTGACTGAAGTGCGGGCAAAGTTTGCACAGAAATGTACGATTTTTCCCACCCTCATCGACCTTGTCATAAAACTTGTTTAAATGATCACACGACGCCTCCTTGCTGCTTTGTCGTCTACATCAGCCTTTCTCGAACTTCTTTGACCTGAGGCCCAGTCAAGGCATACTTTGGGGTCATAGGGCCCACCTACATGAACCCACCCCCTCTTCCCACCCCCCCATCAAATTGTAATGATATCCCAATTATTATTATTTTTATACTATATTGCTATACATGCACTTCAAAACAGTCAATGTTTAAAATGCTAAGATTGTTCACAAAAGTTTGTGAAAGCATGCTTTACTAATGTAAAATATAATTAGGCCTACAATAGTTTCATTGTTTTTGCATTGTTGCATGATGCTTGCATGAGAAATACTTCTCAAAACGGGTGCCGTTGTTTTGGGATGTTTCCCTCATGCAAGCATTATACACTGATAGAGTATATATATGCTATTTAATTACATTTCATTTGAATGCCTGAATGTAAGAATTCAGGAAACACAATACCCGCTTTTAACATTTCTGTTGTTTACTAGTTTATGTAAATCACATAACACATGAACTGTTTACATACTACTGATAGCCCATTACTGTACACAATAATACTGTGCCCATTCATTAACATATTCTAAACATCAGGCGTCTTGTTTACACATTTAAACCATATTTGCACTTCGAATTTCGACTCCAAATTGTAGTAACTACATCTACGAAGTCTTTTCAAAGATTACGTCGATTTTATGAGATCGCCAGCCCTCAGAAAAGTAGTAACTATTCATTCATTCACTTCCTTTTTTCTAGCTCGCAAAATCGCGGTTGTTCTGTTTACACATTAAAACCATATTTACACTTCGAATTTCGCCTTCAAATTGTAGTAACTACATCTACAAAGTCTAAGGAAGATAACCATGTAGTCTGTTCAAAGATAAATACATTTTGACAAAACTACAGACCTTGTGAAAGTAGTACCTAAAATGACTCCATTCACTTCATTGCAAAATCGCGGTTGGTCTGTTTACACATTAAAACCATACTAACAATTTACATTTCGACTCCACATCGTTGTAACACCATACCAAGGGTCTTATGTTTTTAACACATTTCCAGGGCTTAGTTGTCAGCTCAAAAAAAGCAGTGGCTATTGCTAACGCATTCATTTTCAATGCTTAGCATGTTAGCTAACATTAATAGGTTTGTATGTGCTAACGCTTACATGAACGTTCCCTATTGTGGCTTGTGGGGTAGAATCTAACTTGTTGACACGTTTAACATTACTGTTGTTTACTACTTTATGTAAATCACATGACTATAATAAACTGTACGTTAACTTACTGAGAGCTAAGGTAATTCTGATTCAGACTGCCAAGTAGAAGCTAACATCCAAACAGTGTGATGAATGGCCATCACGTAAAGCATATGACAACAGCAAATAGCTAACGTTTACGTTAGCCTAACTTACTTATCGTTGACGTTGACCCGACACGTTCATAAGTTAGACCATAGACTGATAAGGACGTCCATCAAACTAAAAGGGTTCGTTCTTCGATGTCTCAAATTCGTTCGAATTCCGTGTGTATCCTGTGTATCTTTCGTGTGTATCCTGTTGCCTCTTCCCTGCTGTGGCAACAGGGTTTCACGCGAGATTTACGCCACATCCCAGAGAGTTCTGTTTTCCCAAGATGGCACCCGTCTGTTTATGTGAACGAGACGTGAACGGTACTGTTTTTCTTTTTAATAAACTGCCTGTAGACTTACACATTTCTCAATGCTTCGTTTTACATGTAGATACCCTCATTATGCTACGGTGTAAGTGTGTTGCTATTTGGAGCCTTGGTAGCGATTTATTTTTACTCTACGTTTAGTTCAAGCATCGTTGTTTGGTGGGTCAGGTGACGAGCCGTCGAATCACAGCACAGCACCCAGAATGCATTGCAACACACCGTCATGAAGGGACTCATCGTTAGGTCGGCTTTAAATAGCATACAGAACCTATAGTAATTTAACGTTGTCTGTAAGCTCTGTTGATGAATAACTTAACTTGAATAGTAGTGTTGCGTGGATGTGCATAATATCTATATGAATGTGTGTTTCTCAATGTTATAATCTATACAACTGTATACATGACTTAAGTTTGAATCGAGCTAGCTGGGCATTGAACTGGGCTGAATGGACTGGGAAAAAGTTTTTTTTATTTTTTAAATGACCTGTATGAACATGGATTCACTTTAAAAAAAGATGTTTTTTTACATGACCTTTACACTTGGTGCTGGCAAGGCATTGAACTGGGCTTCATTCAAGGATTCCAACGGTACCTCATTTATGAAAATCGGACATATGGGTCAAAAGTTACATGCACACACCTTCATATACACAGACAGCCCAGCCCAGCCCATTAGACAGTGCCAGATGGCTCAGAACTCTGCCAGGTGCATGCTTAACCCTTAAAGGAGTACCGTCACACCGGTGTGATGGGAATGTTGAGAAATGAACGTTCTAAAGAATATCTGGGTTCATTGAATTCAACATAGAATTTTAGAACCTTCAATTGTTGCGGAACTTAGAATGTTCAAAAACCTACACCTTTAAGGGTTAAACAATTAGAGCTGTGATGTCACAATCAGAATTAGAATCCTGAACATTCCGCCATTCATTTCAATGGGGCCCAAAAACGCAGAAAAACGGGAATAACGCGAAAACGACAAGGGCCAGCGACACGAAAGTAAGAAGCAAGTTACACCGGTTCGGGCCTGAATTTTTGGAGTTCGAACCGATTCGATAGCTCAAACGGTCTAGGAGCAGTAGTTAGTACAAAAAGTGGGTGAACAGGAATAATATATAAGAAAACTTAAGAAGAACAATAGTGGGCTTGCTCCGCAAGCCCATGCTGTGGGCTTGCTGGATCAAACCCACTAATAAACAATCAAGGTATCATTATAATAATTTGCTAAATGAGATATACCAATAATATCACTGACACTACCATTGCACCTTTGTCACAAAGACCTCCAATTAAAGAAACAACTAGCAAAGCATTTGTTTGTGTATATGTTCAGCATTTGGAGATTTATTTTGTTAAACTGAGGATACTGTTATGTTTTTGTACTGAGGTGGTTAAGATGTTAGCTTCATCCAGCAGCCAGACCTGAAGAGGTAGTGTCTTAGAGGTGGTGGTGCATCAACATTTGCTAGATGGAACATACAGTTAGCTAATTAGCAATTGGTCTTACAGTACAGTGAAACCAATGCTAAAATATAGCCGCAAGCGGCAATGGCGGGCCCGAGCACCTGCGGGCCACAACCCGTGACATGTCGGAATCCAACAAAGCACCGACGTGGTGCGTTTGTGAAATGTACATATTTAATGCGTGTGCTAGTTGTTTTTGTATTTTATTTTCTGCCACATTTACTCGCTTGGCCAGGTGGGGGCGTAATGCAAGGCAGGCCCATTGGGTGTCATCATAATCATAATATATATTAACCTGAGAAATTTCAGACCATTCATTTTAAGCAAAGAACATTTCTGATACAGTTTTTGGTTGGCCAGATGGTGGCGCTATGTGAGGCATGAAAATTACACATGTGAATATCATCACAATAATGATATCCAAAATGTTTGTAAACTTTCAGATCAATCACTTAAGGTATTGTCCATTTCTGGCACATTTCCTGCTTGACCAGGTGGTGGCGCTATGCCTGGCAGGCCCATTGGGTGTCTGGATATCATCATAATCATAATATCTATTAACCTGAGAAGTTTCAGACCATTTATTCAAAGCATAGAGCATTTCTGGCACATTTCCTGCTTGGCCAGATGGTGGCGCTATGCTAGGCCTGTGAATTACGCATGTGAATATCATCACAATAATGATATCCAATATTTTATAAAGTTTCAGATCAATCACTTAAGGCATTTTCCATTTCTGGCACATTTCCTGCTTGGCCAGGTGGTGGCGCTATGCCAGGCAGGCCCATTGGGTGTCTGGATATCATCATAATCATGATATCTATTAACCTGAGAAGTTTCAGACCATTCATTCAATGCACTGTGATTTATGACACATTTCCTGTTTATGTGGTGAGATATTAAAATCATATCAAATATATTACAACATTCAAAAATACCTTCACAATTTAACATCAGCGACATCTTGGCATAATGTTTGCCAAATTTCAAATGAATCTGACAAACCGTCTAGGAGGAGTATGTTGAAATTGATCATATGACATCAGTATAATTGTCATTCTTTCTGTTGCCAGTTGGTGGCGCTATGCCAAACATGCATTATGGGCATGTGAATATTATCATTAACATGGTCTTCCATGACCTGTGAAATTTAAAACATTCAAGCCATGCATGGTGAATTATGACACATTTATTGTTTAT
This sequence comes from Alosa pseudoharengus, assembly GCF_046254945.1. NCBI lineage: Eukaryota > Metazoa > Chordata > Actinopteri > Clupeiformes > Clupeidae > Alosa > Alosa pseudoharengus. The sequence goes on along the minus strand of NW_027468685.1, from coordinate 17,274,738 downwards.
GTGGAAGGGTATTAAAATTAATAATTTCGCCATGTCGTCAAATTACAACATATCAAAAAAACGCTTCACAATTTATCATCAGGAACATCTCGGCGTCATGTATACCAACTTTGACATGAATCGGATCAACCGTCTAGGAGGAGTACGTTAAAATTGATCATGTCCACAACGCACAGAATCTCAATTACTTCACTTCCTGTGGGCGTGGCTAATGGCATGTTAATACAAAAGTTGTTTGTTTTTGGGAGTTACATACACCCACCAAATTTGGTGTGTGTATCTAAAACTATATGCCAACCACAAGTCACAGTGACATAAGGGGGCGCTATGGAGTTGCTGGGCAACGACCAGTGCCAAGCTTTTATCCCTGTCTATTCACTGTATCACTAGATGTGTGTGCCAAATTTCAAGACTTTTCGATTATGTGAACCACTTCAAAATATTTGCCAACCACGGGATCAGTCACCTAAGGGGGCGCTAGCGAGGCCCTGGGCCACGCCCGGGGTCAAGCTCTTGTACCTAACTGCGATGTGTGACACCTGACGTGTGTGCCAAATTTCAAGAGTTTTCGACCATGTTAACCACCTCAAAAACAGGAAAGCAAAAAAGTAGAATAACAATAATAATACTCGATAATAATAATTAGGGTTGGGCGATGTCCCCTAAATTGGCATTTGACGATGTGTACAGTAAAACATCGTGATGGACGATGATATCGTGTGTGTGTGTGTGTGTGGGGGGGGGGGTAGTAAACACTAATTAATTACCATGTCTGTACAGAAATACATTTATAATGTTCTACATAAAAAAAAAAAATATTATATAGGCTATACGGCCTGATGAAAGAGGACAGCTAAGAGAGACATACTGACCAGGCTACCGTGTGTAATATCTGCTCCAATCGTCGTGAAAGATGGATAGTCAATCTGAACACTTGCGTGTGCACCAACCAGCGGAATATTACACATTGTCAGCCTTAGTTGGGCCTAGCAAAAAAGCTACTTAAGACTACAATCGTGGTCACTCATTTAACATCTTCAGTAGTACGCTATGCAGCATCCAACGTTATCAGGCTACCGTCTATGCTGACTGTGAGGGCGGCGGGAAGTGAAAGGGCTGCGATCGCGCAGTCCAGACTGGAGGACGAAGTAAAAAAACGTTTACAAATAACGAATCCCGATTACCACTCCGCTGCTTTCTGGGACTTTTGCTAAATGCATGAAATACAAGCCTTACAGTGAAAGACGGATAGGCTACCTTCTGATCCTATAATTAACGAAAGAAATGGTTTATTTTAACACAGAGGAAAAGGACGCATTTGGCGCTCGCTGTAGCCTCGCAAAATATTTGAGCGCTAGAATGTAGCCTAACAATAATAATTCAATAGGACTATTTTCTGCTAAAACATTAGGCTACCTATTACGTCCAATGTAGACTATATAGGCCTGCGAGACATGTAGGCTACAAAAAGACAATAAGGCTACACATTCACGTCAGTCAGGAATTATTTGAATAAGATGGTAGACTAATAAGTCCTTTATTTTACAAGACGGTAGACTAATACGTGATAACTGTTTGACTGACAGCCTTTAAAGTAGGCTCAATTTCATTTCCAGGGAAAGTTTTTTTATATGTTGTAGCCTGTTACAGCAGGTTACAGCTGTTGACTGGCATGTGGGGGCGTGGCATCACGATGGTTGCTTTCCATCGTGATGTCTGTCAAGCATCACGATGGACGATGATATCGTCTATCGGCACAACCCTAATAATAATAATCCTTACAAAAACAATAGGGCCTTGCGCCCTTCGGTGCTCGGGCCCTAAAGATACACAGCTAAAACTAGTTAGCAAGAAGCGAGTGAGCCTATAAGTTAATGTTACCAGCCAAACATGCCCTGAACATTTTAGATGGGCAGAGCAGAGCCCATGTGGTGTAAAACAGATTAATGACTTACCCTCAGATATGGAAGACCATCTACATGTATCCACACACAGCTTCCATCTGGAGCATAAGGCGTAAGACGGTCAGTTCCTCTCCTCTGAGTACATATAAAAATGACCCCGGACATGATAGAGCCTCACTTGCTTGCAGTAGTAGATATGTGAGAAGAAGCTGTGTTAATCAAAATGATTGTGGGGTTAAAGGTGCCATGTGTAAGAATTGAGGTAAAAGTATCCAAAAAATGTGCTACACGCATCAAAAGAATGAGAAAAAATTAGGGCGATGATGTCATTTAAAAAATGACAAGGTATAGTGCTGCAGGGATTAGAGGGTGACAATTTTTCGGGACTCCCGCGGGTCACGGTATTCCCGCGGGTTTCCCACAGTACGGGAGTACATTTCACTGTTGGTAACGTGATTGGGACGGGACAGGAAATAATAAACGGGAGCTGGCGGGAAGCCAGAGATTTAACTAAAAAAATGACACTGCAATGCAGTGAGTGCGCCCAAAGAAGTGAGGCATTTCGTTTTAGAAAAGAGAACCAATTACAACCCACAATACGAGCAAGACAAGCAGCTGCCCTGTTCACAATCAATCAGCTTCAGCGATAGGCCCTAAGACAAAATGGATGCAAAGAAACAGTTACAGGCGTCAGCAAAGGTCAGCTCTATTCGATTGCACGAGCTGTACGGGAAAGCGATTCTCGTTGAGTTTAATGTGTCATGCAATGTTGGGGCATGGCACCTCGACGATCGCATTCCTCAATATATTTATCGCTTAACCCTGGCGGAACACAAAAAATAGTTTTGTTTACTCATAGCAACGTTGCTATGCTTCGCTGGTTTAACGTGATGAGAACGGTGCAAACTTAACTGATGGGATGAGATCTATGAAATGATTTAAGCATAGCCTACAGCAAAGTCCTGAAAATATGTAATTTTAATGTAGCCCAAAATTATCGGCTATTAAAGAAAAGTTAGACAAGGCTTTCTGCCCTAGCAAAATGTATGGTCACTGCACGCTACTGTAGCCTAACAGTCGGATAACTTTAGACATCAACATAGGGAGCGGGACGGGATTCGGGAGTCTTTCGGGATTTTGCGGGACAGAATTTTTTTGGGGGGGCTGTCACGTGATCGGGATATGATGGGAGTATTTGTGCGGGCTCGGGATGGGACGGGAGTGAAAATTGCTTCCCGTGTCACCCTCTAGCAGGGATATCAACCTGAATTAGCATGCTAACAGCCACAGCCCGACAGGTGTCATAATACCAGTTTCGGCCATTTGAGGCGGTATGCGGGCAACATAACCACCAGCCAAACTGCAATACACGTGTCTCGGTTGTTACTCTAGGGTAGACCAACTCACTTTCTGGAGGTATACTGCCCCCATTTTTTATGGAATGTGGAGTATGAATTGATTTTTTGGCGGACATTACACATGGCACCTTTAAACTATTCAAGTTATGCCAGTGTCTCAGACATCTGCAGTGAAGTGTACATTAAAAAAATAGATCTCACCAGTAACAGTTGCCAACTCAACCTTCATAGTAATCCTCATAGAACTGGAACTTCAGGTACAGTATGCTTTGCAGATGAAAACATTCACATTTGTTAATCTTGTCAATGTCTACTGTAACATCTTCACAAAATTCAGTGTGATATTATGTTATTCTTTTAGAGATATTTGTGTATGTTGCATGTTGTATATGTTACTAACCTTGTAAGAGTCAGAAAAAGAAACCATTCTGTTTACTGTTTGTTCTCCTCTCCTAAGGGTACCCCACATGCCTTCTTGCTGGCATAGAGGACTTTAAAACACTGCATGGCATCCGGTCACCATATTAGCTGGGTGTCAGTGAGCCAGAACCATGGCTTGATACTTTTACTAGACACGGCGGTGTGGAGGTGTAATGGTGGACCCTGAGCCGGTTTTATAGTCTGTAGCTTTTTAGTGGAGCCTTGGGCGTCGTTTGGACATGAGCAATAATGAACCCTCGCGCTGGTTGTTTCTTTGCAAGCTGTTTCACCTTTTACAACTAATTTGAAACAAATGCAAAGTCACCCCACAGTGCAGGAGTTTGCGGCCTCTGGATATTCTCCCTGCTGTCCTAACCTTACGTCCTGTCCTTGTTGACCTGTTAGAGGTGTGCATAATATAAATTCTTAATATTTGTCTGAAATAAATTACTGAAATCCCTTTTTTTGTAATAACAAAATGCATGTTTGTAATTAGATGGTAGCGCTTGCACGTTTGACTGAGTTGCTTGATGTGCTATGGTGATTAAGGATAAACAACTAAGGGTAGAAAAACAACTTCAGAGTAAATTAGCTTTCATTTTTGTGTGGGTGTGCTTATGTGTGATTGGTGTGTATTTATCATGTGTATATGCTCATGTTTGTTAATGTGTGTCCGTACGTGTTGGTGTATGTGTGCATGTTTACCATATGTAGCTATGTGCTAGTGTCAATGTGAGTATTTAATACTGTGTGTGTGGGTGGGTGTGGGTGTGTGTCTGTTTATGATTTTTCTTTTTCTTTTTTTGGTGTGTGCCAGGCTGAGTTCAAGGGTGTTGGTAGAGGAGCCCTTCATCTGTTGGTGGGTTTAATTAGTACACTGAAGTCATTCCTCTCGTCGCTGCCATGTCCAGATCTATTTCCAGCAGCGCTCGGCTAAAGCCATCATTTACTGGGTTTTTATGTCCTGCGTCCGGAGGGTCAACCAGAGTTTAACACTTTTTTCCCCCTCCCCTCGCAGCTTCAGGGGTGCCTTAAATTCATCACCTTGCATGGTGAGTTTTGTGTACAAGACCGGTGCGTGGCTGGTTTGTATCGCAACGAGCGCGAGCGCGATTTATCAAGATGACAAACGTTGGGATGAACTCCCAACTCGTAAAATGTATGAAGTGAACTCGCGTGGAGAGATGGGATGTTGGAGGAGAGTGGAACGTTTGAAAACGCACGTTGTAACTTTGCTCTTGTGAGTTTGACCTTCCCGGGAAAAACGGGACCTGTCTAGTCCGTATCATTAATTCAGATCTGTCTGTGAGAGTGCCAGTTTCTTTTCCCTGGAAATTCCTCCAGAGCTAGAGATTCCCCTCTAACTTTTTCTTCTCTTTTTTTCTCCCTTTCTTTCTCTTTTCCCTTGCCACTGGATCCATGACAATTTGTTTCATCGATGCGATTGGACGGTGGTTCTTCTCGCCGCGAGGCGCGGAGCGTACCTTTCCTGTCCTCGTCTATCTCTGCTTCATCTGAGCCGGGGCTGACAGATCTCGCCGTCTTCCTCTCCCGCACCCCCAAGGCACCAAACGAGTCGAACGAGGAGTGCCTTTGATAGGAGTGATCAAGACTGGCATTCCCATACCGACAGGTTTCACCAACATGAGAGGTGAAGGAGAGAGGGGTGGGGTGGGGTGGGGGTTGGAGGAGATATGTGTGCACCCATTACCCAGAAGGCCGTGGGGCTGATGGGACCTAATCCAGTAGGGAGGGAATGGAAGCATGGTTGAGTTGAGAAAGATAGGGGGTGGTGTGTGTGTGTGTGTGGTGGGTGTTGCAGTTGGGGCTCACAGAGGATGAAAGGATTCTGGCATGAAAGAGAAGAGGGAAAGGAAAAGAGAGAGAGAGGGAGAGAGAGAGAGAGAAAAGACAGGGAAAAGGCAGAAAACCCAGAATAAAAATAAGAGGGAAGAGAAAAAAAGGGGAGGGAATCGAGATGAGACGCGAGCAGACGAGATGAGACGAGGTGCTTGAGCAATGACTTGAAGAGCTGTCACCGGCTGAGGATATGCTGTCAACGACGGAGAGGGGCTGCCTACAACGCCCGCACAGCCACACTCGACACTCACGCTGAATGACAGACCACGAAAATCACCATGAAAATATAAGTGAAAACGCATTCTCTCTCTCTCTCTCTCTCACACACACACACACACAACCATACACCTGGGGAGAAGAGGACAATAAAAAGGGAAGAAACCGCTAGCAGTGTCATCAACTGTAAAATGCAGCCCCCCCCCCCACACACACACTTTTTAGTGACATATTACGGTTGTAAAGTGGTCACACGGACAACTCTTTTATGCTTTGATGCTATTCTGGCTCTCTCTCTCTCTCTCTTCTTTCCCTGTCCTTTTTTTTTGCTCTTCATTGTACATATGGTTCCTGTCTTCTCTGAGAAATAAAAGGTCCTGCTCTCTTAGAGGATGGAAAAAATAGGCTGTATAGGTCAACTGTAGTATCTTTTCAGTTAGGTGACTGTTATATGTATGGAACATAATGAAAAGTAAAGAGGCTGTCGTTTGTCGGCTTTGTGTGTGTGTGTGTGTGTGTGTGTGTGTTTGTGTAGTATGATGGTCTGGTATCTGCCAGCTGAAATATTCTCTGTCTGCATATTTGCAGCATATTTCTGGAAGCTTCTTACTCATGGTGAAACCTGTGTCAACATCCTTCAGTGATAAACCTCAAACTCCCACTTTATCAACACAGATGTGTTTTTTTTAGTATTCTGACAACATTACATACAGTAGGTGTCTATCTCCTGCTGCTCTAGCCAGATTTGTGTGCTCAATGATTCAATTTCATTTGATGTATGTCCCAGTCTTTGTTTAATGTGGCATATATTCTGACCCTCTGAAATGATCTGGGGACCATCTTGTTTTTTATTTTATATTTGTATATTTTGTTTTCTTTTTCTTGTGTTAAACTGCACCATGAGGCCTGTTATGGCAGAATTCATGGAGGGATCTGCCTGGTTATTTTCCTGAGCCCCAGTGACTTTATGATTTTTCCTTTGTTGTACCTGGTTGCCTTTCAGATACACGTCTGCAGCCATGAGCGTTTATGGGCATCTAGAGAGCTGGCGGGTGTGTGTGTGTGGTTGAGGGGGGTTACACGTTTCATGTCATGTAGCAACACACTTTCCCACCACAAAGGAAGAGAAAAAACACTACAGACAGACTCAAATTACCTCCCGAATAAAATAACTCAAGATCCTCACTCTCATGTTCTCTCTTTAAACTGGCGGACATTGCCCTCTGTGGAGTAGCTATTGATGGCTACGCTGTTGGGCCATAGCCACACAGTGTATCACCACTATCCTCTGTGTTTATTTTGCGAGAATAAACATTTGTTACTATGAGCTTTATCATTCAAACTGTTGGCTGGATATCAATCGTGTTGGAAAAGTGAAAGTTGCTGACGGTTTGGACGTTCTGAGATTCACCCGGACATCGCCTGTCAAACAATCTGCATGGATGTGTGTGTGTGTGTGTGAGTGTGTGTGAGGTAGGGAGAGAAAGAGAGAGACAGTTGTTCTCCTCAGTTTAAAGATATACTAGTCGATGCTCCTGTCATCTACTACTTGAGATCATTAAATGGAGCCGCTGACATGTAACACAAGAGTTGGCCCTAAACCTCCTCTGGGTCTTCAACACTCACAGCTGGGAACTGAAAAACAAACTGTGTGTGTGTGTATGTGTGTGTGTGTGCAGGAGCGAGGGAAAACCTGAGAGAGAGAGAGAGAGAGAGATAGTGGAGCAGGAGGAGAGCAAAAGAAGTCTTCTCCGTGGGGATGCTGCTTTAAGAGAGCAGGTATGTGGCAGTTGGCATTTTTCTTCAGATATGAAGACTCCCAGTGGAGACTGAGTCCCATGGAAATTCCCTCAGGATGGCCTTTTTGTAGATTTAATATATCTGATGAAGGCCTGGGCCCTCTTTGTTACAGCCATTGTATTCCTCAACAATTAGCCTCGTGGTAATTAAATTATATTATAGCTGTAATCATTAGTTTCGTTGTACATTGAAAGAGCTTGAATGGAGATCTCACATACTGGTTGGAGAATTTCTGCATGGCTTTTGTAGTCTGCTTTTGTAGACCGCTTGCCCTTGCTCCTCTGGACAGTAGATAAGCATATGTTACCCCGATTAGTCCTTAAGTGGCCACTGTACGGGGGGTCAGGGAGAGGAGAGCGTTCGAGGCGCATCCCCACCAAGGCCCTTAATTAAAGGGGCGCAGTCAGCGGGGCAATGCACTGTGGGTACCCAGCATCCCTTCTGTCAGCCGTCTGCGCCGTGTCCCATCCAGTCTGGGGGAACAGACAGGGGAGGAGAGAAAGAGACAGTGTGTGTGTGTGTGAGAGAGAGAGACAGAAAGAGAGAATAAAGAGAGAGAGAAAGATATGACCTAGGGAACACAAAACAAACCTTTAGGGTAGGTGAAGAAGTCAGACTGGACAATACACACACACACATGCACACAAAACAGATACAACAGATGGGTAGGTGGAACAGGTGCAGAGATGGATACAAGTAACTCCTAGTGAATACAAGAAAACTTGAATGCTACAGGAAAGGGAGCAAGGCCGTAGCCATGATGTCAACATTGGGGGGGACCAAATCTGTGGTGCGGTGTGAATTTCAATAACAGAATTTCAATACATTTCCTGCCATGCAAAAATATTATAAAAATCACAAACAAGTCATTAGTTAAGTCAGTCAATTAGGATATGCCAAACTTTTCACGGACATAGGCACAGATGGATTATGAACCCCTGGGCATAGATGCAAAAAACCCTCCCCTGTTAAGATAGGGGGGCCCGGGCATACTTCCCCTGAAGACTTAAAAAAAAATGACCCTTTATATTATGACGACTTGTGAGATTTGTGGAAATAGAAGAGAAGGGCGGAGAAGCAACTTCACACCTTCTTAGGCTTCAGGGCCCCCTGAGCTTTTGGGCCCATGCAGTAGGTCCATTCTATAATCCATCCCTGGATATAGACCTATGGTATGACTCCATTTGTCTCCAAAATGTATATTTTAAAAGATATTACAAACTAGAGTATCTTTGATAACCACTCTATTACACTGAATGCTTACTCATAGGTTTGGACCTATAGCCCAATCATATTTTGTATTTTAAATTGTATTATTCTGGCGGCTAATCACACAATTTTAAGGTAGTTTGAAAGGGATGGGATTCAAGATACTAAGACAGGTCCCTCTTCTGTCTGACTCACCTCAAGTTACCCTATGCATTATTTGGTTTCTGACAGAAATAACGTTTTGTGTTAACATGTAGAAACACAGCCTTTATTTGGTGAATGGAGGAGGAAATTCCTTCCTTTGGTTATTGTCCGCGATTCACATTAACTGTAGGCTATCACCGCCATTGTAAAAGTTTTTTCAACTTTTGTGCCGTCGCCACAATTGAATGCTACGTTTTGCCTGCATGGATGCGCGATTGAGTGCGCATCTAAATGTAACATGCAAGATGCAACAACCATTTATAAGAGGCTTATAAACCGGTTAATTTCTGACATTACTACTAGCATATGAATGCATTATTTATGTTGTAAGACATGTGAAAGAAATGAATGACACAGGCACGCACAAATTCAAATAAAAGGACACTACGTTTCACTTTCGCTATAATTGCGAGAAAATAGGCTACAATATGGAAAATGCTTCCAAGTTCCCTTTGAGTCTGATCAGCTTCAAAAATGAATGGGGTTTCCTTAGACAGTGCTACACCTTTTCAACAAGTTTTGTGAGAATTGTACCGGTATCTTTTGCGATATTGTTGACAGCCTGCACCGCAGCAGGGTTCAGGAAGCTTTTGATAGCGCACGCCTCAAACGATAAACGCAAAACCTCCAGGACAAACCACTCACAGTGTAGGCTACTCTCTCTGAAACCATCAATAGGTCACTCATTTGTGCGTTATTTACGTTTGATTGCATTTCAGATGGTGGGACTTGTTGGTTTCCTGTAGTAGCCTATAGCGTATTTTTTCCTTTATTTATTTTTCTATCTCCAAATATTGGGGGGGGGGGGGACATTTTGGTCACATCTGAATATTGGGGGGGACACGTCCCCCCCAAAGTCTATGGTGACTACGGCCCTGAAAGGGAGAGTGAGTTGCTGGAAATACTGGGGAAAAGGGGAATAACACCAGGGTAGGTGGGGTATGAGAGAGAGCGAGAGAGAGAGAGGACAAGAGAGAGAGAGAGAAAGGTGGTGATCTGGAGAACACAAAAAAAAAGATCCAGAGGGTAACTGAAAAAATAACACAGAACAAGCAAGCAAGAAAGGAAAGAAAGATAGATAGAGAGAGCAAGAGAGAGAAAGCAAGAAAGGAAAGAAAGAAGTAAGAGAGAGAGAGAGCAGGAGGGAGAGGGAGAGAGAAAGCAACGACGGTGGTATATGAAAGAGAAAAGGGAGACATAAGAGGGTCAGGCAGAAAGAGAGAGAGAGCAGGATGGAGAGAGAGAGTGAGAGAGAAAAAGAGAGCCAGAGCAGAGACTCTTGCAGGAGAGCTGGGTGCTGGATTGCAATCGGATTGCATCAGTCGTGGGTAACGAGATTGGGAGATGCCAGGCTTAGGAGCGCTAATAGGTTTTGTGCTGGCTGGCTGAGGAGGAGGAAGAGGGAGGAGGAGGAGGAGGAGAGGAGGGCTCCAGGATAGCAGTGCATTTTTCTCTCTGACAATACAAAGGCTCATCCCCGGCGAGGCCACTGTATTACGGCACAAGCAGCCTGCCAAATTCACTGGCTGTCACTCCTATTAGCCTCAGTGGTGGACGTCTGTGTGTGTGTGTGTGTGTGTGTGTGTGTGTGTGTGTCTGTGTCTGCCTGTCTGCCCGTATGTGTGTGGTGTGCTGTTTTTATGTTGCTGTATACATGTGTGTATGTAAACATATTGTTGCCTGTTTTCTTGTAATGACTGGTGCGTGTGTGTGTGTATGTAAACATTTACGTATTGTTTTTTTTTTACTGTATGTGACAGTTTGTGTTTTGGTGTGCAGAACTTACAGGCAACACATACAGTGCATATTTACTCGTGTGTGTGTGTTTGTGTGCGTGTGTGTGTCTGTCTGTCTGTCTGTGTGTGCATATTTGATGTGTATAACATACATATATGAAGGTTTCAAAACGCTATATCCTCCACTTCAACGGATTTTCATAAATCACTTTTTTACATTTTGTTTTCCAGGTGGATCAATCTCAATTTAAACTGCAAAACTGCAATTGTATTGATATTACTTGAAATACACAATTAAATAGCATGATTTATTCATGTTTTTTTAAAATGGTGATGTAGCATTTTGAAACTAAACTCTTCATATGTACTTGACACACAGTGATTATGCGTTTGCGTGAGGGTGGGTTTTTTTCATGCTTTCATCTTCCCTTTGGATGTTATCCATCAACCAACAAGGTTCAGGAAAATAAGACCAATTAACAGAAGCCGACAGCTATGGAGCAGAAAAGGGGAGGGAGCACGGAGAGGAAATCATTTTAGCCCGATCTCTGTCGCTGAACGCAGGGGCCATCTGACAAGTCAATGCCAACGTCTGAATGCATTTGGTACCTTCACAAAAGAGCCGAGGAGAGCAGAGATGCTTTTGCCTTGTGAATAGAGACATTATCCACGGTGAGGGGAAAAAAGAAAGAAGCAAGACAAGGTCGCACTAAACATACCATTTTCTTTTGTGTGAGCATGTGTACTAAATGATGCCCCGACACTTTAGAATTTTTTTTCGAAGGCTACATCCTTATTTGGATACAGCGTTTTTTTTTTTTTGTCTTTGCTTTGCTTTTTCGGTTGCCATAGGATTTGATTTGTTTAATAACGACAAATTGGAAATAACGACATGATTGTGTGTGTGTGTGTATGTGTGTGTGTGTCTGTGTCTGTGTCTGTGTCTGTGTCTGTGTCTGTGTGTGTGTGTGTGTGTGTGTGTGTGTGTGTGTGTTTGGAGAGTGTGGAGGGGAGCATCCAAATCAGAAGGAGTGGAGTACTGATATGAAAGGCCGAAGCGATTCATGTGTCTGTAATGCGTTTGTTTTTTCACTTTAAATGAAGGGTTTTAACGAACTGTTCCAGACGCCTGCCTGCCTTTTGGCGCTTCTTAATCCCCAGCAACAGCACGAGTTGCTGGAGTGTTGCGACATCCTATGTCATTTGACGAAAACAAGTCCTTAATTTAAGAGCCATGTCTCTCTATACCAGTCTGCAGTGAACCATTATAGTGAAAAGCTGAGTGATAGGGCCTAAAGAATTGGCTGTCTCCAACAATAAGTTATTTTACTTTCCATAATTTCCTCTGCCTAACTTATCCACTCAATAATATACATTCCATATGATTTCATATTCATGCCTGTAGCGCACTAATCTGGGATCATATTGATCTCTGTGGCTTTCTCTCTTCTCCTATATAGCATATGGGCTCAGAACATAATCACTGCCAGAGAGAGAGAGGTTGAGACTTCCACTGTTGACAGGATTTACATCTGAACTGATTATTAATGTGATTAATTATCTCACGCTCTCTCTTTCTCGCTATACAAAGATCACACACACACACACATACACACACAGAGAGAGCCTAATACATAGACATACACAGATATCCTTCCACATCTTTCTGTGTTCTAAACCACAGTGCCTCTCTTTAAATGGTGATGCCTCTTCATGACAAAATGGCACCTTTGTATTATTTGTGTGTGTGTGTGTGGGGGGGGGGGGATCAATAATGCAAGTCCTTTTGAGTCGGAGCCCAAAGGCGATATGCTCCTTTCAGTTTCACAGCCCTATGATCACTCGCTGCGCCTCATGAAAAAAGCATCTGCCATGCTCCTGGGGTGGATATATGAGTGTGAGTGTGTATGCGTGTGTGTGTGTGCGTGTGTGTGGGGGGGGGGGGGGAGAGAAGAATGAGAGACGTCTGGTGAGCATTTTCTCCCCTGTGCAATACTTTCACACCAATCACTCCTTTGAAAAACGCCATCGCCACGGAAAAAAGCTCCATTGAACATCTGTTGCCTAAGAAAACTCTTTCTCTCTCTCTCTCTCTCTTTTTTTGTTTACCTAAAAATAAATAACTGTCAGAGTGGCCGTGACATGAAAAGACCAAACTCGCTCCCGAAGCCGCGAATTAAAGGCCCATTACAACTAATGGTTGCTATAGATTTTTAAAGGATTGATGAAATGCAGGCGGCTAATTTGGTTAGCGTTGTGGTTTTATGGAGGCAAATTAGCACCAGATATTTAACTCCACTAAACCCGGAGTGGGTGATGGGCTTGTGGGAGTCTCATTTAAAATACTTTCCAGTTCCCGGCTTTGTCAGCCAGTCCTAAATTACCACTGCAGTTAGAGATTTCTAACACCAGCTCTGCTAAACAAGTAGGAGAACCCATTTTGGCTAAATTGGGTTTTCATAAGTGTGTGGGGGGAGGTGTTTGTGTGTATGTGTGTGTCTGTCTGTCTCTGTGTGATGTATGCTATGTGACTGTGTTGTGTGTGTGTGTGTGTGTGTATCTGTGTGTGAGATATATGGTATGTGACTTTGGGGTAGCCAGCAGCATTGAGGTGTGTGTGCAGTGGCCTCCCTGGTTGTTCAGAGGCAGAGGCGTAGGCTAATCTGCCCATTACCATTCCGGTCATCTCCTCGGCTGGTATTTGTGCAAGCCCACATCCATTTCAGTAATAGAGCCCTGGGACCCCGTGTCAAAATGTCAGCTCTTTATCAGTTCGAGAAGCACTGGGGGCCAAGACTCAGACGATTCATAACAACCCCCGAACACAGACTCGTATACACACACACACACACACACACACACACACACATACATACACACACACACACACACACACACACTCTCTCTCTTTCTCTCTTTCACTCACTCACACACACACACACACACTCTCTCTCTCTCTGTCACACACACACACATATGCATACATACAGTACACAAACACACTCTTTCTATCTCTCTCTCTCTTTCTTGCTCTCTCACACACACACGCCTCTACGCCACCTTACCCCCCCCCCCATCCCCGCAACCACCACCAACACCTCCAAACACAAGCGAAATACATCACCCAAACCATTCCATTCCATATCTGAAGTTAATATTCACTGAGAGTGCTCCTCCAGTCCCTTGTCTCTGTGGGGTTGTTACTGTATTGTGCCAGTGTCTCCCTCTGCCCTTCGGAGTGCAGGCTGAGGGGGCCTCTTGGGGGGGGTTTGTTTCCCCCCGCCGCGTTCATCCCATCGGTTAGGTCAGTTAGGCGTCTGTCAGTGTTGCTCTATCAGCAGGAGCAGGCGCGAGGGGGACATCCAGGTGAGGTGATCCTCATTCTTCTCACAGATACTCAAGTGGCCTCCTCTGCCTGTCCTTGATCACCTACGCTGGGCCCGTGTCACGCCGGATGCATTCTCACAGGGATAGGCTTTTCTCGTTTGCCGCTCCGAAAAAGCTCCAGTGTTTCAAGGGGTCTGTTTGATTTACTCAGGGGGGGTGGGTGCATGGCGGTGGTGGAGGCAGCGACATCAGTCCTGCGACATCAACACACACACACACAACACCGCCAGCGTGTGGCAGAGGTGACAGGCGCCTTATCGCTTTCTGTTTGCGCGAGTAAATGAATGGAGCCGCGCTTGTCCGCATTCATTCAGCCGGCCGGCGACTGGAGGGAAATGCTCATTTCTCTCCTCGTCCGAGACCGAGAAATGAGGCCGGATTGGGGGGCTGAAATGGCATCTGGATGCTGGAGGTGGTAGTGGTTGTTTGCGGGGTGAGGCGAGGGGGGGCGGGATGGGGTTGGATGGAGAGAATCACCTCTGCACCGTAGGAAGACAGGCAGCGACGTCAGCCGCGGAGGTCTTTGTGTGTGTTTGTGTGTGTGTGTGTGTGTGTGTGTATGTGTGGGGGGTCATCAGAGGTCAGGACATTCGAGGGAACAAAGTGACTGGGCGCATTTCTCCGGGGTCGTCGCATCTCTGTCTTGTGTGAATGTAAATTCACACAATCACCCACCAACCCACATTCTCCGGCGAGACCCCCCTGTTGATAAAGACATCCAGATCCTCGCCTCGGATGAGAATGCAACCATGCCTCTTCTGGTTTGCTGTGTAATGAGTCTGGCTGTGGTGAATGGGGTTCTTTCTTTTCTTTCTTTCTCTCCTGCTTTAGCTTGAGTTCAATTTAAATTCTTTACACAATTCCATAGCAGGGAAATATAATATCGCAGAGGTTTATATTTTCAGTGCCACAGACTTATATGTTTAATATATTGCACATTTTATGCTCTGGCTCTTGGATGAAGGAGGTCGTAGGGGAAATGTATACTGCATCAGTAAAGGGGGGGGGGGATAGTCACAAATTGTAACAAAATATACACATGTTTCTTCCCAATTTCTTATTTCTCTTTCAATTCTCTCTCTCCACTCCACTTCTTTTCTCTCTCTCTTTTCTCTTCCCCCTGTCCAGTTCACTCACGTTTGATCCCTCTTGTCCTTTAATTCAAAAACAATGCTCGCATAGCCAAAGGGTGTTTTTCTCCACGAGCAAGCATGCACAGCCAAGTCATTCTGCTGTCTTTTCCACGGTCTGATCTCTCCTGACGTGATGGCTCTCACATATACATTAATGTACACATACACTACCTTACCCTCCATCAGCACCTATCTCCATCTCCACCTCGCTTCGGCTTCGGCCTTCTACCCTATACGGCTCATCCATACAGCATCCCGTTGTTGCTGCGCGGATCAGTTTGACATATATAGGTTCATGTTTAATGGGTTGTGGAAAAACGCTACCTCTGTCTATGAGCTTGGCAGTATTGGATTAATGTCACTTTCGCTCAATTAGACATAATGGGGGTTTTGGTTGAATGTGGGCATGTAGAGCAATCTAAGTTCTAAGTTTGTGTGTGTGTGAGTATGTGTTCTAAATGTTGTAGAGTGTGGAGTTGAAGGGATGCGGTCAGTGTGACAGCAGTGAGCAACACACGCACACACACACAACACACACACACACAGGAAGACACTCCTATCATCTTCGTGATCTTCTTTTGATGCATTTTTAAATTGTACAACAGAGTGGACATGAAAGTACGCCAACCAAGCAACAGAAACACACACACACACACACACACACACACACACACACACACAAACAAACATATGTGTGTGTGTGTATGTGTGTGTGTGTGTGATTCAGTGGAAGGGGCACTGGCTTGTCTGTCACAGCACTCTCCACTGTGGCAGCAACTCACAGGCTATTTAATTCATCGATATTTCTGCTGCAGCTATCAATAATTGCCTTGTGTGAGGCCCTGCTCTGCACTCCCCTAGAGGCACTTTGAGGCTAGCATGGGGTTGTGTGTGTGTGTGTGTGTGTGTGTGTGTGTGTGTGTGTGTGTGTGTGCATGTGTGTATGTGCATGCATGTGTGTGTGTTTGGGGAGATACAGACAGAAGGGGAGCAGAAGCAATTTTATCCATCTTTTGTTTAAATTTGTTTTTCAAAGCATTTCTATTCCTTTTGCATGTCCATCTATTCTCCTCTCCCCAGTCTTGTACAGTGAGTGACCCAGTGGAACGCGCGGCATATGGCTGCACACTATACTAATTGCCTCTCAGTCTCCCATTAGTGTGTCTGGAAATGGGGGAGAGAGAGGAGGAAGTCGCACCACTGGTGGATATTTAGTATTCCCATGTAATGACCCAGAAAGGGTTTTCTCTCCCTTTTCTCAGAGTGGGCCTGTCATTCAGCCTGCCTGGGCCTCCATCTGTCCCCCTGGCCATCTGTGTTGGCGCATTGTTTTTAAAAACTAGCGCTGTTACACTGTCGAAAAAATCCCAAGTGGACGTTTGGCAGCCGAAACACTCAGCCGAACACAAACGTGGGAAATGACGGAGCACGTCTGCAAGGGTTCGGCTATCCCACGGCAACCTGTTTTGGTGTTGTTGTTGATGTTTTTGTTTATGTGTAATGCTGTGCAGTCTATGCAGTGTTGTCGTAGCCCGCTGCATGCCTGCACTGCTGCTGTGCTGTGCTATGCTATGCTATGCTATGCTATGCGTCCCATTCAGCTAGCTGTGTCTGGAGACGATGGCTTCTGATTAGCTCTGTGGTACTGGAGCACTCTCTTCCCCACTCATGAATCCTGTCCTGTCTCACACATACACACACACACACCTGTGAGTGTGTGTGAGTGTGTGTTTGTGTGTGTGTGTGCGTGTGTGTGCACATGCTTGTGAAGTGTGTGATGTGCCGGCACCCCTGTGAGAGAGGCAGGAAGTGGAACCCGCCCCGCTCAGTCGCTGTCGTCTGCCTCTTCCCCGGTGTGCCCCGCTGGAATCGGATCGGATGAGAGCGCGTAGACACGGGCGCTTCCACGGGCTATGGGCGCCGTGCCAGCAGGTGTGATTAGCTTGTCCTCTCTCATCAGCGCCAACAGGCCTCCTCATCATCAGAGCCCGGTGCCAGGGGACCCGCCAGCCATCTGCTGGCACCGCCAATCGCCGCCACCTTCATGGGCGATGACAATGACTGCGTGCCACTTTACAGCATGCGGCCACGTTTCCGGGGCACAGAGGCTGCATAGGCGCGGAAAACTGTAATAGAGGGTAGTGTTGCGCCAACACTATCCAAGGTCATCAGTTCAATATCCATACAGCAGGCGAGCATTGAGCAGATAAAATGAGAGAAAAGCTTCTATTGCTTATAGCTAACGGGCTGTTCAGGCTTTTAAGAATCTGATGAGAGATTTCTGAGAGTACTCTTTTCACAAAGGCTTTTATGAGCCATTGGGGTGGGTGTGAGCAGGGTGATGGCTGGGTGCCTTTGGAGGTTTCAAAGAATCTGTACACTGAACAGTCCTTGAGCGTCCTTTGTAGATTGTCCTTTCTAGGTTGTCCTTTGTATATTCTATGTACCTTTTGTCCATCTTGGTCGAAAACAACTGTGCAAGCGGGTTTAATGGAGTCCTGTATCTCCATTGAAAGATAGTGGCAGACTGCAGAGTGGATCTGGGCCAACCTCGTGCCACATCTGAGCCAGATCTGCTCCAGGGCTCTGATGTAAAGGTCATAGGGTCAAGGCCCAGGCCCAGAGTGGACAGAGAAAGTGTGCTCTCCTAGTGCTGGGCAAGTCACTTGAGGTTGCTGTGTTTGTGAGATGAATCAACATAAATGGGAGATGGCTAGTGACCACTTGTCTTGGCTGCTGCTGCCTTGCAGTTTGTGGTTTTGACCTTTAGGGCTTGCAAGTGAGAGAAGCTTTAAAGTGTTTGTGTGTGTGTGTGTGTGTGTGTGTGTGTGTGTGTGTGTGTGTGTGTGTGCGCACACATTGCCATTTCTTGTTGTTGTCCACATCCGCGTGCTAGAATTGCAACTTCGTGCATGTAGGCCAGGGTGTTTTTCCTTCACACCAGTGCTCATCGCTTACAGGCCTGATATGTGTGTGTGTGTGTTTGTATGTCTTGTGATATCAAGCAACAGCAAAGGCAGGCAAAGGCCAACCACCAAACCGGTACGCTTGGCTGTAAAGATGACACTGACCTTTTCACTTGCAATTACCCTGCAAGCAAACCCTTCTCCCAGGTGGCACATTTGTGTATTTGAGCGTGCTCGCATGTGAGTGTATCTGTGTGTGTGTATGTGTGTGTGTGTGTGTGTGTGTGTGTGTGTGTGTGTGTGTGTATGTGTGTGTGTGAGTGTATCTGTGTGTGTGTTTGTGTGTGTGTGTGTTGGGGAACATGCATCCAAGCTTGCATCCTGTGTACTCTCTCCCATGCTGGGTTCTGACCGAGCCTTCAGTCAGGTGCCACACCGTAGCCGAGGGGCCTGATAATCAACATTAAAGGGCCGGGTAGACTCCGAGCAGCGGTTTGATCTCGTTGGGTGAGCCAGGAGACAGCGACGAGGGGGCGTGTGCCTGCCCCCCCCCCCCCCCCTCACAGACACCCACACCCACTCACACACACACATACGCGTGCCGCTGTACAGCGGGGGTGGGGGGGGTTCTTCCTCCGACAGCACCTCTCATTTGTCAAACAGCGTCTTTAATCTCGGGGCCGCACACATGAGAGAGAAGCATCTCTAATGACTGAACGGATGAAGAGAAATTAGCGCAGATCAAGACGCCGCGCGAGGGCTATTACAAGACAACGGGGAGGGGAAGTGGACAGTGTTTATTAACCGCCCACCTTACCCACCGCATACCACCACGTGCATCGGACTCCCAGATGGTGGAAAGAACTCCTGATAGGGTTTGTGGCAAACTCCAGAAGAAATCTTTGACATTCAAACATTTTTTTTAAATATATAGTATATATTTTTGAAGTTTTGTTGTAAATATGGATGCCATTGAATGAAAAAAAAAACAACCTGCCCAAGCCTTCATCAGTTCCACATGTCACCTAGATGAGATGTGATTTTTTTTTTATCCCTCTCTCTCTCTGGCACCCAACCACGGAGGGACGCCTTAATGAACCGTCTTGTTGTGTGTCAGGCGTGCGATTAGGAAGAGGGTGAGGAGAGGAAGAGTGGCTGTTCACTTTAAAGTGGAATGAAGCCCATCAGAAAGTGTGTGTGTGTGTGTGTGGGGGGGGGCAGATGGGGAGTGGGGACGAGGTAAACAAACCAGACCAATTAGCGCTGACTGACACATTAGAGAGTGAAAGTGTGATATGTGTTACCTGTAGCTGTAGGCCCAGCCAGCACAGCCACTGAACCAGCCTCCAGTGACATGCGTCATGGCTTCTGTGCTGTTTCCTTCCCTTTCTCTTGAGTACTGTAGATGCCCTCGTGGCTCTCAGATATGCCTGTTGAGTAGAGAACAGAAACAAATAAAGAGAAGGAAGGAAGGAAGAGAGATGGGGGGGGGGGGGTTGGAGAGAGGTCAGGCCAAGGCCTTGGTGAGGACCAGAGACTGTTGAAGAGCAGCATGTGGTGCAGAGGAGGAGGAAGAAAAATACAGACTGTTTCTCAAAGTCAAGGTGGGATCCTTCAAGGCTGCTATTTGAAGGATGTTACGTCATCAAGTCGTCATCGAAGTACCGTTCCAATGTCAAGCATCCATCTAGTCTATCAAATTCTAAGGCCATAGAACTTTGTTTTGCCTGTGTGTGTACTGTATGTGTGTGTCCTCTGCGTGCTTGGAACACCCACAATCCTGTGCGCACATTTATGGAAGATTTAAAATCTCTACTAAACAAGGCAGTTCACTATGTATTTAAATGGAAATATTGTCTTATTGCCACTATGTAAAGAAGTAATTTTGACAACTTTGAACTCTTACACCATAATCGTGTAAAGAAGGCATTTATGAAGGGTATTTAAACATTTTCTAATGAGAGTGATTACAAGCTAAATATTCCACTTTTACATTCTTTACGATTTTGCTTAATGGTTGCTGCTTTGTGGTATATTTTGACACATTAATCAAACTGGTTGGAGAGGTCAGCTTGAGGCCTTGGTGACCACTGAACGGTCCTGTGCTGATCCCTCAATTCCCTAAACAGTAGGCCACATATGCCCCCATACAGCATTCATGCAGTGGGGGGAAGAGTACTCAAAATCTATACTCAAGCAACTAATTAATCCCTTAAAAAATTGACTCAAGGAAAAGTGAAAATCCCTTATTGAGAAACGCACTCAAGTAAAAGTAAACATGTGTGGTTAATAAAGTACTTAAAGTACAAGCTACTTTCTATTTGTTCATAGAATATTTGTAAGTTGTGTGGGACAGTGCAAAATAGCCAATACAGACAAAAACAGCCCTTGTTAATATACTTTTTTAAGGCAGGTGCAGTGGGCCAATCAAACCTAAAAATTGCTTATAGGCCTATTAGGCCTAGGGTTGTCTAGGGCTCCCACTATCTACCCCTTACTCCACCTATACCCTTCTCTCTACCGTTGTACCATTGAGAGCATACTCACTAACTGCATCTCTGTATGGTACGGCAACTGCAACGCTGCCGATCGCAAGGCACTGCAAAGTGTAGTGAAATCTGCCCAAAGGGCTATTGGCTCCCAACTCCCCTCCATCCACAACACATATCATAAATGCTGTACAAACAAAGCCAAATCCATTGTCAAGGATGCCACCCACCCAAACCATGGTCTTTTCAGTCTACTCCCGTCTGGCAGGCGATACAGAAACCTGCGCTCCCGCTCAGGTACAGCTTCTTTCCAGAGGCTGTAACACTGCTGAACAAAACTACACCTGTCTAGCATTTGCATTTTAGTTGTTTACTTGTTTACCTGTTTACTTCTTACTGCACTGTTTACCTGTTTACATTGACTGCATTGCACTGTTTACCTGTTTACATTTACTCCTGCACTGTTTCATCAATGCCCTTGCACTGCTAACACCCAATACTACACATTATAGTTATATTTAGTTTTTTATATTCCATAACATGCCCATACACATATTAGTTTAATATTAATATATTCATAATATAGAATGTCTATTTATACTCTCTGTACATAACCCTCTATACTCCTTATCTGTCTCTGTAGACATGCCATCTGGAAAACCTGTATTTATCCAACTATACACTGTTGTAATTAATCTCTATTGTCTACATAACTGCACAGAATACTGTACTCAACCTGCTCTTTTGTATTTAATGCTTCTTTGCACTTCTGATTGGATGTCAGCTGCATTTCATTGGCTCTTTACCTGTACTCTGCTAAATGACAATAAAGGTGAATCTAATCTAAAATTGTCCTATCTCAGAGTGGACAGATTAAATAACCTTAATTGCAAATGACCTGTAACAATTATGTTCAAAAGCTTTACAATTGCTGATCTGAGAGCAGTTATCAACAAGGTTGGCAGCCTAGACTCTGCAAATGCTGACGATGTGGTGTCTCCACTCTGACCAACAACTGATTGCTTGACAGTTCTCAGTTTACAATGCAATGTGTTTTTTAAATAGGCTTGTTTTTGTGAGGATGTTTGTGAGCTATAGTATAGTGGCTAATATCTGCTTAGAGGTGCTTAACTCTCTCTCCCTGCCGATTTGGAGCAGATTTGAGGTAACGATGGTATATGGAAAATGTAGTTGAGTAAAAAGTAGATTACTGGCTGAAAAAGTAAGAGTAGGACTACAGTTTTAAAAAAGGAATTTGAAGTGTACTTGGTTGTCCTCAAGAACACAAAAGGAAACAGAACAGGCTCCAACACTCAATGTTCTTCTTGCTTGTATATGAAAAGCTTTTATGTGAATCTATGTTATTGTGTTCTAGAATGTACTTTGTGGCTTTGTGTTCATGTACAAGGAACATAATGTCTATATAGGCCTACTAAGAGTCGACATATAGCCTATGTATGAATGTATGTACATACACACTTGAGTAAAAAATTATTTTTTTCAAGGAACAGTGGCTCCAGTGAATCATACATGCAAGGACTAGCTCTTTATACCATATGAACAAATAATCTTTTTCCTCTCTCTCTCTCTCTCTCTCTCTCTTTCTTACTTCTCTCCTCCCTTTCTTTGATATACAGTGTCGGTATTGATCAGCCCCACTGGCGTTAATTGCTCATTAGCATGTTGACAAGCTAGCCTCTTTGCCGCTAGGCTTTGCAGCTGCGGTGCAGTAAGCCTGGACCTGGAAAGCACATCTTCTGGAGGGGCCTATTTTACACCACTCCTCTCATGTTCTTTATTGCCTTGTAATACCAACTGATCTGCCATTAGTCCCTCCACCATGTAACCGACACTCCACTCAGTGTTTAAAGGGAGAACAATGGCATTATTGCTGTGAATGTAAAAAGGAGCCTATCAATTGTAATTGTATTTGGATGGGGACGGGTGGAAGTGTTGGTGGTGGAGGGTGGGATTGGAAAAAGCTGGTTAGGGTTGAAGGGGTCCGAGGCCGGATTCAAATTATACGTCCACAGCTGTTTAGCGCGGCGTGATTTAATTATGCAGAAGCAGGAGGCGTATGAACTCGGTAACATGTGGCATGAACCCAGTGGCCTCAGGGAGATGAGCTGGCCACTGTGCTGCTGCTGCCGGCCATCGAGACGAACAGTAAAAAACAGCTCTCAATTTACTCCCATTGATTTTCTTTTTTTTTCCCCTTTCAGACAGAACAGCTTCAAGCATTACCTGTCCTTAAACATCCCTTTAGTGAATCATTATTATTGTGTAGTGTGTGTGTGTGTGTGTGTGTGTGTGTGTGTGTGTGTGCATCTCGCTGTGCATGTGTGTGTTTGTGTGTCTGTGTGTGTGTCTGTCTGAGTGTGTGTGCATGCTTGTGTGTAAATGTGGAAAGCATTTCATGATCCAGATTTTTCAAATGTCAATGCATTCTCCCTCGGCATTGAGAGACTGAGAAGAGAAGAGAAGAGAAGAGAAGAGAAGAGAAGAGAGGGGAGGAGAGTCATTTGAATGATGTAAGCGAGCCAGGGCTAAAAATAATGCAGGAATCTGCTGCTTGCTGTGATTCCTTCAAATGTCAATATATGCAACTGGTGTGAACCAGTGAACAACTGACGTGATTCACCCAGAGAGGCTGCGTATGGTCTTTCTGTGTGCAAAGCGATGTCAGAGAAGGCATGATAGACATGCACACAGGCATGCAATCTAGCTCTGTCTTTATCTTTACTGACGCACACACACACACACACACACACATTCTCTCAGACACTAAAACACTCTCTCATTCTCGTATCAACGCACTCACACACACACATATCCATCCATACATACAAATACACACACACACACTTCTCAGACATACAAACACTCTCTCCAACTCATATATACACACTCTCTTATTCTCATACACTCTCTCTCTCTCTCTCTCTCTCTCTCTCTCTCTCTCTCTCGATCTCAGACCTGGTGGTTCTCACCCTCTGGCTGTCATGTATTATTGCTTGAGCTGGGTGAGTAAATGTGTCGCTCCATTATGGAATGTGCTAGCCCACAAGACAACGAGCCTTAAATGGACCATGTGTCTAAGCAGCACGGCATAAACACAGGAAACACTGGGCTGTTGTCCTCACTGCCACACGAGACCATCTCACACACACATACACACACACACACACACACACACACACTGGGTCACAGAGTCCAGCCCAGTAGTGGCCACCAGTCTTCCAGACCAGACTATTGAAGGCGAGCACGTGGGTTGGTTTTGAAGGTATTTCCCCCCCCCAAAACTCTTGCAGACCATTATCCTTCTCTATACACAACAAGTAGTGTCTACCACTGCTGGTATCTGTTTAATAAAAGGAGTGTGATATAATTGTTGTTGTTCGTAACACTGCAGCCTGTTGTACGGAGTGCTCTTCGTGGCACTTTGACAAACCACATGATAGTCAGGAGCTACAGTGAAGCTTTACTGTTACACTCCTATGACGAGCATGTGGCTAACAGACGTGAACGGAAGCGCTGTCAGCCATTTTTTATGTTCATGTTTTGTTTTTGTGCAAATCCTGCACACTTTTGTCATCTAGCCCCCCCCCCAAACAGCAAGCGCGGCACAATTTGTAGTCATTTTTGTACCGCGAGACAAAAATGACTATCGATCGACGCACAAATCATAAGTGTTAAGCATCAGCGAGTGTGGATGTGTGTGTGTGTGTGTGGGGGGGAGCTGCATAATTAATGACCCCAACTGACCGACAGGGATGCATACGTGCAAACAACGGCCGACGGCACATCTGAGGCAGTTTTTCTACCTCCTCCATTGTTATGATATATTTTCTCCTGACTTGGTACGTTTTTCTGGAGGGGACTCATGAATGTTTAAAGAAGGCTCTTTCCTCCTCTTCTTGTGGAGCTTGCTCCCATGTACAGGGGTGCCTTACCGGCCCCGTGATGGCTCAGTGAGAGGAGCCCGAGTATGAGGGATTTACGAGCTCCAGGGTAACCCCCACCCACACATACACACAA
>NW_027468685.1:17207578-17245078 GCF_046254945.1 Alosa pseudoharengus | reverse complement strand
AGAGAAATGCTGTGCTCTCTTTCTCTCGCTCCCTCTCTCTGTGTCAGTTTCTCTCTCCGTCTCTGAAGGAAGTGGTTAGATAACTGTCCTCGCACCAGGGGATGATGACTGTTTTTGGACTGCGATGCTAGCTGTTAGAACACACAGTGTGATAATGGCATAGCAAAATGTGTGAGTGGAAAGTGTCATTTGCAGAAAATGAAGGAGAGGGAGAGGAAAACAGACAGACAGACACACTCACACACACACACACACACATGCTACCAGACACATACACAAAAAGACAAATGCACAATAACTTTCTGCCATGTTCATCCACAAGTGTGTCAAAAGTTCTCACTTTTTTTCTTGACTTGCATTCTATCTATCCCCCTCTTGTATTGTCTCCCCCTCTTTCTCTGCATGACACCCCTGCTGCATCACAAGTGCCTGACAACGCCACCTCTTAGTGGAGAGACAAATGGTAAACATTGTCAGTTAATTGTCGGGTGCCGTCCCAGCACCTGATGCATGTGATGGCACAATCCGAGGCAAACAATGCCACATTCTGCCATTCTTTCACCCACTCCTGGGTTGGCAAGTTGTGGTTTTCTTATTGCTTTTAACACCATGGATGGGGACCCTTTTATCTTAGTGCGTTCTCTACAGTTACACCAAAGTATGTTATCTTATCGAGATACAGAGGCCAGAGAACGTGTGCTCTCAGAACAAGCTGGACAGAGAGAAACAGGGTGGGAAAAAAAAGCAACAGAGAGAGAGAGAGGTGGAGGAATGAGAAGTAAACCCAGCTCAGCTCACACAGTATGTAGAGTGTGCTGCAGAGAGTAAAAGGAGGCACAAGAGTAAGGGGGGGGTTTGAAAGCAGGAGAAATGATCTGCCAGCAAATTTCAGGTCACATCACAGCATCAGCGCCAGGAAAAAACAGCAGCAGCTCTCGTTTTGGCGCGGGCTTCCCATCTGCCACAATCACATCAACTCGCCTTTCATCAGTTTTGTTTATGGTAAACACACAAACAAACAAACAAATACACACACACACGCGCGCGTGTGCGCGCACGCGGCTCAGCGCAGCGCTGATCCGGCCTTCAGTGGGAATGGATAATGAGGCCGGCGCTGACATAGACGGCTTCGCCCGCACTCCCCTAGCGAGCGGCACCTCTCGGAGGCGGATTAGCTACGGAGGCGGCTCTCACAGGAAACATCCGCCCAGGTATTCCCGCATGGACGGGTTCCGGATATGAATCCCGAGATCAGGGGAGAAAAAATAGCGATTCGTTGAATGGGTGGAGAAATGTTGCAGCAAACAAAAAAGAAAGAAATGTGCAGGCGTGCAAGTTTAATCATTCAGCCCAGGTGCGCACAGATCTGTGTGTGTGTGTGTGTGTGTGTGTGTGTGTGTGTGTGTGTGTGTGTGTGTGTGTGTGTGTGTGTGTGTGCGCGATGCTTCAAAAGAGGAGGAAACTGGCAAGGTGCTGCCTGCCAGCTCGCTGTCACATCCAATCCAGCAGCCTCAATCTGCCTATGAGACCCAGGCCGCAGAAAATATATTCAGTACACTGGGAGCTTCACAGAAAAATATCATCAAGTAATATGACCTGGCCAGTTTAGATTAGGTACATGAGGTGTCCTTTTCATATCGTTGACTGCACACACAGACTGAAAATGAGAATTACATTATTTGAATCCCAGCTCTGGGATTGTGTTTTCTATTATTATTTTCGCCAGTGTATTAAGAGAAAGACAATTTCATCTGGGACAAATGGCCCTGGGGAAATAAACGTGTCACAAGAGCAGCATACCGAGCTGTTTCCACAGAAGCTCTCCAATCCGAGTCACGTACCCGTGCATTGACCAGAA
This sequence comes from Alosa pseudoharengus, assembly GCF_046254945.1. NCBI lineage: Eukaryota > Metazoa > Chordata > Actinopteri > Clupeiformes > Clupeidae > Alosa > Alosa pseudoharengus. Next base: position 17,243,220 of record NW_027468685.1, on the reverse strand, counting down.
GTCAATATGTTTGATGCGCTCGGAATTATAAGGCCGCCTCCATGCCCTTTTGCGCCTTCAACATCAGACTGCACTTGGTTTTATGACTCTGTGTTGTTGGCCTAATAAAGGCAACACAACCCAAACAATGATCAGTTTGAGACAGAAAAAGGACAGTGAGGTCAAAGCTGTGTGTATATACTGTATCTACGGACACGGTGCACACAAAACACATGCTTACGGTTTGACTGTGGGAATGAATTATTCACATGTTTGCTAGACACCACAGTATGCAAAATGTATCCCTAACCCTGGTCTGATGGAGTGTGATGAGGCAAGTGTTTGATGTTACTGTGTGTGTGTGTTGTGGTGTGATGGCTCAGCCCACACATTGCTGACCTACATTTGAAACAGAGCAAGCTGCTGTCAGTTAGATAACATTATCAGCGAGACATTAATGACAACCTCAGGCTGCGTGGGGCATGCGGCGCGAGATGCTGTGGGTTCGAGAGCAAATGGGAGCAACGTAGCACTGAGCTTGTGTGTGTTTGTCTATGTGTGTGTGTGTGTGTGTATGTCAGTGTGTGCATGTAGGGATGATGATTGAGAGAGTGAGTGTGTGTTTGGAATTGCTTAACGGGTGACAGTGCCCCTGAATGGATAAGCCAAGAGCTGATGGAATGATTGCAGTTGGTCTGTTTACATCTGTTAACCCCTATTTGGAAATGAAGGTAAAAAAGATGTATAGGGGATTTGGAAGAGAGAGAGAGAGAGAGATAGAGAGAGAGAGAGCGAGAAAGAGAGAAGAGGATGGTGAAAAAAGAGATACATATGAAACCTCTCAAAACCCTCTGTTTCTTTAGGTCCCTAGCCCTAGTTTTCATTGCCTCACCGCAACATACGGAATCTCTTTTGGAAACATAAGAAGATGGGGTCTGAGCTATTTAAAGCTTGTTTGCCCGTAAACTCACAATTACGGTCCGTGGCCCCAACCCTCAACTGCAGTCAGATGTTCGGTGTTTGTCATGGCACGACGCTGGTTCGCATGAGTCGAGGGGCACCCGAGGGCTTGCTACTACTTTTGAAGTCACTTAAGAGTGATTGAGTACAGTAGTTGTTTTTGAACAAAGGAGGCCATTTCGGTGTGTTGGGGTGGTGGTGGTGGTGGGGTGGAATGAACAACCTTCAAAGTGAGCCTGAAAGCTTGTCGAATTATGCTTTGCAAGAAAGACATGGTATGGGCCGCAGCAGAGCAATTGGCAAATGAGAGCTCTATGTGCTTTTTTCCCCTCCCTTTCCTGAGCATATGGAGGAGGGTTGGATTTGGCAGCTTGTGGAGGGGGTGACCCACTTTTCTGCTGAGTCTAAAGTATAGCAGTGACACGAACAGGGCTGGACCCGGAGCCACGGGCCTTGGTCTGGCCAGCAGACGTTGGGGCTTCTGACGTCCAGATTGATTAATGCGCTGTTGCATAACTGACGTTCAGCTCTTGTCACACATATCTGGGCTGTTAGCACCCCCAGTAGGAAAAAAAAACTCTGGACGTGATTTAACCCATTTTACGACGTGCCAAATTACTGGTTTGATCCGCAGGAGAAAGAGAGAGTGAGGGGCTACTTCACTCCGAGGAAGGGTGTCGGTTTTGTAAAAAAAAAAAGCTTTTTGACGCTTTTTGGGTAAAAAACAAAACCACAGCGCTGAAAGTTCCCACGGTACGGGTGTTCTAAAGTTGCACCCTTCGCTCCCTGACACAGAGACAAGCCCGTGTGCCGTGCAAACCCTCCATGAGAAACAGGCGCTGACAAGGAGGTTCTGGCTGTCAGTTCTGAGCGATTTTCTCGCCTCTCGGCCAACCTGAGCTGACAGACGCCGCCACTTTTCTCATCATCTCGCCAAGCAGCTCGAGAGGGATTCGCTCACAGTTTCCGATGTCTTTTCACACCCCTGGTCCCGTGTGAACACACCACAGACCTGGCCTACACGGACACGATAGACCATCGCCAGGACAGCTGCTCTTCAAATCGCAGCACTCCATAAAACACATGACTTAGAACACAATCGTGGACTCGGCAGTTCTGTCTTTTATTTGCATTTGAATCCATGTCCTGATTTGAATCTCAATTTGAATTGTAATGTGGGTCTATGTCTAGGGTTTCCACTTTGGTTAAATCATTTGCTGCCCATTTGGATGAAGGACAAGGCCACTTTAAAGTGCTGTACCAGACAATGCAAACTCACTGAAAGGCAAGTTTGTTCCCTGAAAGTTTCAGATAATAGCTGTGCTATAGTTTGCCTATGTGTAGTTTACCAGAAAGATTCAATGTCTCGCAGGGACAGTACCAAATATACAAGCCAAGCATAACAACAATGTTATCTCATCTGTTGTCAGAGTCATGCATAAATCATGGTAAGTTGTGGAATATGAATGATTCAGTCTACTGGGCACGTTTCACACGCACATTACTGCCGATATAACAGCAGGCATCTATGCATATTCGTTCGCTTTTGCCAAACACACAGTGTTTTCACAAGAGACTTTGTTTTAATAACACTTCCACCTTTTTCTCTAACTGTCTGTATTTCCACAGGAGTAAAGTTTATAGACTGGTGGTAGCAATGATGAATGCCTCTAATTGGATTTTCTTTTAAAATCAACTTCTCAAAGTAAACACAGTCTTTTACCTTAGTGTCTGAAAATAGCCAAGAAAGACAAACCACCGTGGTAACGGTACGCCGGTCAGCAGCCTCTTGTATTCCCCAGAGTATGTCTGCTTACACTGTATCTAAGTCAAGCGCAATGCACGTCCTACTGTCTGATAAATAACAAATGTGTGCACACATACGTAAGCATACTATATGTCCGTGCATATGAAATTGTATACGTGGGAGATGTTGTGGTAGCTAGGTGACGTGAGGTGAGGTGAGCATTAGGTGAACACAGACAAACACAATGAGAGAGTCAGCAGGTTCATACAGTGCGACAGTCAGACACACAGTCAGTGTGTGTGTGTGTGGGGGGGGGGTAGGGGAGACTCTCAGGGGGAGAGAGAGTGAGCGTGAGAGTGAGCATGAGCGAGACAGAAGCATGGTCCTCTTACCTCGGTTCATGTGAGGTGCTGCTGCTGCAGACTGCAGTCTTAGCACTGGCTCCCCTTTTGTTGTGGTGCGGCGTGCGTGCGACGTGGTTCTCTCCTGCCAACAGCTGCATGCCTTCCTGCGTACACACATACGGGTTTAGCCACAGTGACCGAACAATAAAAAGACATGGGATGAGAGAGAGAGAGAGAGAGAGAGAGAGAGAGAGAGAGAGAGGAGAGACAATGAGAAATGGAGGGAGATTTAGGATGAGAGAGAGAAATAGAGATCGCAGTCTCCCTCATTTTTTTCACGCCATCTCTGTCTCTCGCTTTTTTTCTCTCTTCTCCTCGTCCCTCCAGCAGTCTGATAAGAAGAGTGCCATAGACAGGTTAATCCACCAGGGGAGCAAAGCTACAGACAGCTTGATTGATAACTGCTAAGGATGGGAAGCAAGGGTACAGAGAAGGACACCGAGAGAGAGAGAGAGAAAGAGAGAACTTGTTTGTCCTTTTTTGTTGAAATCTGTGCTCATTCGTCCTCGTCTCACGCACCGGCTGGCTGCATTGCAGTGGTTTTGGAACTCTCCACACGTCGACTGATGCTGCATGTGTGTGTGTTTCTACGTGTCTGAGACACTCTCCGGCACGCGCTCGCTCGCTCGTTCGCTCTCTCCCTCCCTTCCTCCCTCCCTCCCTCCCTCTCTCTCTCTCTCCCTGTTTCTCTCCTCCTCACTCTGTCGGTCTCTCTCTCTCCCTCTCCCTCGCTCTGCCTCCATCCAGACATGACTGGATGTGATTTAGGTCAGCGCGTCTGCTCGCTAGCCGGCTGTCTGCTGCGGAGTACGGCTGCCGAGGCTCCGGGGGTCTGAACTGCACGTCTGTGTCAGACTTCGAGCCGTCTACCGTCTTCTCGTGGTGATGGTGATTGGTGGTGGTGGGGGAGTAACCAGCAGACCTCATCACCACTGGAAAGCGAGATTTTTGGGAGAGCAGCCGAGGTGAGAGGCGAAACCGTAGCAACGAACGGCGAAACGGGGCCTGACCAGCGATCACCGGCGAGATGCCCGACTCCGAACTCCAGGCGGCTGCAACTGTAGACAAGTTGATGTCCCGATGCGCACGGTCTCCGCAATGGCAACCCCATTTCACCTGCAAGAGGTCCGACGGAAAAATTTGGGCGCGCATTTAATCGTTCTCTCGCTCCGATACGACGGTTACAGCGGGCGCCGTGACGAACGGCGCAAGAAAAAACTCCACGGAAAAAAATCCTGTTCGCTGGATCCCCCCCAAATCCTTTGTTCCTCGGAGAAGACGAAGCACTAATTCCAACTTTCGCTTGTGGTTGTTGTCGTTTCTTTTGTCGCTTCTGCACTTCTTTCTTTTGTCTTCACTGTCTTCGATACACAACTCGGATTGTTCTGCGGGGAGAAAGTGCTTGCCCCCCTGCGCCCGCCACGTGCAGAGGAGAGTGGAGGCGCATCATTTTTTGGGGTTGGATGTGGAAGGCGAGAGTGCGAGCTTGTGAGCGAGAGAGCGAGAGAGAGAGCGCAGGAGAGTGGGAGGGAGAGAGAGAGAGAGACACACAGCCGAAACTCCTGTCCCTGTTAGGAAAAAAGAGAGACTGCTGGTGCAGCTGTGCCTTCCGATGCTTCCTCTTCCATTGTCTGGCTGCGTCGCAGTGCGTCTGGGAGAGAGAGCGGCTGGAGCCAGACTTGTGGCGCTGGCAATATAAATAAATAAATAAATAAAATCCCGGCCGCCGTGACAAAGCAATCAGCTGATGTGCCATGTCATCGCTCGCCGTTCACCTTGCTGCAAGACGAGGATGGAGAAGAGAGGATTCTGGGTAATCGCGGAGTGATGCATTCACCTGACTTTTCGTCTTGCCTTCCTCGCTGTTTGGAAAAAGGAATTGACACAACGTTGATATGAAACAGCAGCACAGTCGCACGCGAGAGAGATAACTCAGACGATCCGCTCTTTGTGTCTCCCCCTCTTTTTTTTTTTTTTTTTGAGCTCCCTCTGTCTCTCTCTCTCTCTCTCCTGTGCACTCCAACTCTCCTCTCTAGCATGCCACTCTCTCTCTCTCACTCTCTTCCAAACTTCCTTATGCGTTCCTCTTCTCCCTCGCTTTCTCTCTCTGCGTTTCCGCATCTGCTTCGGCTCCCAGTTCTACCTGCTGGCCCAGTGTCGAGCGTCTTCACAAACCGACAATTGTATCATCAAGCCTCATCCACTGATCAACTCGCAGCCCCCAAAATGTCACAGCCCCTTCTGCCAAAAACACATGAAGCACACACGCCCCTACCCTCTCACAGAGACACAAGACCATCCACATTACGCTCCTCACTGGAACGTTACATAGAATCACAAGCAAATCTCCTTTGCTACCATATTTCGCACTATATACATCACACTCCTTATACTCCAAATCTACAGTCATGTAAGGGTAAAATGGTTCCAATCTTTAAAAAAAAAAAAAAAAAATATATATATATATATATATATATATTATATATATAGTCTGTTTCTGTTTTGCCATGGTAGCTGAGTCTCAAATTTACAACAGACATGCAAAAACCAGACTGTGACGATGAGTAAAACAATAACAAATGCTGCACTGGCATCATGCGCCAACTGCTGAATGTATTTACATGACAAATCCAGGCAAGATGGCACGCAAAAACTACTCCTGCTAAAATAAATCCTCATTCTTTTTCTATCCTTCTCTCACTCTTTCTCCTTCTTTTCTGTCACTCTCTTGCTTTCTCCCTTTCTTTCCCTCCCTGGTTTGTTTTGTCGGGTGTGCCATCAGTACTGATGTAGGTCAGCCCGTCTGGGTGGCGGCTCTCCTCTTCGTTTTTTCCGTCTCTGTATGGGGTCTGTTGTTGCGGCGGCTCCATCTGCGCTGGATCGCCCGGTTTCCTAGCAAGCTCGCCCCCCCCCCCCCCCCCCATGACTGACAGACAGAGGCGGCGCGTGTGGCAGTGTGTCGACACGGGTGACTGAGCTCTACCCGCACACCTGTGGTGTATGAGATGGAGGAGAGCAAAGAGCCCCCCCCCACCACCTCCATGACAACCTACACTGCAGCCTGGAGGAGATGAGGTCAGCTTGAGGACGATGTGTCCTTTGGACTGTTTCGGTTTGTTTGTTTTCTTTGTTTTGGGCGATGGTGACACTTGCTTAGACACCTGTGGGGGTTGCAAAAGTAGCATTTCTGCTAAAGAGAGCAAATAAATAAGAAAGGAGGAAGCAAAAGGGGGTCGGCGACGTTCAAGAGCTGTGATTGACAAGAAACCACTCCACCCTAAGCAACAAGTCCTCTGGTCAGCCATCTTGCCTTTAGCTCTGTCTCTCTGATTGGTCACAAGTGTCAGTCAGATATGAATGTTTTTTCCTGCCGACACAAGGTCAGGAAGGGATAGTTCCTCACTATCCCTGTCCAAACCAGCATAAAAGTGCTTGTCAGACTGAATTTTTGTGAGCCTTCTCATGGTCCAGTTTCATGTTTTTGTATGTATTTCACATCCACTTGAACCTGTAAAATATTCACTGGCCTTGCTATTATACTGAATCTTGCTGTTTGTGTGTTCCTCATCAGAATCTTCAATGTAATTTCACAGTCATTTCTGAGTATTCGCCAGAAAAACTGGAAATACCTAAGCTTACACATCATGCCCTCAAAGTAACCACTCCTTTCCGCAAATTCCATCGCCGTGAAAAATGAACAAGGAAAGCATTATATCCAATCTATTTTCTTTTCTAACCAAGTAGTCCATTTGAGGGAGCCGTCAAAGGCCTGGCCGTCCTCTGCGGTTTTCCTGCACTTGAGGACCTCCGGCAGCTGCAGAGGTGACTGTTTTGGAGCCCTGCAGACTCAGGGAGTGCTTTGTTGTGCTGGAGCTACTGCTGCAGTTGTGCTATGGGGAAGTAGACCAGAGGGAGCAGGAGGAGGAGGAGGTGGAAGAGGAGGAGGAGGAGAGGCCAGCGGTGGCAGATCGGTCACCACTGCCGAAAACAGCCCGTCCTGACATCTGTCCCCCCAGCACACACACACACACACACACACACACACACACACACACACACACACACACTCTAGGGGATGAAAGCAGTCAACTGCTGAGGAAGGCAAAATTGTGTGTGTGTGGGGAGTGTAAATGTCCCTGGGTCCTCGAGCTGGAAAGAGCAGAGCATCTGTGGGAAAGTTGGGAGAGGAGGTGGGGTGGGGACGGGTGGGGGAGAGGATAAAAAAGGATAAAAAAATTCCTATGTTCGGTGAAAGGATAAAAGAATGACTTTGTTGTTCTCCTCTAAATTCACCACCAGCCGTAAGGTACAAGTGCAGCAGGCATTGCACCCACTCACCCTCCTCCACCACCATCACCACGCCACCCCCCAAAAAACGACTCATTTACATGACCTTGTTGTTCTTAATGTGGTTTTTGATCATCCTGCTGCACCACCAGCACCACTTCCCCCCCCACCCCTCTTTACCCACCCTCCTCTGTGAATTTCCCATAATTACCCTGCTCAACCACCCTTTTAGCACAGCCAGACAGGCTTGGTCTCTGGGGTACACATTACCTAACTGCTCAATCCCCTAGGGCTGAAGCCAAGCGAACAGGCAGCGCAAAGGGAGCCTACCTGCAGAGCACTCGGGCTGGGAGACTTTCTGACTATTTTGGAATCATTCCAGTCCCATTTTTCTCTCTCTCTACTTTTCCCTCTATCTCTCTCCGATTTACAATTTCTATGGAAATTAGCCTCCTCTCATTGGTGGAACATGCTCACACACGTACATGCATACACATACACTGACCTACGCATACGCATGCAGGCACACACACACACTGACACACATACACACACTGACACAAGGGCTCTATTGTGTGTGACCGTTGCAGCGAGGGAGGCTGGTGAAATTATCCGTTTAATGAGGAGAGCAGTCAGAGATGGGACAGAGATGTAATGAATAACTTTTACTCCCCTACCCGCCATCTGACGACAGACTCTGCCCTGTTTCATGCAAGAGTCCCCGAGACTATCCCTTAACTGCCTGCCCTTTCCCCCCACTGGCTGACTTGGATTTGCTAAGCCTCTCTCTCTCTCTCTCTCTCTTTGCTGGGATGCCATTTCAATGGCTGTTTTGTACCCAGCTGGTTCAAGTCTTCACTGCATGTGTGGCCTCTTGGAAATGCTACTCAACAACCCTGCAGTTTCCATATGTGTCTGTATGAAACGTTACCAAAAACAGTCCATTTTTGCTCAGTTTGCACAAAACAAAAGCAGCGATCATCAATTGTGTGTGTATGTGTGTGTTATCACATCAGTGAGTTGTTATGCAGCATATTCAAAACAGTGAGATACAAACACAGTTGAGGGAATTTCCTCTTGGCTGATAAAGAAGGCGCACATTTCCCTGTCCGAACCAGTGTCATGGCTCAGTGAAGCTGCTGTAAGCCAGGCGGGATTGTCTATTCTCTTATCTGAATATGTTTGGAGAGCAAACACTGGGGTGTTTCCATGGCAACAAACAAGCAAAGTGTGAATGGGGGGGGGGGGGCAGTGTTGAGGTGGTGGTGGTTTGGATTGCACAGTAATCACAGGTGAATAGCAAAGCTGCACTGTTGCCGTTGTCTTCTGTGTTTTTTCAGAAACTCAGACTGTTTGATCTCCTATCCGCAATGGCAGCGATGATGTTTTTACATGTCCCCCTTTGCTTGTCATAGTAAAAAGACCTGAATGAAAGCACCACAATCAAAGCACTCAATGGGTATCATATCATTGGGCAATTATAATTACGAAACTGTGGACAACCTCACCTGCATGAATGGCCTCACTGTGTTCTACTTGGAGGTGGTAAGCACCTACAAGTATCTGGGTCTCCACCTGGACAATAAACTGGACTGGTCAGCCAACACTGATGCACTCTACAAGAAAGGGCAGAGCAGGCTGTACTTCCTGAGGAGGCTGCGGCCCTTCAATGTGTGCAGCAAGCTCCTCAGGATGTTCTACCAGTCTGTTGTTGCCAGCGTCCTCTTATATGCAGTGGTATGCTGGGGAGGAAGCACAAAGAAGAAGGATGCGGGGCGAATTGACAGGCTGGTAAGAAAAGCTGGCTCTGTTAGTGGGAGCTGAACTGGAGTGCATCACTTCAATATCTGACAAAAGGACCCTGAACAAACTGATCAACATCTTGGACAATGAGTGTCACTCCACAGCACTATTGTTAAGCAGAAGAGCCTGATCAGCTGGAGACTTCGCTCACTGCCTTGCACAACAGACAGACTGAGAAAGTCATTTGTTGTCCCCAGAGCTATTGAACTGTTCAATGCTTCACTTAAGGGAAGAGGAGAGATAGACTTCTCTGCATAGTCTGTCTGCCTCTACACCCCCTCCATGTTTGGATACTGTCTGTCCACTAGCCACTTTTTACGACTGTCTTTCTGCCTCACTGTTTGCGTGCTATATTAGCATATTAGCACATAGCACATATGCATAACCCCTCCCTCCATGCCACAGCCGAACTGTGGCCACACTTAAACCTTTTCTTAAAATAGTTATATATATAGATATATAGACTTTATTCTTGCACTGTTGCACTGTTGGACTTACTCATTTGCACTATCACCATGACCACTATCACCATTGCACTATCACCGTGACACTCACTCACACAGAGCACCTTACCTTACCTTACTATGCACAGAGAATCACAGGCTCAGTCCCTGCCTCAGTCATTGCAAGCGCCTCTTGATTGATTAATCACCACTATGTGGATACTGTTTTTAGAATTGATTTAGATTAAGTGTTAGTTAGTATAATTTGTATTTTAGTATATTTAGTATATTCTTTATCTTCTACTGTCCTTATTGCTTAGTGGTGTTTTTATATTATATACTTTTAATTTACTTTTTCTGCTGTTAGTGAATGTGTGTGTGTTGTCTATATGCTACTGAGACCTTGAATTTCCCCTGGGGATCAATAAAGTATCTATCTATCTATCTATCTATCTATCTATCTATCTATCTATCTATCTATCTACTTATTAGCAGAAATCCCATGCGCACTAATATCCTAAATGTGACCTTATGATGATCACAGGTGAATTGTGGTTTCAGATGACACAGGAGCAACTTTCAGGGCACTTTTATATGTTAATGCCCAACCACTTTAACCTCACGTTCCTTTAATTTGAAAAGTCATACCTGTGACACACTTACTTGAACCCCCTGAAATCCCCCCCCCCCCCTCACCCCCATCTGTCTTTCTTTCAGTTCACTACAGATCCATGACTCATGGTGGTGTAAACCCTGAATGGTGCAGGTGGCCATTCAGTTTTAGATACTGAGATACTGCCCCCCCCCCAAAAAAAAATAAAAAAAATAATAACTTTTTTCTTCAGAAGTGAGTATACAATGCCCAGTTTGTTTTAAAAAAAAGTGCTGAGCTATCAAATGGTTGACAGGGTCTCCTCGCTAGCCAGCTGCCTCCCTCACAGATAAGATAAGGTGCGTCAGGCCTTCTGTGGCACACCTGTTTAAACACTTAGTGCCACACTTGTGCATAATAATCGCAACATTAAATATCTACTTCACAGGAGCCGCACTATCGCCGTGCGCGTTGAACACACACATTACCCTGAAGCACGGACCAAGACAGAGGATAAACAGCACATTGGAACATTGCCATTATTGTTTGCCATCTTGTTCACACACACATTAGTCAAGTGTAGTAGCCTATCTGTTCAGTTGGTTAGATGACCCAAAGCAGTTTAAAATTGATGCCAAAAAGGCTTTAAAGGTAACTACCTGAATATAATAACACTTCACTGGGCTTAAATGCCCATGTAGTTGGCTATTTGGGAGACATTAAATAAGCATTAGACTCCTCACCCTAACCTTCACCCGTTGTTTTTGTAATAAACTAGCCAGTACAGTGTAACAAGAGAATGTCCAGCCGTCATTACATTGTATTACATTATATTCAGTGACGAAGAGCTTGGAAGAGAGCTCGGCACGGATGACTGCTTGTTTTATCGTATGTAAACAATCTCCGTCAGACCAGAGACAAAGAGCTACTCTGTATCGCAGACTGCATTGGTGCCAGGGCAGCGGCATTCTACTCGTGTAAACAAACAGCACGTGATTGAAGGCCTGTTCATCCATTTCTTAAGGCTTTTGGGCTTGCAGTTGACTCGAGTTCAGAATTCATGGCCATGTGTTCCTCCTTTCACCTTGTCTACTGGCCTGTTCTGCTGATGTGGTTTTCTATCTTGTTACTTGTTGCTAGTTGTTTAAGTCTATCTTGTCATATCTGTCTAGTCTGATCCGTTGTTATTTTTTAGTAATTCACATTTTCTTTCCTTACCTCGAGTGTAGTGTGTGACAATTGAACAGAGTTGTGTAAGGGCAATCTTCTTACCCTGGTAGCTTGTTTTTCTTCCATACTCGTGTGAGCATAACGATAAAAATGATATATTATACAAACTGCTCCATTGACATTATGCAATTATTTGTATGGTTCACGCTGTTTAATCTTGATGCGAACAAAAGAAAATAACCACATCTCCTTCTTATCAGCTGTACAACGCCATCTGGCGGTGGTTAGAAAATGTATGGTAATACACTGCTGTTCAATGAACCCACAAGGTAACGTAAGGGGAATATATCTTTTCACAGAGGACTTGCCAATGTGCTATGAAAGCATGGTTATGGCTAGATTATTATACAAGATGTTTTAAAATTATACTAATGTATAGATTTAGTTTAGAAAAAGGGGAAGAAAAAAGAACTAGAAAACTTCTTGTGAAAAAGTATTTTATTCTGTGAAATGAAAGAAACAGACACTCACTGTGGCGAAGCCACTCAACGCGAGTAGCCTATAGGCTGTGAGGAAAATTAAAAACTGCCTGATGCGCCTTTGCGTTCTAGCCTTGCAGAGGGAGCGAGAGCGGACTCTGCAGCACTGACTAAAAACAAACATTCTTGTGCGTTCTGCCCGCGCAGGTCAACGCGGAACACTTGTGCGTCTTGCCCCTGTTAAATGAACGCGGTACACATGTTGTCAGCTGAATACGGGGTATCCATATCTTATTTGCGTCGATATGTTGTTTTAATCGTATGCAAAATGAATAAATAAATACAAATTATAAATTTAATATATAGCGTAAACGCGACCATAAATGCGACTCTACATGAACTCCGTGACTGGTACCCAGATTGAGTTCATGTTTGTTTTTGTTTTTTTCTTTCCCCTTGCGGAACTACACTGTGGCATCCGCCGTGGTTTACATAATCATAATCAAACATGATCTAATATCACAATCACCTATCCTCACTGTCCCGACTAAAGTGGTGTAATGTAGCCTGTGTCCAAGCATGATCTATATGGAAGGAAGAAAAGTACACCATGTACCTTTAAAACTAAGTTTGCCGTGCAGACATGGAATGAGGTCAGTCAGAAAGCTCCTCATTGCATGTGCTGATTATTATTAGATACAATATTCGACCAATGAGCGCAGGCGGGGAGTGTCTCTGGCCAAAGACAGGCTGGAGACAGCAGCGGATTGGTTGATTTCCCTTGCCTTTATACCTTCAGAAAGGGATAAATCCTTGTGAAGCGCCTATACACGAACTATACAAACTTGTGAATAGTGTGCGATAGATCGGACTATGAAAGTGTGCAATCTCCTTACCTTCATGCATGATGTTAAAGCAGCCTTTGCGGAAGACAAGGCATATCTCCAGTTAAAGTTCCACTGTTTTCTGCAGCTGTTTGCCCAGAGTGGCACCGGACTCGTATTCAGTCGGACCGGCAGCTGAACATCTTTCTGCAGTTGTTAGACGACACTGGGAATTTTAAGACTTTTATTTATATGGTTGTATTGTTTTGTGCCGTGCTCACACGAAAACAGACTTTGCTCTGAATAGAGAGACGGATCGAACAGCAGACACTTTCCCTAACTTTTTTACGCGCGTGGCCACTGCATCGCTACTTAGCCTACTGCCTTACTGTGCTCACTTACACTCAGACTGTTGGGACAAGCAGACTGTTATTACACCACAGAACACTCTAACCGGCTGAGGATTTTTTTTGTCATTTCAACTCAGTTTGCTGATAACGCGCATGTGAACAGATTGAGCGATGGTGGAGCAGACGAGCACCACGGACAACACTGACGTGCTTCCCGGTGAATCTGGGGAAATGGACTTAGACATGGACGCATCCCCGACTCCCGGGTCCCCAAGCTCGACCGGGGATAAGATGGACGTCGCATGGTGCAAGACCCCGAGTGGGCACATCAAAAGACCGATGAATGCCTTCATGGTATGGTCGCAGATCGAGAGGCGCAAGATCATGGAGCAGTCTCCAGACATGCACAATGCTGAGATTTCCAAGCGGCTTGGCAAGCGCTGGAAACTGCTTAAAGACTGCGACAAGATCCCCTTCATCCGGGAGGCCGAGCGTCTGAGACTGAAGCACATGGCTGATTATCCGGACTACAAGTACCGGCCACGGAAGAAAGTCAAGTCGTCCAGCGGCAAGGCGGGAGACAAGGGGGACAGGAGCAGCAGCAAGTGTTCATCTAAGAAGTCCAGTGGGTCAAAACCCCTCAGCCGGACGCACAAGTCAGGGCTGGGGAGCGCCAAATCGACTTTACCTGAACAAGTTTCACACTCCGTCCCCACAGACCACTACTCCTTGTACAAGACCAAGTCAGCCTCAGCAGCGAAGCAGATACCAGACAAGCCAGCCAAGCGTGCTCACAGCATTGGAGGGAGAAGCCATGACAGCAGCCCGCCTTCCGTGGCTGTGCCAGCGAGTCCCACCCTCAGCAGCTCGGCTGAGTCTGACCCCCTCAGCCTGTACGAGGACGGAGTGACCGGGAAAGATGGGGACGACTCCCCAAGCACACTGTCGGCCGGGCGCCTGAACTACACGCGGGTGTCATCCCCGACACCGTCCGCCTCCCACTCTTCCTCATCACAGTCCTCCTCCTCAGATGAGGAATTCGAAGATGACTTGCTGGACCTTAACCCCAGCCCCGGCTTCGACAGCATGTCTCTCGGCAGCATAGGTTCGGCGGCTTTGGACAGAGATCTGGATTTTAATTTTGAGTCGGGTTCTGGCTCCCACTTTGAGTTCCCCGACTACTGCACTCCTGAGGTGAGCGAAATGATATCTGGGGACTGGCTTGAGTCGACCATTTCTAACTTAGTATTCACTTATTGAACGCTTAAAGAGTCCAGAATTGCCATTAGAAAACACAGCCAGTGCTTGTGATGACATCTTTATGACTTTCGTAAAGATAAGCAGGATTGCGAAGTCCCGTTGAAACAAGCCAGAAAACGCCCCGTTAACCACACGATCCATGTGTGTCTGAAATTACAGAACTAGGACTCCGGGTGCCCTCTCCCCTGACAAGAGCGCAAATGAAAATGCTTAGCTTGCTCAATTGGTAGCTGGGAGGGATGATGATGCCAGCCAGTGTGTGCCCCAGACGCAGTGACTTACTGAAGCAGGCGGTGAGCCTGAGACGTTTGCACCGGGGCGAGTTGAGGTTGTCTCCCCGAATGAACTGTTTCGATGAAAAGGGACTCTGAGAGAAGTCTGACCAGGGTATGCCGAAGAAATGGAGGTGGAACACGAGTGAAACAGTGGAGAGCCCTCACCCCCCCATCATCTACATGGTTTATGTACCATAAAGTGGTGGCTTAAAAAACACTTACGAACCGAAAAGCATGCTCTCGTTTTGAGATTTATGTAAGAACTGTCTAACAGTTTAACTAGTGTTAATTTAAATGTAATGACGGCGCAATGTTTGATGACGCAAAAAGGAACACAATCACCAGCTTCTGTAACTTTCAGGACTGAAATGCATCGCAGATGCGTTTCACTTTTCAACACTACAATTCAGGACCAAATTTTTTCCAGAGGCGTGTACTTTTCCCTCTGCCTTTTCCTCTTTTTCCATCCTCGTGTTTTCTCCTTTTTATCTTTCTGTGCTCAGATGGCATTTTATATTAACGTGTTTAAATACAGGCCAAACATTTTTGAGTTATTGTTCTCGTAGGTCTCGTGTACACATGCACATGTCCGTCTCCTTCGCGGAAGGGCTAGAATTGTATCATTTTTTATTTAAATGTTGACTTCTCACACGTAAAGGAGATTAAATGTTTCATTATTTTCTAAGTGTATTTTTGTATAAAATCTATCGAGGGGGTGTCAATCGGTGAATATCGCTGTTTGGATTTCCGATTTTTATGTCCAGGGGGTTGGGTTGTCTTAAAATCTGCCCCCTAACCATGTTTACAGTGTCACTCTACAGGCTTCTTAAAGACACAGTATCTCAATTCCAGCAACCAGACAAAACAATCGAGCATGCAGGAAGGTGTAGCGGCAGCGACGTCTGCGTATTTTGCGTCCTAATGGGAGATACTGTACATTTAATAAGAATTTTAAACTAAACAACATCTTTGTGATTTTATAGTGAAAAAAGTTCGGTTTTAACCACTGGATGGAATTACAAACACATTCTAAATGCCTATTGAGTTTGCGAACAATGAAGTACAGCTTCACTCAATTGTATTAGGATATTTAATCTTTTTCTACTTGTTGGCTAAATGTAGCTAATTGTTTTAGTATACTATGGCATGGCGAATAGCATTTGTACTTCTTATTCAGGTTTATGTAGAGCTGTTGTGTTTTAAACAAAAAATGATCAACGTGAAAATATCTATGTACATTGACTGTATATTAAGCAAAGACTGCGTGTTTATGTCTGACAATACCATGGCAGGCACTAGAACTTTTATCTTTATACGTCCCTATGTTTAAGGTTGTTGTTCATGATTTTGAAAAAAATATATATATTATATGCATTTTTATCGTTTTCATTTTGTGCAATATGATGTGTACAATATTGTTTTTGTCTAATCATGCCATATCTCAACAATTGAGTAGAGTACTCAATGCCAGCCAATTGTGTCATGTCACTGCCTGTCAGACCTCTGTACAGAACTTTGTTGTTTTTTCATGAAGAAGGAAATAAAATCAGCTGGAACTGAATCCCCAAATGTCTGCCTTGGTGTTAATTCATGTTTCCGCTGCCAGTCTTTGCCTCTGCTGCACAGTGAGTGTGACTGGGAGGTGCCGGGTGTGACACGGCAATACGGCATGCATCCAACGTGGCCATAACACACGTGGATTTACACATCTTGCAAATGGCTGCCCTTATTCAACCGCATGATGTAGTGAGGGTTGCACTCATTCTATGCATAAATATTTTACTCCTAGTGTCACCATTTCACTAATATTATCAGCATTACCCATGTGGAATGGACACACCTCTCAAACACTGGACTTCTTTCTGACTACAATGAGAGTCAAGCAGTCAAGTGACTGCTATTAAAGTTTAATATTGCAAAACCAAACAAACCCCTGAGATCTCATAATGTTCAATGGGATCAAGGATCATCTGTTGACTGATGCATTGTGGCACTGATGAAAAAAATATGCATAACAATTGGCCTCCAGACCCACGCCCAGCTCGGCTGCCTTATTACTCCATGTAAGCTCTTTGTGACAGACGGTGAGCTGTCAGACAGACACACAGATAGCCAGCCACCCATGCCAGAGAGGAGGAAGTGGGGGAGATGGTGTGTGTGTGTGTGTGAGTGAGTGGGGGAGTGGATGGGTGTGTGTGTGTTAGGATGACCTGTGGGCAAAAGGGCCACGGCAGAGATGGGTGGGGGCGGGGTTGGGTGGGGGTGTTGGCAGGTCTGGACCCTCAGTAATGACATTTACCGTGGGCAGCCTTTGGACGCTGAAGCCTGAGGAAAGGAAAATGCATTGCATGCCCCCCGACCACCCACCCACCCCCACATACACACACACACACACACCCTTTACCCTTTCATGTGCACGCAATTCTAGACAGATTTTAACATGGAGGGATGGTTTTGGGGTTGGGGGGTTTGGTTGAGGGCTACTGGTAAAGAACAGAACCCACATTTCTACATACTTCACCTTGTCTGACATTTCTAAGGAGAGCCAGACCGAGAGACAGACAGACAAAAATCCCCGGTTAAGGTGGGCCATGTGCGCTAGGACTGCTTAGCTCCTGGTAATCTTCCTGTCCCGTCTCAGCTGACGGTTGAGCAGGGAGAGACTTTTGCCTGACGAGCCAGTCTGGTACAGCGTGCAGTGAGCGAGCACGGGTGCAGGCAGGAAAGGAGGGGTCTAGACAGTTCCTCCGTGGGAGGAGGGGTGTCAGACGGATGAGACGTCTCCTCCGGGAGACTGGGCGGGGGGGGGGGCTGTTTTGAGTGGATTGCACAGGGTACGGCTGCTGAAACCAATTAATTCTTTCTCAGTGTATTGGGTTTTTTTTTTGTTGGTCTGGGCAGATGGGGGGGGGGGGGGTATGTTGGGGTATTTAACGCAAATCTAGCCACATCCCTTGAAATGAGGGGCGAGAGAGGAGGAGAAGGAGGAGGCCGGGCCTGGCTGTTGTGTGGCAGCTTGCTTCTGGAGGACAGAGATATGAATTTTATCAGGCAGACAACCCCACACATTTGGGAGAGGACAAAACGGGAGTGTAAGACAGGAAATGAACGGCTGCATGTGGGACCATGTTTAAGCATTTGTATTGATGGTGTGTTCCTATCATGGCTGTGTATCGGTTCATGCTTCTCACTGCGCCTTAAGGACTCATAGGTGGAGCCGTGCAGTGATTTTGTCAGATTAATTGGGATCTGTTCATTGATCTGACAAGCAGTCCCAGCACCCCATGATAATTCATGTCAGGAAACGCATGTTCATATCCTCTCAGTTATTACTGTTGCGTATTGTATTTTTTATTCATTTTCACAGGTCATGCAGTTGCAAGTGATGACATGTTTTCCATAATACATTATGCCCTCTGTATATTACTATCTGAGATACTCTAGAACACAACACGGCATGAAAATGCATGAAGGACAAATTACAGATCTGATGAAACTTTGCAATCAAGGTACTTACACATACACATGCCGTGCACACACACACACACAGAGAGAGAGAGAGAGAGAGAGAGTGAGAGAGAGAGAGAGAAAGAAAGAAAAAGAGAGAATGATCTTGCATACATCTATGCATCATTGAAATGCAATGACAGAATGGGTGAAATGTCTTTGAATAGCACATTTATAGAGCTAATTGGATCAATAAACTGTGCAGCCAGGGAGCAATGGTTTGAACCGTTCAATTCAAGGTGCTTATCATGATTACATAATGATGCTCGACCCATGTCTTATGAATAAAGACTACAATAGATATGAAAAATGCTATATAATTTAGGATTTCTGAGGAAGAAATAATATTGTTTTTAAATAAATAAAATCACAGTATACTTGTTAGAGGATATAATATCTTATAGTTACCACCACAATATAGAGCGTCATTTACCTTCAATATTTTGTACCTATCACTTACCAAATTGTATGTTCTTTTCACTGTGTGCCACATTTTTGCCATGGCAAAAGCATGGACACTCGGTACACACTCTTGCAATTAGTGAGTAGAGTGAGTTGCGCTGAGCATTTGAATGATTATCTGATGAAATGATAATGACTTGGCTAAGCTGTGCTCAAGATATTAATTTCCTTTCTTGCCACTGATGTCCTGTCAATAATGTTTTTAAGGCCTTTTATATGCACTCTAGCCATTGATTAACCCTCCTGTTATCCTTGGGGTCAATTTGACCCCAAGCAACGTTTAACATCATACAATATATAGTTCACTTTTTTTTTTGCTTCATATTTCATGACTTTTCCTCAATTGAAGGGCACAACAGAGTTAGCATGAAATTTGTACAATAATATGTTTTCAATGCCCTGTAGAAATATTTTGTACATTGATGTTCCTTGGGGTCAGTTTGACCCAAGATGTATAAGATACATGAATATTTGACACATTATGGATATTATTATTGTAATAGTATGAGAACATATTGTCCAGCCAGGCTTCCAAGGTTCATAAAGGGGTGTGTGTGTCGGGGGGGGGGATTGTTTTGTAGGGCTTTTGATGGTGGTTAATACACTCTTGTTAAGTACCTGTCACAAAAAAACTGGGTAACAATATGAATTATAATCATTTTCTGAGGGTTTATTTAGCTGGGGGTCAAATTGACCCCAAGGATAAAGCATGTCGGTAAGATTTGAGGGTAACACAAGGGTTAACCCTGAAAGATACATATTTAGGGGTCCAAGCAGTAACGCTGGTCTATTTTCTGAAAGCCGGAAATCACAAAATTCAGTACATCTGCAGATCATGCTGAAAAACTCAGATTTCAGGGTGTGGCCTGTACTCTTTCTATTGCTAATATCATCTGATGTAAAAGTCTAATCCTAACCAAATTTGGTAGGCACAATCACTACAACACACACGGCTTGTATGCATCTCAACTCCCTCTTCCTCATTTCCAAATTGGGGAGCTAATTGCCCTCGTCCCTGCTGCTATACAAACTCCTCCAGCTTGACAGCTCGGTTTGACATCATCAAGTGGCTAGCAATGTTGTTCTAATGTAAGATACATCCTCAATAAAACTATTTTAAAAAATATTTGGGAAAACTCCACTCTGCAAATCAGTCAGAATTGGGTTCCATCCATTGTCACACGACACAACAAGGACAAGATGTTCTGAAACATCAACTAGCGCACTGCCCATCTAAACCAGAAAGACTTCACCATGGTGTTTACTGCTTATTTCGCTAATGGTATGTGTAGTAACACACCTAACTGAAATGCTAAAATGACTAAAAAGTTGTTTTTTTGCCATTGGGTCTTTAAGATTTGGGATTGAGATAGTTATTTTTGTTATAAATGATATGTAAAACCTAATTTTAACATTCCCTTTGCAATGGTGAAAAAAGATAAGTGAGAGCGGGTGTACTGTCATAGCCACTGACACGCAATAAAAATATCATGAGGCATTTTGTGTCTGCCTGGCAGTGCATGCAGTTTTTCAGACATTGTTGATGTTGATGGTCATTTTGAAATAGTCCATGGTGTGCATTTAACCATGATGTCTCTCCACTACTCTCTAAACAACCTGACAAAGTGATTAATGAGGTGCTTGGGGTCATGACCTGTTACTGAGACTTTTGACCTTCAGGTGGGCTGCCCTACTGGCCCTAAACAAACAAAAGCATGCCCTGGCAGAAGGCTTGTTCAATGGCTGGAAATGTCAGAGTAGGGACTGTGAGAATCTCTCTCTCTCTCTCTCTCTCTCTCTCTCTTTCTCTCTCTCTCTCTCTCTCTCTTTCTGTGTGTGTGTGTTAAATGTTGCAGAAAAGTCAACAAGACAATCATAACATACTCTAAATATACATGTGAAACAAAAAATATAGTTTTTTCTGCTCTGCTTGGATTATATGGAGTGTGGAGATAACCTGAAACAGCTCTTTGCTAATTTAGCAACACAAGATGATAGTGCTCCATGAGAATCATAGATTTGGGTGAACTTTCTGCCAATGGGAGAGTCTTGGCTTTCACAACGCTGCGCCTTGCTGTACCCGGAGGGCGGGGCTCTATGCGTAATGAATGAGGCGCGGCCAATACGTCGTCTCCGCACGTGCAGACAAAGAGGCTTCATAACACTATCCAAAAAACACCAGTGGAACTTATTGACTCTTTTGTTTTCTTGAGAGGACCCGACTACTTAAGTTAAATGTAGAAACTGTTACTTAAAACTAGTGTTCGTTTACTGACATAATGAAGAGAAAGCGAATTGGCTCCTCAAAAAACTTGCTTGGAGTTGGTGCGTCAGCTCTCAAAGTTGCGCACAAAAGCGGAGTGCATTCCTTTGTTCTACAGGAGGCTTTTGGATATGCTCGTGGCGCTGAATTTACTCTCACATTTCTCAAAAACAGACACGAAGGTCTTATTGCAAAAAATAGAACGTTTAATTTAAGTGATTTGCGTGTTACATGATCCTGCTTGATTAGTTACATGTAGTTGGAGAGGTTTGCGTAAATTGTATACATGTCAATTGCATGGGTAGGAATTAGGGGAAAAACTGTATGCATTTGTTTTAAATGGGTATTAGCTGACAACAAAACTTTTGGAAACACGTGGCTTTGAGATATTTTGTGACTTGGAAGTAGATATTTGTTTATACTAACCCTAGTCCAATATTCATTGAAAACAATCATCGTGGAGAAAATGTGATACCTGTTTCAAAGGAAAAGTCAACAAGTATTATCAACTTGGCCGTCTGAGTTCTACCTGAGGCTTTGGAGTTTTGCCAACACGTTTTGAATGGATTGTTTCTTGAGGATTATGTTCGCGCATGAGACCCTCTCAAGAGACATGAAACAGTTTTTTTTATGGAACGATGTCACATTGTATGGACAGAATCTTACCACAAGGTATGTTTTAATTTGATGAAGTTAACATCGGCTCAGACACCTGGAAATTAGTTTTCTGTTTTATGTCACATGAATGAACGTCATGTTTGTTGATAATGATGATTTGTCGATCATCCCTGGCATGCTTTTACTTCATGGTATTAAATAAAGGTGCCTTGTAAGGCAAGAATTAGAAATGTGTGATTCTCTGTCATTACAGCAATTGAGACATTCGAAAGTCATGAACGAGACAACGATTCCGCGATGAGAGGTTTCAGCACCGAGGGTGATGCGACGTTTGCAGGTTTTTCAGCAGTGCTTGAGCTGGACAGCGTCACTTCGATTAGTCAAAGGTTATATAATGATCAACCACTTCCGAAAACCAATATTGGACCTTAGGTGAAAAGTTAGGAGTTTTTCGTCAAACTCTCATGGTCGTAAGGTTCGAAAATGTGTGTTATGACGCTCTTCCATGTTGATTGGACGACATCCTTGAGTGTATTGCAATGATGTAATGAAAAGCCAATGAAATTGCAATGATATCATTCCAAATGCTCCTAAGCTTTTGAATAGATGATCCATACAATGTTTAAAGCCTACTGAAAGATGGAATGAGGGTCTGCATAATTACAACAATCACTTCTTAACTTTGTTTTTCATTATAATTTATATCATAAGTCTGTTATTATAAACAGGGTTATTATTCTAAGTGACTGCTTGACTGCTAGGAAAAGAGAGCGGACACATTCAAGGCATCTCTTTTGCTAGAGCACAAGTTGGGCTGTGAAAGTAAAGATGTGGCCATCTTATAGAATTTCCTTTCACACATTTTCACCTTTGATAAGAGAATGCATTGACAGAGGAGTACATTCAGAGTGACAAACTCAACCACAGATTTTAAGGAGAGCGGAATTTCTAAATTTGTAGATGTACTTGTAAGAGATTTTTCCTTGCAAATTCCCAGCACCTGTGGCACTGAATTACATAGTGTCACTCAGTGAACTGATTGAAGAGGGCACCAGAAAACAGACTTACTTACTGCTATGTGGCTATGTCATGGATTCTCAGAGGCATATGGCGAGCAATCTATTTTTTAGACATTTGCACTGTTCTGGGTGAGAAAGGATAGCAATGCCTCCTGATACCAACCTCATTCGACTTGCAGGGTGCCTTTTTTAAAAAAAGGAAAAGAGGAAAAAGAAGCTAAAATTCTGCATTGCCTATCTATAATGACTCGGTGTGATGGCTCAAAAGTTAGACTTTTTGGAAGTGAGTCTTGTCGGTTCTAAGCCTTTGAAAATGGGGGTAATGACATTATGGAAAAGAGCACCCCAGCTGTGCCCAGTGTCTGGTGTTTTTGAAGTTGAAATATGTGCTTATCACATGCCAAATGATCAAGGCTTTCTCTCTCTCTCTCTCTCTCTCTCTCTCTCTCTCTCTCTCTCTCTCTCTCTCTCTCTCTCTCTCTCTCTCTCTCGCTCTCTCTCTCTCTCTCTCTCTCTCTCTCACTCACACACACACACACATTCTTTTTCTCCTTCTTCCTTCTCTCCCTCTCTCCCCCACCCCACCCCCTCTCTCACTATATGTGTACAGACACACACTGTGTGTGTGTGTGTGTGTGTGTGTGTGTGTGTGTGTGTGTGTGTGTGTGTGTGTGTGCATGCAAGCGTGCATGTGCACATGTGCATTAGTGTGTTTTTGTGCATATGTGCATGAGTGCATGTGGGAATGGAGGATTGACTTAATACTCCCCCATCACCCAGACAGGTGTTGTTTAGACTCCGCAACGCCCCAGTTTGCTCGTGATCCCGCGCCTGGCGTAATGATAGCAGTCCCGTCCACCAACCCATCACTTCGGCATCCATCTCTCGCACATACTAGAGCGAGCCATCAACCACTTTTCTCCTTCTCCTCCTCCTCACACACTGTCTATTTGCTCACTGAAAAAGCTAATTATGACGGCAGCCAGCCAGTGGGAATATACGTTTGCGATAGCTGTGGGATGGTGGAACTTGTTTTGACATGCCTCTCGTCTCCACCGGCTCAAAAAAAAAAAAAAGAATAAGAAAACAGCCACTGCTGGCATTAGGAGACAGCAAAGCTAATTAGTCGCTTTTTGTGCAGCCTGCATGGTGAGATGATGTCACTGGCTGCGGAGTAATTACTACCCATAAATCACTGAGTGTGAAAGGCAAGAGCGTCATAGGTTGAAAAGCCTGTGAAAAGGCAGACCGGTGTCTGTCGCTGGGTGGTATTGTCTGTTAGAGGTCCTTGCTGGTCTTCTATCCATTTAATTCCCCTTGCTGTACATTAGCGAGACCAGGTTATGTATGAGGTAAGCTTATCCTGTATAGCTTTGCTTAATGAAGAAGCCACTCTCATCTCCAGTCCCCAGAGTATTCAGTCCATGCATTTTTATGGAGTGAATGTACAGAGATAACTATGACCTCATCCCTCCTGTCATGATGATGGACATGATCACTATGCACTCTTAAAACAAATGTGTTGAAAATAACACAACTGGTGTTGTTTTTTTACACATCTCTATGTCCAGACAGGGACAACACAGTTTGTGTTGTTTCTAACACATTGCTTTTGTCATTTGTTTTAAGAGTGTACACAGTATGTGTTGAAAATAACACAACTTGTGTTGTTTTTTAACACATCGCTATGTCCACATAGGGACAACACAGTTTGTGTTGTTTATAACACATTCGGAATTTCGTTATAAGAGTGTGGCTATTAAAATCTTTCCTGGTATTATTATGTCATCATTAAATAATTTACAGCATAATTTCTCTTTGTAGCTTATAGGCTATCTTAAGATGCTTAAGCCGGACATACATGTTTTATTTTGGCTCCTTTAATCCCACTTGTGGTTTTACACCATGTGTACATGCACATAGTGTGTGGCAGCGTGTTCATCTAAGGTTTACTGCATCACAACATTGTCTTGCTGGAAAACTGAAAAGTTTTATCACAAATGGCTTTCACTGAAGACTGAGTGGAGAACTGTTAGGTGTAGATTTGGATGGATGGATGGATGGATGGATGGATTCGATGAATCTGAATAGTTAAATGGCTCTGTATTATGTGAGGTTGTGGTCGTTGTTTGATAATGCTGATTATGCCATTGTATCTTGATTATGTGGAATTGGATGAATTCATGCCTTCTCGGCTCACTTGTGTATTTGCTGTCAACCTCACAAGAGATGTGATGATTTGGCATGTCGTCAGAACATTTCTTGACCAGATGGAAACAGATGGCTTGTTTATGCACAGCTTCCATGTTCTCATTTAGAATCTTCTTCTTCTTCTTCTTCTTCACCTTCTCCTCATTTTTCTCCTTCTTTTTCTCCTCCTCCTCCTCCTCCTCCTCCTTCTTCTTCTTCTCCTTCTTCTTCTTCTTCTTCTTCTTCTTCTTCTTCTTCTTCTTCTTCTTCTTCTCCTTCTTCTTCTTTACACAGAAGTGATCGACTTCCACATGTCTAACATGTTGATTTACACCTCAGTGCTGATCTTTAAAGCTACCTTTGAATTGTAGGATACTGGCTTTAAGCTCTGAAGTATTAAATCCCTGCTATGACAGATGTTATGTGGATTTGGTGGGGAACAGATGAGGAACATATGACTGTCACCTACTCATCAGTCTAATGTGTGCTCTCCCTCCACTTTTTCTGTCTCTCAATGGCTCTCTCTATTTGTGCCCCTCTTCCTTTCCATTTCATCCTTTGCGAGCTTTCGTTCTCTTTTTTTTATCTATCCTCTGTGGCATTCCTCTTGTCGTTCTAAGCATCTCCCCATTTCTCTCTGTTTTCCAGCTTGCCCCCCCCCCCCTCTCTCTCTTTCTCCCTATTCTCTGTCTTTCTTTGTATTTCTCTACCTCCCTCCCTTCCGCTCTCCCTCTCTCTCTCTCCCTCCCCTTGTCTCCCTCTGCATCCCTCGTGTGTCTGCAGTGCCCTTGCCCTGCGGTGGGGATGGTGGAGTTATTGTTCTCACGCCGAGTGTGAATTTGCTGATCCTGCACATCCGTGAGTCGCACTGGCACCCTGAGGAGAGTGGCTAGCTTCTCCACTCCACTCTGCTCCGCTCCACAGGCTCTGACCCAAGCACTAGGCACTTCAGAGGCCCAACACACTCACATTCCCACTGCACTGACAGGAGGTGTGTGTGTGTGTGTCTGTGTGTGTGTGTGTGTGTGTGTGTGTGTGTGTGTGTGTGTGTGTGTGTGTGTGTGTGTGTGTGTGTTCTTTTGTACCTGTGTGTGTTCTTTTGAACGTGTGTGTGTATGTGTCCCTTTTTGTTTGTGTGTGTGTGTGTGTGTTTCTCTGTGTGTGTATGAGTATTATCAGTGAATAGCTGTTTTTCTGAGTGTGTGCATGTGAATGTGTGTAGTAGGTCACAAATCAACACACACAACAAAACACACACACAGACACACACACTCATTCACCGGCTCTGAACTGGCGGCGGAATGAGAAATCTCCCCCGAAGTGTTTTAACGATAACACCTGGAGGCCTTTGAACAATTGCATATCAAAATACCACCATCGCTCAGTCACTCCGAGGGGGATTGCATGGCATGAATATTTCAAATTGGACTCTATGAGCCTTGGCCCCCTTCTCTCTCTCTTTCTCTTTCTTTCTCTCTCCCTCTCCCTCTCTCTATTCTAAGAAATGTTCTCTCCCTCATTTTTTCTGTCTCTCCCTCTGTTTCTTTCCCCCTCTTGCTCTCTCTCTCTCTCTCTCTCTCTCTCTCTCTCTTTCACTCTCTTTCTCTCTCTTGCAGCAGACGTGCTGGAGAGGTCCCACGGCGGGGACACTGAGTTGGGGGGGCCGCAGCGCGTGGTGGGGTGGTGGTGGTGGTGGTGGTGGTGGTGGGGATGAGCAGGAGGTTGGGCAGTGACAGAGTGGAGAAGTGGGGCAGCGAGTGCTCCAGTCCTCTGCAGATTAGGAGGGTTTAAGCGACATGCAACTAGAGCATTCTCCACAGCTGAGTGCAAATGTAATACAGATGTTTCTGCACTGAAACAAGCTGGAGAGTCGCTCTCTCTCATTCCCTCTCCCTCTCCCTTGCTCTCTCACTCACTCCCTCTCGCTCTCTCTCCCTCTCCTCTCTTCACCTCATCTCTCCCCTCCTGTTCCAACCTAATTCCTCTGCAGAAAATCCTGGACTGGCTCAAAATTGCCACGGGAAATTTGAGCTCGCAAGCTCCACCTAACATAAACTCCCTGACTCTGTCTCTGCCTCGTTCACTTTCTCTACACCCCCCAAACCACTCAACCCCAACCCCCACCTTTTTTTAGCCTTTCACTCACATACTCTCTCAATCCTACCGTCTTCATACAAAAGTTGATTTGTTCCCATTTTTTTGATACTTCATGCCTGAAGACCTAGGTCCTGAGCATGAAACTCAAGGCCACCTGTGTTTGTATTTCTTGCACATGTCCGTCCGGTGGTTATATCAGCCTCAAATCACACCCACACAGGAACTCACATCATCGTTTGCCTTCGCTGAAAAAAAAAAAATATCTCTCTCCGGGGCTTCTTGCGAGCAGGGAGTCAGCTAAGTCCACATATGTTAATACTTGCGCGTTTTCATAAGATGAAAAATATCGATCGCTAAATTTGTTTTTCCCTTCATGAAAGCCAAGTCTGTTGTGGTCACATCGGCTTTATGGGCTGAAGGAGTGAGGGTGAGAGACCGAGAATGAAAGAATGACAAATAAAAAAGGAGGAAGAGAGCGAGGGAGAGAGAGAGAGAGAGAGAGAGAGAGAGAGAAGGAGAGCGAGAGAGTGAAAGCCTGTGCTGAAAGCTGCAGCTTGAGCTTTGTTAGTACAGTGCACATCTGTGAAAGCGATTGCTGCAGTGTACAGCACATGGGGATGTGGATGAAGATAAATGTCCTGTGACAGGTCGAGATTGGTCGGACTGTGTGCGTGTTTAAACTGTTCCACATGGCTCCGAGTTGAGACGCGCACACACACACACACCGCCTGTGGGACTCGCAGAGACTCACAAAGCCCCAGCGCACACACACACACACACACACACACACACACACACAAACACACTCAGGCACACACACACACACAAGGACCAAATGAAAGACCACAGAGAGACATTGAGAGAGGCAGAGAGAATGTGTGTTTGCATAGGTTTTCACTGTACCAGACTTTGGTCTGACTGGCAATGCTGCATCTTGAGTATACTTTAGGAAACTTCAGTTTCACTCCCTTAGGGTGCTAAAGTTTCAGTAACTTTCCCTAGCAGAACTGGTTCTGTATTGTGGATAAAGTGTGTGCACAGGTTTGAAAGTTGTGCTGCAGACATTGAGAGGCAGAGAGAGAGAGAGAGAGAGAGGAGAGAAAGAAAAAAGAGAGTGATTGTGTGATTATGATGTACTCAGGATGAAAAAATAGACAAATGGATGGATGGGTGGATGGATGGATGGAGAGCCGGTAAAGAGAGAGAGAGAGAGAGAAAGAGAGAGAGAGCCCTCTAAAACATTTGCCCTTGTGCCTGTGAGATACAACAGATTCATTTTGAACATGTGGTTAAAGGCGCGTTCCGTCTTGGCCTCTGGGCATAGTCTTTGCACTCGAATGGAAGGTCAAAAGCTATTTGCAGTGGGATGGAATGTTCTTAATTTTCCACTTTCGCGACCTCTGTGAACATCCGTCAGTAACACGGCATGTGAATGTCGAATGTACATTATTTCTTGTGCATACTGAGAGGGGTTAGCGCGGGGCAAGGCATTAGCGTGAAATATTGCCATGCTCCAGGTTCTTGGAAACTCAGGCGGTCATGACATGGCAAGTGAACTGGAACAGTAAGAGATCCCTCTGGAGCTCTGACAGAGTCCTTGGATTTAGATGCAACAGGTCAGCCTAACTGCTCTATCAGCAATAAACAGGACAGTGCTGTCCAATCAGTCTTTTAACCGCTTTTATAAAAATCTTACTTAATCTGACTTGCGTGTTCCTGAAAGGGAGCGTCTCCGATTACTTTGTTGAGTGTTCTTCAAGTTGCAAAGGAATATAGAAAGAATTACACAGAGATTTCTTTCACACTCATGTAGCAGGGAGCAAATTAAAGTCAGATTTGGCAAACAAATTAAGGTCACTTTATCTGTTTTGGGTGGCTCTCATATTTGCTGTCATTTCCAAAAAGAAATACACGTTGTTGTGACAGCAAAGGCGGCTGTGGTGGCCGATGGACGTAATAGCTTCGTTCTGAGCCACTAATTCACACGAGCCTCTTAATCCCCTTGTGTCTTTGCCAGTTGTCGCTAATTAGCTTCCCAAACTTCCTCCGAGGGCCTTAGTGTGCAGTATTGGACGCGCGAGGGTGCTTCCCACTTATCGGCTAATAGCAAGACCTCGAGCGGAGCTTTGCCAATGACTTCTCTGGTGACCCGTGCGGTTTGCACCAGTCACCACCACGACCACAGTATCTTTAATTGCTTTCCACTCCACTCCCTTTCTTTGTTTTTTTCAAGCCACAAGTCATTGGCACGGCACGGTTTAACATCTTGTGAACTTTGCTGCTGGTTAAAGTGAGGTGGAAAAAAAAATGTTTAACTTAATGAATGCACACAAACAAGCCCCCCTCACAAAAAACAAAGCTAATGCCTCTGCTGCAGTGTGACACAAGGAGTTTCCACGTGGCCTTGAAAAGGGAAAACACTCGGGAGGTCAAATAGTGACAACAACAGACGGATAATAGTTGCGTGAGCGCAAGCATTGGTCCCTTACTGGTCTTGGCGCAGCATTGGTCCCTAATTGGTCTTCCCGCATCTGTGCGGCCTTCCTGCAGGATGCTGTCCCCTACGAATGATTGTGTGATTATGATGTACTCAGGATGAAAAAATAGACAATGGTTGGGTGGATAGATGGATGGAGAGCCAGTAAAGAGAGAGAGAGAGAGAGAGAGAGAGAGAGAGAGAAAGAGAGAGAGAGCCCTCTAAAAGATTTGCCCTTGTGCCTGTGAGATACAACAGATTCATTTTGAACATGTGGTTAAAGGCGCGTTCCGTCTTGGCTTCTGGGAATAGTCTTTGCACTCGAATGGAAGGCTGGATGCTGTCCCCTACTCTAAGCACCTGTTTTCAGTGGCCTTGAGTTCCACTCTTACGCAGGCCTCCTTGTGGGCGTGAGTATCCTGACTCCATTGGATGCTTAATTAGACAGCGCTATCGGAAAAGCGGCGAACAGGAGCGCTGAGGTGGCAGGAGAGGAAGATATTGGCGCGGAAACGGGACGCCTGTCTCCGTGACGACGCACACAGTCGATCGGGAGGTTCATGTGTGGGTCAGGGCAACGAGGGGCCTTGGCAGAGACTCAAAGCCAAACATGTTCTTGGGACTCACACTCCTGCTTGCCCCATGATACCAGTTGTAGAAGACATTATCAGCTGTTATGGTTGATACTTCTTTGTTTATATTTTCAATGTTGCCGATAATGGAGGATGTTAATGGTATATGCATTGTATAGAGACACCATATAGATTTGGGAAAGGATTTATAAGCCCCCTCCCCAACTCCTGATCCAGTGCATCGATGGTATAGACTCAGCTTTTTCCCTAATTGGAGCAAGGCTTAATGGGTCTTGACCACACACTCACCGATGCATACACACAACTATGCACTGATTCACACACACACACACACACACACACACACACACACACACACACACACACACACACACACACACACACACACATACACACTCTCAGACAGGCAGATTAAACCAGTTAACACTCTTTTTTCCTAATCTCTCTATCATACATCTCAGCCTAACTCCATTGTTCTCTTTTTTATCATGATGTCTGGCTGTCTGGATGTGTGTGTCCTGCTCCATTCCTCCTTCACATCTCTCTCTCTCTCTCATTCTCTCTCTCTCTCTGTTTGGCTTTCTCTCTTTCTGCCCACATCTTCATGTCTTGCATATCTATGAGCTTATCTCTGTCTCTCTCTCTCTCTCTGTCTCTCCCTCTTTGCCTCTCTCTCCCTTCCCTCTCTTTCTCTCTCTCTCTCTGTCTCTCCCTCTCTGCCCACATGTCTTGCACGCCGATGATGATAATGGCAATGATGATGATGATGATGATGATGATGATGAGCGAGTTACTGACTGATGTGGATTGGCTCTGTAACCCCACCGGAGTACTAAATCACACGTTTATGAGCGGAGGGTGTGTGTTGAGAAAACACTCCGGCTGCTAGCCTTATAGCGCCAGGGCTAATCCCACCCCCCCCCACCCCTCTCCACCCCTCTCTCCCACTCCTCTCCACCCGCACGTCATCCTCAGCTTTCCCAGGCAGCTGACTGGGCAGAATCGTCTGCAGAGAGCACCCTTACTCCTGCCCCTGCTATCAGATGCGGATACCGCCTGTCAGGAAATCAATGCCCTGATTGCATCCTCCCAGGAATGCTTTGCTTGTTGTTGTTGTCGATGTTGATGTTGTTTTGGACACTCGTGTGGAGCTCTCATTGGTGTAATTATCGGTTCTAAAACTTTGGGAGGATCTGAGTTTGCTTTTTTGCTTTGGAAACGTGGCAAACATGCAGTCATTTTGGTGAACTTTTGAACGAGGCCCAAATTTTCGAGCAAATCCATGACTAAATAAGGCTCTGAAATGAGGGAGAGAGAGAGAGGGAAAACATATTGAAATTCATGTAGAATGAGTCTTGTACAGGGTGCAAAAAAAGCACCAAAAAAAAAAAAGGCTGGCAGGCCGAAAAACACATTGGTATTCATTGGAATTTTGGTATTCATTCAGCATGCGTATATTTCAAAGTTGCAGGAGTGCACATTCATGCATTCCTCTTCAGCAGGGGGTGAACAGTCTTGTGATGTATGGGACAGCGGTTCCCGTTACCCCAGTGTACCCAGCCCGGAGGTATGAAGGTAGCCTTTTGTGGCCGCCCCGGTGAAATATGCTTGCGTCCATTTTGCTTAGCGTGTGGAAAGTCTGAGCAGCCGAGTCGGGTTGAGCCTTGAGCTTTTTTTTGGCAGACGGCAAACAGTGGCCGCCTTTGACCAAAAAACGCACCCCGCGAGTTGCCAGCCTCTCCAAACACTTTGCATTCCACCTCACGAGAAAAAAAAAAAAGAAGCCTATTTTGGGGGCTATTGGGTCTGGCTGTGGCAGTCAAACATAATTATCGATACGTATCAGCGAGGTGTTTATCCTCGAGGTCGTGCCATGTCATGCAGTCTTTAATCCTGGCGGGTGCGTGATCCGTAAGGCAGCATGCAGTGCTCGCGCAGGGGAGGGAGAGTCAATCAGGGTAGGGTCTCCAGAAAGTAATGATGCCTGGCTGTTTTTCTTGGGCACCGGCTTCAAACAAAAATACACAGGGCCAGCCACCCAGCTACCAGCACATATGCAAGCCATCTAACGCTCTCAGCCTCGCACCCACAGTCTCACACAAACTCTCTCTCACTCCCACACACTCACACACACACACACACACACACACACACACACACACACACACACACATACACACACACTACATGCACATAGACAAAGATTAATGCACGCACAGATGCATAGATAAACAAGTATATATACACACACACACCACATGCTTACACACACAGAATGATGCACACATGCGCACAAACACACACACAGACACACACACACACACACACACACACACACACACACACACACACACACACACACACTAAGACCACAGTTGATAGCTGAGGACAATGCCACTCATTCTGTAAATAGACATTTCTCTGGTGTTTCGTGGCTGGAGCATTCTCTGTTTTAAAACACCAGACCCCAACAAAGTGGTTCCGTATAGTGGTGAGTTTGTGTATTCCAGTGTGGAGACCTCAACAAAGTCATCTTCCCATCAGATGAGATAGAGTGGGCCAGAATGAATAGAAACTATTTCCATCAACCTCTTAATGGATGTGCCCAATAGGATTCTTAGAATTCATGTGGTCCCCTGCTGTCAATACAAATGGATTAAGCGCTCTTGCGATTTTGAAAAATGAAAGTGTGTGTGTGTGTGTGTGTGTGTGTGTGTGTGTGTGTGTGTGTGTGTGTGTGAGTGTGAGAGAGATTGTGCTAGTGTCTATCTGCCTTTAAGGGTGTCCATTGTGTGTGAGTGTGTGTTCCAGTTCCATATCTGCCCATGATAAGTGTGTATTCATGTTCCAGTTTCTGTCTGCATAAATGAGTGTGTGTGTGTGTGTGTGTGTGTGTGTGTGTGTGTGTGTGTGTGTGTGTGTGTGTGTGTGTGTGTGTGTGTGTCAGACCATGATGATTCACTCATATATAGATCTGACCTTTTCCGATTTGGCCAGTCATCTACCTCCTGTGTTGCCATTGATTGCTCTCTCTCTCTCTCTCTCTCTCCCCCCATTAGTACAGTGGCTTCTCTGGGCTTGGGAGTTTTAGTGGCTGCTGAGAAAGGGTAGTCACCTAATGCACACTTTGTTTTGTGCTATTTAACCTCCCATTTGCCCCTCTCCCACAAACCCCCCCACCCTTTCTCTCTCTCTCTCTCTTTCTCTCCCTTTCTCTCTCTCTCTTCCTCTCCTTCCTCCCTTTTAATATGTCTTGTGACCTTCGGTCTCCCGGAGCATTCTCCACATATTTGTTTCTGTTTACCAACTAAGGGCACCTGCATCGGAACCCACACCTGCGCTGCCAGACAAAGGTTGCCATGGCGATGCGACCGCAGATAGGCCTCTGCTGAGCACGGGCGGCAGCAGCAGCAGCAGCGGTGCTGAGAGTGGACGGATGTCTGATTTGATCTCTCTCTCTCTCTCCACTCCGACAGGACCACCCTGAGAGATGTTCCACTGCCTGTGAATGCACTCATTGTGCCCGGCCACACAACCAGCTCACCGGCTTCACATTTGGGCTTTAAGGGTAACAGAGAGAGAGAGAGAGAGAGAGGGGGAGAGAGAGGGAGAGAGAGAGAGAGAGAGAGAGAGGGGGGAAATGTTTTTTCTCTCTTTCTCTTTTTAAACAGTCACCTGGATATTTCCAGTACTGTGAGAAATTTTAATATGACTTTTTGTTATGCTTAACGGTGTTGAACTGGGTGTCCTTTCCTGACTTTCTTTCGGCTCAGTTTATTGTTTTTGTTTTGTTTTGTTTTGTTAGATGAATTCTGTCTCTCCAGGTCTCCTCTTTAGGGAGCTGATCTTGTTCTCATCACAGCTTTGAAGTTTGTCAAGTTTGTCTTCTTTCTGTCCTGCGGCACCGTCTCAGATTGTTAAAGAAGTCAAAAGGAGTTAGTGCCTCAGACGGAGTTACAGCGGTGTCTCAGTCCACTGCCTGGGGGAGGGGTGTGTGTGTGTGTGTGTGTGTGGGGGGGGGGGGGGGGTGGTGTATGTGTGCGTGGGGAGGGGGGGGTGTCTGAAATTAAGCATTGCCTCCTGTCACCACCCTACACGCCCTCCAGTAGGAACAAACAGCTGGTTGGCGTGCCAACTGTCTGTCCCGTTCCCTCAGTCAGTCATGTTGTCAGCACATTCACCCAGCTGTGCACGTGCGTGTCAGACTGATGTATGTTTTCGCCTATAGCACTTTAACAATCTCTCCCAACGATCTCTGACTGACACAGGGTTGTCGAAGAGTCAGGCAAGTATATATATCCCTCCCTCTCTACCTCCATCTTTCTTTTCTCTCTCTCCCTCTATCCTTCTTTCTTTCCCTCTCCCTCTCTATCCTTTTCTTCTAAATACCCTACACCACATGGTGAGAAATGAGGAGCTTTTTGATGTGTGGGAAGACCTAAGATGCCAGCCAGCTGGGGACCATACAAAAGGCTTGTGGCTTTTTTTTTCTTTTTCGACCGAGCAGCTGCAATGGCAGGCTTACGGGGTGAAAAAAAAAAAACGCCAGTAAATTCTCTAATTGCTAACTGCCCCGAGTTCATCACTCCAGAACAAGCAAACGCAGCACTACCAACACCCAGACCTCAGCTACAAATGTTTACGGGTCACCCAAGCAACAAGTCGAGTGTCAGTGAGTTCAGTGAGCTCTTTTAAATAAAGTGTGGGACTCATTTTGTTTTGGTGGATTCGTTTTTTGCCTTGACTTCTGGTTTGAACTTTTCCTGTTTTCTTTTCATTTAAACTCCCCCAGGAGTTAAGCTGTGGATCACATCTGCTTTAAGCTAGAGGTGAATAGAGATGAGACTGTAGAGACTCGGTAGCTGAGTGAACACACACAACACAACCGAAGGAGCATCGGGGTGTCTAGAAGGTCCAGAATGCCCCCCCCCCCCTCCTCTCCATCTCCATCCTGACCGCTGTCCAATCCACGGCATTCCCATCTCCATCGCGACTTCTGCCCAGTCCACGGCATTTGGGAATGACAGTTGGACCCAGCTGAACTGATCCCTGGAACTTGTGCCTCAGACATGTCACACTGCAGCCACGTGGAGAATGTTGCGTCGGCCAACTGGCCAACCAGCAGGCTGCCGGCGCGCGAGGAAGACGTCTTTTAAGTGTCACTTGGGGAAAACAAACGCCAAACAGCCAGGTTCTTGCTTTTGAAGAGCTCTTCTCTGGCAAGCGACTGTGCTTGTGTGTCTATGTGTGTGTGTGTGTGTGTGTGTGTGTGTGTGTGTGTGTGTGTGTGTGCGTGTGTGTGTGAGTGTGTGTGTGTGTGTGTGTGTGTGTAGTGTGTGTGTGTGTGTGTGTGTATAGTGTGTGTGTGTGTGTGTGTGTTTGTGTGTGTGTGTATATTTGGGGACTGCACAGTGACCCCTTTGGCGTTTAAAGAGAGGAGCCCTGGTGCCGGTCTGCGTTGAGCTGAGCTGGCCAGTCCCCGTGTCTGTCCAGCTGTCCCTGCCGGCGGAGCAGCCAAAGCCCGCAGCTGCACGCGCTCACGTTCCCACTGGAGGTGGAGCAGAGCCAGGCTCCCATCCCAGCCTGCCACCACCACCTCCTCCGCCACCACCGCCACCACCTCCCCGGCCATCACCGACTGTCTGTCAGCCAGCCACCAGAACAGGGGAGACAGAAACACCACATGCTTAATCAGCACGTGGGATCTGGAAATGGACCTCTCTCTCTCTCTCTCTCTCTCTCTCTCTCTCTCTCTCTCTCTCTCTCTCTCCCCTCTCTCTCTTTCTCTCTCTCTCAACATCATTCTCTCATTATCTCTCTCACTCACTTTCTCATCATCTCACT
>NW_027468685.1:17194421-17199421 GCF_046254945.1 Alosa pseudoharengus | reverse complement strand
TCCTCTCACGAGTCTGTCACTTCTGAAAGCTGACACTTAACCAAAACAAAGCTTAGCTGACTAAGCATGTTAGGATTTAACTACAGCAAACACACGTGCAAGCTTACACACACACACACACACACACACACACACACACACACACACACACACACACACACACACACACACACAGAAACATGCACAGACACACAAACATGCACATAGACTTTGCCCATACATAAATCTTACACACACACACACACACACACACACACACACACACACACACACACACACACAGACACACACACATACGTCTTTTAAGAAACCCACACATATACAGTCCACAAACCACAGTTCTGGACATAAAACTTGACACATGAATCTCTTGTGCACATACAAACAACACATACAAACAGTACCCTTAATGTATAGACTCCACCAAAAAATTTATAGACTTCCACTGAAAACAGACGCCAACACACAAACACGCACACAGTGCACAAACATGTACAAATGAACACAAGTGTATGCAGACTAATGTATACATGTATGTGGACAAATGGCTATTCACCTCAAGCACACACCTGTAAACACTTAACTGAGGAGACACATGCACAGACACACACACACACACACACACACACACACACACACACACTCACACATGTTACAGTCAGAGACACAGCGCTTGATCTCATAAGTATTCCATAGTGTCCAGTGATGATGACTCCCACTTCTTTGTGTGAAACGGTTCAGTTCCCCCATGGCTGCAGAGTTCAATCGGCGAGCACACTCCGCTGTGTAGACACTGTATAATTTATGTTTAAGGCCCAAAAGAAGACAGTCCCATGGAGGGGAAAAGTACAAGTCCCTGCCTTAACTCAGTGCCCATGGTGATTCTTCCTCCCTGCTTCCATCTATCAGGACCCCGGAATATGAATATGTCAGGTCCCTTTTATGGTGAAAGGAGTGGGGGCATTAAAGTGCACCAAAAATAAACACCTTCCTGTAAAAGAACTTTGTTGGGACATTCCAGAACATCATTAGCATTTCTCAATTACGCTTTGCAAAAGGCCACACACACCCAAGATGGAGGAGGGGAATGCACTGTCACTGTGGTAAGAGATAAATGCCCTTTACTTTTTTACCCTTCTCTCTCCTGCCCTCCCTCTCTCTCTCACTCCCTCTCCCTCCTTCTCTCTCTCTTTCCCTCCCTTCCCTCCCTCTCTCTCCCTCTCTCTCTTTCCTTCTCTCTCTCTCTCACTCCCAGCCTCTCTTTCCTTCTCTCGCTCTCTCTCTGTCTCCAAGGTTTCCAAACATGGCTGACTCTGTTTTTCCTCATCCAGACAAACGCAGTGAACAAACACATGCAAGTTAGTAAAAACAGCATAAAAACGTCCAAACACACCGAGCCATATCTGACTCCAGACGACATGGGAACCTGTCTGCTTTGGTGTGCATGTGTGTGTGTGTGTGTGTGTGTGTGTGTGTGTGTGTGTCAATGGCAGAGGAAGCCAAGGAGAAGAAGAAAGTAAATAAATAAAAAGAAAGCCATGTCAGGGGGTGGTGGGGGTGAGGTGGATGGGGAGAGTGCGTAGGCATGAGAGTTCCTCTTTTTGTGCTACTCGATATGGGGTCCCCGGTGGCTGTGTGTCCGTGTGTGTGTGTGTGTGTGTGTGTGTGTGTGTGTGTGTGTGTGTGTGTGTGTGTGTGTGTGTGGTTGACACGGCTGGGGTTGTCCGGTGGCACCCACGCTCAGTCACACAAGGCATTATTTGGAGAGCGAGACGGCGGCCGTCAAAACAGGAAAGGCAGGCAGCAGCTGCTGAGGGCCGAGGTCCCCGCTCTGATGCTACACACACACACACACACACACACACACACACACACACACACACACACACACACACTCGTCCAGTCAGGCTCAGGCCCAGTCTCCGACTCCCGGCCTCAGAGCTGCTGTTTCCTGTTTAGCTGAATGGCCCTGAGGGGGGAAGGCTGGGGTGGGGGGTAATGACCAGAAGGTTAAAGAGTGAGTGCCTGAGTCTGCGGGTCAGTGTGTGTCTGTGTGTGTGTGTGTGTGAGAGAGAGAGAGAGAGGGAGAGAGAGAGAAATAGTGTGTGTTTAACGTCTTTCATCATGTCTTAGTCACTGCATTTATTTTAAGTGTTGCTCTATCCCTTTTTTCTATCTTTCAATCTGTCTGTCTGTCTGTCTCTCTCTCGTTCACTCTCTCTCTCCCTAATAAATGCTTTAGACATCTGAAGTGCATTGCAACTGTCCTCCCCACCCCTACCACATCCACCCCCCAATTTAATCACACACATGTAAACACACAAAGCCCTTCCACCTGTCAAACATTCCATTTGACCCAGCATTTCAATCCCCCGCGTCAGTTCTGCCCGCCCTCCGTGTCCATCAGTTTGCAAGCGTGACAGCTCTGGAGGGGCAGCTCTGTCCAGCCTTGAGAAAACTCTCAGGGAACTGTGTGGAGGAGGAGGAGGAGGAGGAGGAGGAGGAGGAAAGGACAGTTGGAGAATCACCATCATCAGGGGAAAGAGCTCCGCTCCATTGAAGCATAATTGGACAGAGGACTTGGGTTTTATTGCCACCGGTATTTAAAGTGTCCAACCCCAGGCCTCGTGGGTAATGTCCCTGGGATGGGTTGATGTCAGCTGTTGAGTGCGGTGTCCCTGAGTGTCCTCTCCCGCTCTCTGGGTCGAGGTGGGGAGAAATGGTCCACGTCCTCAATGTGAGTGAGCGAGCGAGTGAGCGATTGAGGGAGGGATGGATGGACAGATTGTGGCAGAAAGAGAGGGACTGAGGGAAGGGAAAGAGCTGCTCTGGCTGTGTGTGAGTCTTCGAATGCGGTCGCCGGTGCTGACTGGGAGCTCTCGCTGCTGGTCGCAGACCGAGGAGGAGCACGTGGATCTGAGCACGAGCCAAGAGCGCACACTCGCCCCCTACTGGTCAAAAATATGTACACACACGTTCCACTGTCAGACAACTGAAAAGGACATGATATGAAATGTCAAATAGAGATTTTAATAATATATTTTATCTAGCTATAATTACAATATATGTATCTGTATTTGACATTTAGACATATATAGATAGACAGATAGATAGATAGACAGAGATAGATAGATATATAGATAGATGCATAGATAGATAGATAGATAGATAGATAGATAGATAGATAGATAAATACATACATAGATACATAGATAGATACATAGATAGATTGATAGGCATATTAATTTGTTATCTTTGATTACCTGTGTGTCTGTCTGTCTGAGCCATTTTAGTTTTCTTATCTTTCTCACTATCCTGAGACCTCACAGGAGAACCAGTTGCATGCATACCCCCACAGGCCTATTCTCCGTGTGTGACTAACGGCTCAAGCAAGCGCATGACTAACCACACACAGTAGTTTAGCCAGTCAGAGGTATTGACTGTAGTGAGTGAGGAGAGTGTTGGTCATCGAGTGCATGAGTGAGGGGGTGACTGTGTCCCTGTGTCTGAAATGGGATGACCTCATTGCCAACAAAGCACTGACGCAGTAGGCCTAGATATTATTACATTACATTTACATTTGGCTGATATTCATATACAGCATCAAATGGACGTCTTTATTTGTGTCAACAGACATGCTGACATACAGACCTCCTTTTAATGACACATGACCCATATGATATGACTATTATGTTCTTGTTTTTGGTCTTGTACTCGTTCTTTTTCTTCTTATTGTTAATATTTTATTATTATTTGCTGATTGCAACAGATGGTGCTTTCACATCTATGAGAGTACATGTCATCTAGGACATTCTTAGCTTTCGAATATGCAGATGTAGAGTGCCTCCACAAGCTGTCTTTGGCCTGGAGGATTTCACAGCGTGTGACCTTTACTGAGCGCATCTGTGAGCAGACGGGCCCTCGGTCTGGATGGAGACGAGGCTTCCTGATTGGCCGGTTTTCCGCTGGCATGGTGCACCGAAGAGGTCAGCAGAGGTCTAGTGGCAGGAAGGAACTCTGACATTTTTGAAGACTTGAGTGTGCGACTATGCGTGTTAATGTGCGAGTGTGTGTGTGTGTGTGTGTGTGTGTGTGTGTGTGTGTGTGTGTGTGTGTGTGTGTGTGTGTGTGTGTGTGTGTGTGTGTGTGTGTGTGTGTGTGTGTGCGTGTGTGTGTGTGTGTGTGTTTGGCTCACTATGGGTATCTCCCTGTGATGAACTTTCTCTGGTGATCTAAAAACTGAAGTATGTTAGAGAGGCCTCCATACTGTCCTATCTGTAGAGGAAGCTGCTCTCACCATGCGTGTGTGTGATATGTGTATGTGTATGTGTATGTGTATGTGTATGTGTATGTGTATGTGTATGTGTATGTGTATGTGTATGTGTATGTGTATGTGTGTGTGTGTGTGTGTGGGGGGGTGTACTGATGATGAGTCAGTGATGGTAATGGGGAGTCTGTTTATCTCTAATGGGGCCCGTTTGTTAGGACATGCCCCTCCACGGTTGAGGGGGGTTTACTTAAGCCTGGTCGTATTTTTACTGGGGAGATGATATGAGGAGCCTGTCAGACACCCAGGGCTGAGGACGGGATGTGGGGGAGCTGTCCCTGCCGTCGGTGGGCTGCACCTGGACCATCAACCGCCAGACCACCAGCGCTAGCAGGCCATGCCAAGGTCACGGGTACAGTTTCAGCCCGCACATGGAGTAGGTGTTCTTCATTATGGACTTACTTCATCGTCCTTACTTTCTGTTTTCTAGAAACATAAGTAACATAGTGTTAAGTACAACATGAACCTTTCACTTTGGCGGTTGTTACTTTGAAAAATAAGTATGAAACTGAACTGTTTCCATTATGAAATGTATTACACTGTAGTTTATACACACCTCAGTTGCATTCTAAGGCTGTTTTTGATTGTGAGAAAGTGCACAACATGTACAGACACCAGTGCACACTTCCACAAGACACCAGACACCTCACAAAAACAGAACACATGTAGACAC
>NW_027468685.1:17170281-17184221 GCF_046254945.1 Alosa pseudoharengus | reverse complement strand
CAACGCCCACTCCCTCCAGTCTTAAGCAGTTCACTGAGCGGCTGAATTGCGAACAGCTGAGGCAAGCATTCAAGACCCCCCACCCCCCCCAAAAAAAGAAAAAAATTGGAAATCTTACCCCAGGATTATATATCCCACCCCCACCCTTGCACACACACACACACACATGCACACTCACACACAAGCCCCCCCCCCCCCCCCCCCCCCAAAAAAACCCCCTCAAAATCAGCATTAAATTTAAGATGGCATATGTTGGCATGGTGATTGGATTCATCCGAGGGTGCCATAAAATCCACTTCAGGCTTAAACTGCAATGCAAACTTTGGGCCGCCCTTCCTGTCCATGCTATCTGTGGCTATTTGTCATTCTTGTGGTCATAATCACACACACATATGCTGAGAAAAAGAGAGAAGGAGAGAGAATGAGAAAAACAAAGCTAATAGTCTATGTTTTCTTTTGGCAGGATTTTCTGGAGACGTGACCCCGGGTTAGATGGGATTATCTGGCTGTGCCAAGTGATGATTAAGAGATCTTCCTTTAATTGTATTAGTCTCCCAACAGATGTCTCCCGTTAATATGCTATAAACGCAATAGGCCTGCACCGAGTTGACTGTTGCGCTGTTAGCGGCAGCTTCTACGTCGGCTCCTCGGAAACCCATGACCCATTTGCGCATCAAGGAAGGCCATTCACAATACGGCGTAATCGCATTTGTACCTGCGGATTTCATTAGGATCTACGGCAGTGATCTACGGTGAGAAGCCCGTCAGAGGCTTCAACAAGCCCAGCAGCGGGGAAAAAAGGGAAAAAAGGTAGTATGGAAGTATGGCTGAATGCTGTACACAGAGAGTGCACTACTAGGGCAGTGGTTGTTTTCTCATGAGACGAGACCATTCAGTCAGCTCCAAGGTTGTGAGTATCAAGTGCCTCTGGGCCTTGTTTGCAAAACCAAAAGAAGGAAATACAGAAAGAAAGAAAGAAAGAAAGAAAGAAAGAAAGAAAGAAAGAATAAAATACAGATACAGGATACATAGTGGAAGACAGAAAGAAATACAAAGAGGAAGACAGAAAGACATGGGGGAATATGTAAAGACAGAAAAAAAGAAAGAAAAAATACAGAAAGGAATAAAGACAGACAGAGAAGAAGACAACAAATAAATAAATAAACAGGCATTGGGCAACAATAGCTGATGATGAATGGTGTTTGTGTGGAGAGGAGGAGGAGGAGGAGGAGGAGGAAGAGGAAAAGATAATGCTGCAGATCTTCATCTCCACATGGCCTCTGCTCCCGCTCTCACTGTCCGACCGCCGCGGACCAGTCCGTGGGAGGAGAGGATGTCGGGAGGGGAAGTATGGGAGAGAGGGCAGAGGAGACGAGAGGAGGAGGGGAGGGGGGGGGGGGGGGGTGAGAAGGAGGCGTGGGGGGCAGGCAAGGCAGGCCGTGTGTTCTGTCCTTCATTAGAACCAGACGAGAGAAGGCAGGAAGAGGAAATGGAGGAAATCAACTGGGTTTTGAAGTGGTCACTCGCTTGGCCGATCACAGGCCTCTCCGACTTCACAGACTTCTCCAAGGTGTTTATTAAACATCTCACCGCTGACACTTACAACCTTTTCATTTTCAAACGTATTCATGCAACGAAGAACAAACAGTATCACTATCTGGGGTTTAAAGTGCGTATGTCAGGTTAAAAAATATTTTTGACAAATGAAGGGACATGAAGCAAGATAGTAGTGAGTAGGCTAGTGATCTTTCTTGAAAAATCAACTTTAAATACAATAGAACAATATTTACAGTTATTTTTATAACTGAATTTATGAACATTCCGGACACAGTGATGACCTCATAAGAGGGAGTCCAGCAAATTTGTAGCATAGGGGAGAATAGGTTTTAACTGCATTTTCTTTTACACTGATAAGGCCAAAAATGCTCTCTATGACATACTGTACCAGTGGTTCATAAGCATGAGCCTGACTGGCAGGGACAAAGTAAAGACGAATAGGCTACAACATTTTGGTAAATCATGGCCATCAAATCATCAGTGAGAAATTGATTAGGGGTGTGAGTAGGATCGGATCACTATTAGTATGTATCATGGCTTCAAAATGGCAGTTGTGTCATTTGCCATCACATAGGCTTCCATATACAACAAGTTAAGTACAATCAGTAAGCAAATGAATAGTCTGTCTATAGCTAACATTAGTTGATAAGCAGATGTATAAAGAGCAAATGAGTGGTAGCACATATACACTGATGGTTTCATAGTCAGGTCTGTAAAGAAAAGCATATGTATGCCCATGGTTGGCGGAACATAGACTAATGAGTTGCTTACTGATTCTACTTAGTTTAGGCTATATAATGGCCTATATGTGATGGCAAGTGACACAACTGGCATTTTCAAGCATTGCTAATTACCCATATCCTCTTCATCACATTTTAAGATCAATAATGGTTGCCAGTAAAGATAAAAAGGTATCAGGATATTTTTACGTCAGGCAGGTAGTAGACTCTAGCATGACATACTGGAATGAAGTCATGATTTTGGCCTCACCAGTGTAAAAAAACCTACTGTATGATCCTTTATCCCATGTGTTTTAATTGACCAACTTTGCTGGACTCCCTCTTATGAGGTCATCATTGTGTCTGGAATGTTTCCTGGAATGTTCATAAATTCAGTTATTAAAATAGCTGTAAATATTGTTCTATTGTATTTATAGTTGATTTTTCAAGAAAGATCATTAGCCTACTCACTACTATCTTGCTTCATGTCCCTTCATTTGTCAAAAATGTTTTTTAACCTGACATACGTACTTTAAGATGATAAAAAAGATACTAATTACAGGTAAAAAGAAAACACAAAAACAACATAAATAAACAACAATAAAATAAATTGTAACATTTTGAAATTGTGCAACTGTTGGACAGTTTATTTTCTTATCCGTGTCTTTTTCCATGGTGTAAAATATTAAATTAGACACAGTGATTGTGAAGGGAATGTCTCAGTTATAAAATACATTTTCCTCTGCTGTGGCCAATACTGTCACCATGGGATTAAGCCTCATTTTTCCCCTTTCCAGCTGTAAATTCAAATGGAAATGACATTTTTTTATACCACGCTCAAGTCAGATAAGATTTTGCGATTGATGTTGGTATTGCCTGATTTTAGGACAAATTATCCACGCACAATAATGCCATGCCTCTGGCTTTCTGGATGTTATCTGTTTAAGCTATGGAAGGGTTTATGTAAAAGTGTGTGTGTGTGTGTGTGTGTGTGTGTGTGAGAGAGAGAAAGAGAGAGAGAGAGAGAGAGAGAGAGAGAGAGAGAGAGAGAGAGCATGTGAGCTTCTCTACAGTTGTCTGAAAGCCCATATGAAAGCCCATTTTTTTCACACCTTAGTGGAAGATCACACGATAAACTAAATCTGTCTTTAAAATAAACAAAAGAAGATGACGCTTGTGTGCGTTCTCTTTACAATCGACCATATGTGGTGATGTCAGCTTCCCCGTTTTCCTGTGTTGATATGAAGCCTTTATATGTTCATTCATCTCAAGTCTCCCTGGGCCTTTGAGCTGCGGAAGAGGAGAGACTGATGACAGTAAATGTGTATGTGTGAGTGTGTGTGTATGTGTGTGTGTTTCAAACTACCAGCCTTCAATGGTACCGCTGGGCCAGCTAAGAAGCAGGACACATATCAGAGCATCTGCTCATGTGTGGGATAATGGAAGAAGAGTCACACACACACACACACACACACACACACACACATTCCTCATATACACTCATGCACACACAGACACAAAATATATTATAAACACATACAATGTAAACATATATATATATATATATATATATATATATATATATATATATATATATATATATATAGTACGCACAGTTATAACACACACACACACACACACACACACACACACACAAACACTCATCTTTCATCTTTCACACACACACACACACACACACACACACACGCACAAACACTCATCTTTCACACACACACACACACACACACACACACACACACACAGAGGCCTCACGGTGGGCTTGAGCCCTGATGTTGCAGCAGGCCAGAGCATTAGCAGTGATGACCGCTCCCCCACTTGGCCCCTCGGTTTCATGCCCATTACCCCGCCACACACAACATGACATCTTAAAGTCGGCTCGCCATTGTTATGAACATCTGTCACATTGGTCGTGGTCTATTAGCTATAATTATGTGACTCCTGACTCCAGTTAGGAAGTGCACAGACACAAAACACAAACTAAATGAGGTCTCGGTTGGAAAAAAAGAG
This sequence comes from Alosa pseudoharengus, assembly GCF_046254945.1. Taxonomy (NCBI): domain Eukaryota; kingdom Metazoa; phylum Chordata; class Actinopteri; order Clupeiformes; family Clupeidae; genus Alosa; species Alosa pseudoharengus. The sequence continues at coordinate 17,179,917 of NW_027468685.1, read as the reverse complement.
AAAGAAAGTGAACACGCCACACAACAGAATGGTGTGTTCATGCATTAGCAATAGACACTAAACCACAGATTTTTTTAAGAGCAAAACATCTTTACTCACACTCAATAGATTAGCTTTCACACTTAGGGTGTCATTATGCTCTAATTACGAAACATAAGTGAGATATTGCTGAAATTAATTACAATGTATTTGTTGACTGGCTTCACAATGTGAACGCTAACCTTTGGTCTAGCGCTTTTTCGCTATTATTGCATTCTAGCTGATGAATTAAGATGCAATTACTATGCAAGTCTGAATTAATGGTGACGACCTAATTTTGTATTAAGGAAACAACAAAACAAGTTAGTGCATCGTCAAACAAGTGTGCTAGTATATACCACAGCTATACATGTACATAATCATTTAAAAGTAAGTATGCACAAACATGAAGTGGCCTTTTTTGTACCCAGGAAGAGTTCCAGGAAAAAGGCTTATATTTAACAAGTTACACAAAACAAATGGAAAAAGATTACAAAGTGTGTGTGTGTGTGTGTGTGTGTGTGTGTGTGTGTGTGTGAGAGTACTGAGAAGCATATCATTTGTGTCATACCCCTGAAATGATGTATTTTATTAGAGTTTTATAAACTACAGCTCACTTCATCTGTGAACACTAAAAGATGCTAACCTGAGCAATGTTGGCTAAACTAAACACCTATCTGCAAACAACTGCTGGTGATCCGGCGCATAAATTCGGAGGTTAATTGGCCTGTTGTGTTTGTTCAATACATAATTACACCTCCCTCAGCGACTGCGATCACTCTTGATTGGGGCGAGCCTTTGAGTTGATTAGTTTAATCAGATGTGGCGTGGTATTGTTGTGCAGCAGGTAGCCACGCTCATTACTGTAACAGTACTGTGACAGTACCTGTGTTGCCACTTTGTTGTCGCGCTGCACTGCCATACCACCACTCAGGTCAAAGCAACTTCTAACCTCCATCCACTTCCAACGACTAGGGGACACATACTGTATTCCCCAGAGACTGGTCGGTCACTTCAAACTGCAGTTCTTTGCTCTTTACACTTGTCAATTTCTGTTCCCCTTGGGAGTCATTATAACAATGCTACATCACAGCCATATTGTTTTGGCAGATCTACAGTAAATGCAGATCTTGGTCATCAGTCCAAGACCAAAGCTAGCATGCCTGGGGCCTTAATGCTTCATTATAGGCATAGTTTTATTACTACAAGGCAGCACAGGCGTAAGAGCAATGTTGGAGATGTGGGTTAGCTATCTGGTTTATTCAACTTTTTTGGAAAGTAGATGTGTCTTGTCAGTGTCAGTGTCAGTTCATTGGCCTTTTAAGAGAGGGAGAGAGACTGAGCAAGAGGGACAAGGAGTGCTGGCAGTCCCGCAAAAGGACACCAACTTGATAACAAAACCTGGCAATTAGTTTCCTGAGGGTAATGCCTTCATCCCACCAGATTAGCTCAAGGGCTAATTTGTTTCCTGACACAGAACTTAGTGTTCTTGGGAAATATTTAGACGACTGATGAACAAGCTGTAGAGCTGCCTAAGTAGATGCTCTGGGTATAATTTAAAGCTCATTATCACTCGATATTGCATTAAGCCGTCAATCAGCTAGGATTCCATTTTCCATTAGCAGCTTGTGAGGCACCTGTACTAGCTTAATGTTCAATGACGTCTCGAACAAGAACCCGCACACAGGCTGTGATTGAGGAGGCAAAATTGAGTTTAATCAGATTTCCCTGAGGTTGGGGGACTTGGGAGTTGTGTTTTGGTGGCAGAGAGTCTATCCATGGGATGATGATCCCCTTATCTGCTGTATATCATCTGAGATTACTCTTATCTTTGTGTGTTAAGCTAGCAGGAGGGAACCCCAGTGAGAGATAGAGAGATAGAGAGTGTGTGAATGGAATATAAAACACATCAATTTCCCCCCCCGTCAGAATGACACTCAAACTGGCATATCTCATACATCGTCATAATTGTTATGGATTAACAACCATTTTCTTTACTTCGCTCCACAATTTGTCAACTATATTTCAAAATCTTTTTTTGCTGTATGTAGCACTTTAATTACCATTCTGTTTCTACTCTCTCTACTCTGAATGGGTTAAAAAATCCCAGCTCCCCAATGCCCCAATCCACCGCCCTCGCCCCCAGGTTGGGTAATTCCAGTCGTTTACGGGTTATTTCTCCTGCTCTGCTGCTCCAGTGGCTTCGAGGGCCAAATGGCTGCGCCCGCAATCTGCCTCCGACTGCCAGACCTCGCCATTAGTGTGCAACACGGTATTTAAACATCGCAAAGAACATTGTTCGTTGTATACACTGAACATTTTCTGAGGGTTGCCACCGACCAGACACAGAGCTACATGGCAGGCCCAAAGAGAGAGAGAGTGGCGAACGAGTGGCGCAGTGCGTGTATAATTTTAGTCGTATAATTTTTGGTAATTATGTCGGAGCCGTATGTTGTTGTTATTGTTGTTGTTTTTGTTTCAAATCCAGTTTCAAGCCAGAGGGAGACTCCCCCAGTTTTTAACCCTCCCCTGAGCATTTAGAAAGTCAAATGAAGCGTTTAGGTATTTGGTTGCTGTCTAGACTTAAAGCAGTGTGAGCACGCACACGATTGTGGGCTCATTCAGTCTCATTATACCCTCTTCCGTTAGAGAGTGGGGGAGGTACAGGGTGAAGGGAGGTAGCAGAAGGTCACTGTTAGGAAGAGAGAAAGAGAGAGAGAGAAAGAGAGAGAGAGAGAGAGAGATGACAACATGAGCCAAGCTGCTAGAAGTCCTAGGATAAGAACTATAAATCTTCCTCGAGGTACTTTCCGCCCAAGTTGCCATTCTCGGAACAGCCCGGCACGGCGACAAACTGGCCACAGACCAGCTTTTTCACGGCCGAGAGCAGACAGCAGATGTCTTCTTTGGATGTGTCAATCATTGAGGGCTTGTGCCAGCACAGGTGAGGAGTAGGCCTCTATGTTAGTGGGCCCTTTGGTCAGCAGCATGCACCTGTGTCCTAAAGTGGCCCCTCGTTATCCCCACTCCCCAACTGACCCTCATTTGAGTGTGTGGCATATGGGCATCTCGACCCACGGCTGACTAGAGTCGGCTAATCCCATTATCTCTGTCCTGCAGGAACGCGGTCACGCAAGCCCCACTTGTTTTTGCACTGTGTCATCATCCTCCTCCTCTGCGCCTCTCTATCTCTTTATAATCATCGTCACATTGACACGTGGAAACCGCTTGATGTGCTTGGTTTCCGAAAATAAAGCAACGGTAAACAGTAAGCTACCCAGTTAAAAAGATAAATAAATATTGCAACAAAAATTAAGCTTCGGGAGGTTTTTTAGACGCTGTGTGCGGAAGGAGAAGTGAGGCAAGAGATGTGTAACCGCCGCCGTAAATGTCACCTCGGCGGCATTCCCGCTGCGCGAGGTGATTACAGCGAATCAGTCACACGGCACCCCGTCACGCGCAAATAAGGTGTGCAAAATAGACCATCGTCATGGCAACCCGCGGGAGCTGGGAATTGTCAATGGCGGCCCGTTGGAATTTATCAATGACTGTCTTGTTTGTTTGTTTGAGTTTATTTTTTCCCTTTTCTTTATCTGTCACACCAGTCACCCCCTGTCCTTGTGTGTATTCCCTTCTATTACAAGCCTTAGGAGACAATAGATATGGCACAGCTTGGGGAACTAAACAGTGGTTCCAGTGTATTCACCAATTATGTGGTCGGATATCTCATTATGAAGACTGCCCGGGCTACCACACTGTATTTAAAACACCCCACCATAGGTGTCCCAAGCTTTTCTACCTTGAAAATGCATTGTGGTTACAGTGAAGTCAGCTTTGAAGCTCAGATCTACCCTCTTTTATGCCACCATTAGAGGACAATGACACTCACATCAAGAACTCCATCCATAATGAACATTTGGGTATTTTCTGTCTCTGAATGTCAATAGGAAGATGCAGAGATTGCCTTGGAGGCCTGCAGCTGTTGTCTGCTATTGTTAGTGTTTGTGTGTGTGTGTGTGTGTGCGTGTGTGTGTTTTCCCCCTGAAGGCCATTTAATACTTTTCTGAAATAGGTAGTGGACAGATTTGACATGTTTGTGGTGCTGGCAGAGGACATGACAGCTTTCGAATCAGTAGACTTCAGCAATCCCCGTTATGGCATAAAGACTCTCGGATGTCAGAATTACAGCATAAAGAACAAAGTAATCATATCCAAACTTAAGAAAAAAGAAATACTGCAAATCGAGTTTCGAAAGGCTTTATCTAGGAGGATGTGACATTGCTTAATGGCATGGAAAAAAACATCCATTCTATCAGCAGTTTTAAGCAGCTTGCAATGTGTCAGGTGAGTGATTAAATAGTGTTTATTAATGTTTACAATCTTCATCTTGTAAATGGATGGTCTCTTCAGAATATTAAGCTTTGAACATGCTTGTCCATATCTCATTCTTTTTCTTCGATATTCTTTTGTGCTTTAAGACACATCCACGCTGCTATTTGTATAATTGGAATACTCTGCCGAATAACTAATTCATTTAGATTGTCCTTTCTTGATGTACGCTTCTAGGTAATGCTTGCCTGAAGCATACCAATCTCTGGTGATGTTAATGACTTACCCATAGTACATGTTAAATATGTACTGCTCTCATTTGCATACAAATTCAATTAACCCAGTTGGGGAGAAAAGGAGACAAATCTTTTGATTGATGTTTTTGTGTGTGTGCAAGAGAGTGATGAAGGCGCAGTGAATATGAATTGATTGAAGGCCATACACCTCCTCTAATGAAAGCAGACCTTTTTATAGCCCATTCCTGATTATGGCTTGTGATGTAGCCTATGCAAGTGTTGGACTAGGCATGGCTCTCGCACCCAAGATCTAAGTGTCAGCTTCATCGCACAAAACCATAATTCATGAAATGAGACAAAAAATAAATAAACTGCTCGCCTAACGAGATCTTCCGGCACAGCGTGACCCCGCCTCCTTCAGTGGCTTCCTGGTAGATACGCACAAACACAGTGGTGTCATAGGCCCATATTTCACACACATTAAAGCATGGTCCAATTAGAAGAAAATAGTTATCGGGACAAACTGGAGCAAACCGGTGAATATCAATGAGATAGAGGTGGAGAATAACTGCCATGACACGTCATGCCCCCCACCCTCTCCACACCTTCTCCACCCTATGAATGTTAGACGCCACCCCACACACACACACACACACCACCTCCCCTTCTCTCGTCGCTAACATTTCCATATTAGACAATTAACCGAATTGATTTCTGACTCCTCTGATGGGAGGTGAGAGGGAGAGGGAGCGGGGTCCGCGTCCGCTGGGACTCGCCGGGATCTGGCCCTCCATCACAGATGTCAGGCGATAACACTGTCGTTTCATTTGCATGCCGCTAATTAGCCGCACTCGCGCACGCACGGCGCCACCGCTAATTAACATACACGCTGCTCCAGCCATCCTGCGCTTGACACCCCGCACAAGCCGAGTGAGTGTCTTCTTCTCCGCGCCTCGCTCTCCGACGCGGGTTGGCGGTTGCCATTGTCGCCGTCGTCGGGTTTTCTGGCCCCCGAGGCAAGAGTGTGAAAGGCAGACGGAGTTTTTTTTTTTTTTTTTTTAAGTCAGCGCGGCTCGTCTAGCATCTTGGGCCTGCTCCTGAGAGAGCTAATGGCAAGCATTAACTTTGAGTTGACACATCAGGAACCAATTAGTGCCCACGGCGCTTACTTATACGCTTACGTCTCTGGAGCTGAGCTACTGTAGGAAAACAGCAACTTTTGTTTACAGGAGACGGTTCTTTAAAGAGTTGCTGCAGTAGGAACTATTTGTTAAGATGAGGAGGGAGACAGGCAGGTGTTAAGGTGTGAAGCGAACGAGAAAAAAGAGAAGGATCAAATTCTGTGAAAGACAGACAGATATGGAGCTAGAAAGGTGGCTGAAGAACTGCTCTGAATCATCAAAAATCAAAAAAAAAGATCTGATTTATGAAATACAAGACATAAATAATTCAGATATTACATGTTCAAATTCAGAGCCTTATGCCAGCTTTCCTGCTCCAGAGACAGAAAGTTATTGAAGTCATAGCGGAACAAACAGAGAGAGAGAGAGACGAATATAGAAGAAAACAGAAAGAGAGGGATTTAGAGAGTAGACAGACACGCAAGGACAAGGGAAGAGAGAGAGAGAGAGAGAGAGAGAGAGAGACAGAGAGGACTGAGCCAGAGAGGTCTGTCCCCTCGTCCTCACGCCGGGTTTCACAGGGGTAAGGGCTTTTGGCCTGCTGACCAGGGCTGGAGTCATGGGCTGGGAGCTGGAAGGTGGGTGTGTGAAAATGTTCTCCGAAGAGGGGGAGGAAGGAGGCGGTGTGTGTGTGTGTGTGTGTGTGTGGACGGGGGATTGGGGGGGCTGGGAGGATGAGGCCCTGCTCGTTCTTCTGAGAAACACACAGCCACTCCTGGGAAGCGCCGTTATCCTTGGCTCTTCCTCGGCCTGCACCAGCCAGTTTGGGTTCTCTCTCTGATATCACAACTAGGGGGGGGGAGTCTTTTTCCCCTCCCTCTATCTTCATCTTTCTCTCACTCTCTCTGTCTCTCCCCTCTCTTCTTTCTTTTTTTTTGCCTTCAAAGGTTGATGAGGTCAGATAGAGCTGTGGTGTTATCAGGTCATATCTCCTTTCCAGGCATAGGAAGAAAAGAGCAAAAAAAGGGAAGTCTGTTCATTAAATATGAATTACGGCTCATGAGCCCTCATCATTCTGTTACACCTCTCTTTTTACTCCCCTTATTAGAAGCCTTTTGGCTTTGAGACTTCGTTAATGACCTCACGCATGACCTGAACTGCATTCTCCTCCAGTGCTATCTAACAGGGACCCCCGTGGTTTCCACCATGGAGCTGCAATGCTCATTTATACTCTGTTGGCCACAGGCAACACCGGCCTCTTATCTAGCGAGAGGAGAAGAAAAAGAAAAAGAAGGAGAAGAAGAAGAAGAAAGAGAAGAAGAAGAAGAAAGAGAAGAAGAAGAGGAGGATGTAGGGGGTCTTGTGCCGTGGAGTGTCACCACCGCACCGCCGCAACAATCTGGCAAAGAAAAGGGAGCTCTCGCGAGCCGACAGACTTCAAATGGCGTTAACAAGTCATGAAAGTCGTCCATACCGCTGCAGTCGGGGCGACCACCTACCGCGAGCGAGCTAATGAGAAGCATTAGGCCTCCTTTGTTTTCCCAGCCACAGTGAAAGCACTTCCTCTATAAACTATTGCCCCGGCTCTGCGTTTGAAAGCTGCACTTTATCTCCTACCGCTGGCCCCCCTCCACCACCAAACCTACCCCCCAATCCGAGCTACCCCCATCACTTCCCTGCCACAACCCCACCGGGTCCTTCCTCACCCTTGTGTGCTAATCGCCAGGAGTTCAGCTCTCTTTCGCCGCTCGCTTTCCCATGAAGTGTGGCCGGCATGGTCTGCGGCCCTGGTGTGACGCACGGCCGAACGGAACCCCATAGGACAGACGACGTTATCTGGAGAAAGGGCTCCGGGCGGGGTTCTCTCTCAAAGCCACGACGGTGACCGTGACTCGCAGACATGCAGCTGGGACTGCTTGGTGATTATCGTAATGGTTATTTCTCGAAGAGAGAGGAAAGCAAAACAATATTTGTTTGTGTTGTCACAGTGTTTACAGCTTTAACTATGCTCATTATGTCATTATGAATCGGTATCTTTTTTTTTCTTTTGATTTGGCAAAAATAACACTTGTTTTCTTGTGTGGAACGTCGGCATTTGTGTTCACCCCCCCCCCCCCCACACTGATTGCTTCGCGACTCCTTGGCTTGATCAAAGGAGGAAACCAAACCAAACAACTGCATTCCGCTTTTTGTTTCCGCAGCTATTTCAACAACTTAAATAATTACAACAAATGTACAAATGGAAGGGGAACTCAAATTAAAGGAAATTAGCACTGGGGAGAGGGAGGTATTTACAATGTTGAATAGATGTCACCACACATGCTCCGAGGGGCGGCTTGCACAAACATGGCCCTAGGAAAAATGTCCTGCCTTGATGATGACACAGGCATTCTGACATTCCTCACACATTCCTATAGCATGAACCCCTTTTCTCAGATTTGGCCTCGCCACCCGTTTGGGAGCAAACTCTGTGACTTCGTTCCAGGGGCCTTACATCACTCTATTTCCATCACCATCACCCTCTCTCTTTATTTTGACTTCCCCCTTTTTCCATCTCTACCCCCCCCTCCTTTTCCTTCTCCCCATTTCATCCCTTTTTTTCCCTCATTCTTCTCTTTCATCCGATCCACTGCGTCTGCTGGGACTTCCTTCGTTTGGAGAGCTGTTCTGAATTAGCCCGGCTGAATCTGTGTGTTTAAGTTTCCTTCGGGACTGGACAGACTGTGAGAGAGCTGGAGATGATGGATTTAGACTGGAGGACCTGTTACTGTCATTCAAGTGCATGGCACTTTCATGAGAGGCTTTTTGGCCTCAAAACACGCACACAGACACACACACAGACGCACACACACACACACACACACACACACACACACACACAGAGAGAGAGACAAAACGAAAAGGAAAAGAGCAAACTGGAGAACAGTCAAACATGGAACACATAGGTCTGGGAACACAGTGCAGGCAGACACAGACTAGACAGAGTGAGCGCGCGCGTGCAGAGAGAGACAGAGACAGAGAGAGAGAGAGAGTAATTAGCCTATTTAAGAATCCTAAATGAACTTCCCCAGAACTCCCCCTCCCCCCTGTGGCACTGCACTGCACTGACTCACTGTCGCTCCCGCTCTCTCTCTCCGTCATGAGGAATTATCTGTCTGCTCCGGCCCTGGTTCATTTGCTTACTGTGACGTTATGGACCATCACTCTCTACTCTTACCCACCCCCAACCCCCCCTGCACTCCCGCCAACGCTGTCTCAGGAGTACATCTGATCCCCATGGCCTCAACTGTACAAACAATGTGCACAAATACACAAAGTGACAAATGTATAGAGGATCATACACACACACGCACACACACACACACACACACACACACACACACACACACACACACACACACACACACACACACACACACACACACACACACCAAAAACACTTATGAAAACATATGCACATTCTGAATTGCCTAACACAAAAGCAGACACATGCAGAGAGGCACAGGCACTCACACGCACACATGCCACACTCAGAAAGAGACATAATATACACACACAAAAATGCAACAGACATGTGGAGCATGAGTTACATAGTTACATTGCCAATTTGAATACTCGTGTGTCTCTTTATCTCTCTGTCTCTCCTTCCCTCTCTGTCTCTCTCACTCACTCTTTCTCATGTGAACACACACAGACACACACACACACACTTACACCCCCCTACACAACTGGGTTGGCCGTGAACTCCCTCGGCTGTCACAGTCCACCGTTTCCTCTTTGCGTCCCATTATTCCGAACAGAGCCGGTCTGTCTGCAAACTGCGTTTGACCCCCACCAACCACTGAAGGACGCTTCTATTATGCCAGGAAATGCTAAGCATGCAAAGATCTGTCTTAGCCGCTGAGTGTTGCCTCTGAGGTGCCCGCACCAGG
>NW_027468685.1:17147781-17165281 GCF_046254945.1 Alosa pseudoharengus | reverse complement strand
ACACACACACACACATGCACACACATGCACATACTCACATATACAAACAACCACAGAGTGAGAGAGAGCGATTTAGACACACACATACACACACACACACACACACACACACACACCCTCACATGCACACGTATACATATAACCACAAATTGAAAGAGAGAGAGAGCGAGAGCGAGAGAGAGAGAGAGAGACACACACACACATGCACACATATACACACACCCACAGTGTGAGGGAGAAAGAGAGAGACACACACACACACACACAGACTCTCTGTCTTTCTCTCTCTCTCTGTCTCACACACACACACAAACAGTGTGTGTGTGTGCTTTGTTTGTTCCGTCGTAGACGTCCGACTCCCACAGTAAGCCACACAGTAGACTCTGAGGGGGCCTCGGCTGCTTGACGAAGAGGAGGAAATGCTTCCTTGAGCCTTCACGCTGGAGAGCAGCCGATTAATTTTATCTGATTTATTTTTCCTTTTTCTCTCTCCTCCTCCCCCTCCTCCTCCCCCACAAACCCCTTCCCAACCCTTCTCAACTCTGTACTTAGCAACTTCCTTGCTTTCACAGCCTTGTAAATGGCCAAACAATTGCGAGCGTTCTTGGGAATAATAGTAAAAATAACTGGCCTTTTAATATCCGTCAGATGATATGACTGCTGCAGGTGAAGCTGACCAGACTTCATTGTCAGTATAGCACCAGTCAAAGGCCAACTGGTGACCTTGAGTTCCTCAGTCTAATGGATGTCAAAAACAAGCATCAGCAAACAGGCCTAAAATATCACCGGGTCTATGTAAAGAAATACATTTAATCGTCATCATCACGTTATTTCTGAAACACACCGACAGCCTTTGTTGTCTCTTTGCTTGGCCTTGCGTGATGTCATGGCTAGCTATTTTGGGTGTGAATGAACTCATCCACTCCAAAAAGAAAAGAGACTAAAATGAAAATGGCATTTTTTTCCAATCTTGCTTAATCAGACCTCTTTTTTTTCTACACTCTACCGACATGTTTCTTCTCCTGGCCTCTCATCCGTAAAAGAAGTCTATCCAATCCATTTTATTCATCTGCCAATCTCAATCAAACTGATCAGCGTTCATCTCCTCATCCCGATTACTGTGTCTAATCAATTATATCCCTTAATCAGCCTAGCGAGGGCTGCAAGCGGCGAGAGACGTGTGAGCAATTCTCTGTTTCGATGCAAAGCAGGGCTACGCGAACAAAAAAAAAAAAAAAATGGAAAGTTTACTGCTGAAACATAAACACAAGTCAGCTAAAGGGATTTAGTATGGCTGAATGAGGAGTTTAGACAGTGTCTATTTGGTACATATGCACTCAACTACCTCTACAGCCTTCTATGTTGTCACCAAAACAGACACCCACTCTCTTTTTTACTGGTAAGCTCAGAACAGTTGTGCAGTCTCATGCAAGCAAACGAGTCTGAGAGCACAACAGGTTTTGCATGGAGAATTGTGTTCATGTTTTAACACATCATAGGGAAACCGTTGAACGGGAATCAGGGAGTGTTTTCAGATACAACAAAAGTGGTTGACTATATCGTCCCCGATAGATCCCGGAGGGCAAAGTTTAATGTGCACAAGGACGGCAAGAGAGACTGTTAAATTTAATGGATGTATTCCAGCGTTGGCTGATTACTGTTTGTTTGACAGTCCGCACAATTAAGTCTGAGAACACAAAAAGTCATTGTTAAATACCATTGTGTGTGTAATACATACAGCATCTATGCCATTCTCTCAATTACAATGGCTTTATCGTCTGCAAATGCACTCCGTAAATCATTAGAGACGTTTCGCACACAAAGGGCCCCCATTGGATAAAACATCACTTCTTCTAACGTTTTTACTGACCCATAAACTCTCGCAAGGCCATTCTGCACACAAATTAGCCACCCCTCTGCCAACGCGACGTCAGCCGTTGATACCCTGCGCGCTACACGCCTGCTGATTTAGGATTATTTGCATGCAACTGCGCCTGACAAACGGTCCATTCAAATACTTTATGGAATCATCATCACCGCGCCTCAAAAGAAAACCGCCGGCAATAATAAGGCCAGATGAAGACAATCACCGTTGAACGTGATCTATGAAAGGGTTGTTCCTTTGAATATTTTTGCATACGAACATCGCAGGGTGTGATGGCAAGAGCATTTGAAGTGTTCTAATGTAAATTAATATATGCCTGGCCCGGTGATGAAAAAAATATGGAACATAAATGAATAAATGTATATCAATGAAAAGAAACATTTTGCTGTGTGTGTGTGTGTGTGTGTGTGTTTGTGTGTGTGTGTGTCTGTGTGTGTGTGTGTGTGTACAGTATGTGTGTGTGTGTGTCTGTCTGTGTGTGTGTCTGTGTCTGTGTGTGTTTTTTGAAAGCTTCTCTTTTTTCTCTTTGGTTCAGTTAAAAGCAGTATGTAGTATTTGCTCACACTGCCATTTGCTTGTGCTTATAGATAAGCCGGCAGAGCAGAGCCGGCAGTTGGACCTGCTCGGCTTCTGGTGACCTCATGGGGGGATTTTTGTAGCAGTGGTTTTCTGTGTTTGCAGTCTGTCTATTTTAAAATGCAGAGGCCCACAGGGTGGAGCCAGGACAGGAACTGGGGGCGAAAGTTCACAGAGAGACTGTATATCTTTTATATTTCACTAGAGAGAGAGAGAGAGAGAGAGAGAGAGAGAGCACTGGCTGAGGGAGTGAGAGAGAGAGAGAGAGAGAGAGAGAGAGAGCACTGACTGAGGGAGTGTGAGAGAGAGAGAGAGAGAGAGAGAGACAACATTGCTCAAGCTGCCAGTTTTCGCTCTGTCATTCTGTCCACTTGTAGCTCACAGAAAAGGAGAGACAGAGAGCAAAATGGGCATGATGTTGGCATGTGGAATTGTCATGTTTTTCCTGTTACACAAAATTCGTTTTCCATCCTGACATCCCATGACATCACCACAACACACACAAAACACACACACACACACACACACACAGAAAGGAGAGCAAAACACACACTCTCATGACATGGCCAGGGTCACGTTTAGCACACCCCTCCGCTAAAGATAGAAACACTTATGAGGCTTATGTTGCCTCCAGGTGTGCAAAAATGGTACTTTTTTATTTTTAAACCCCTGGCAACACATCATCTTTCATCCCCCTCCTATTTTCATCGTTGGCCAGTGTTTCCAGGTGAGCTGTATTTAGAGCTGGCCGTGCCCAGAATATGCCACGGCGGAGTTTCATAAATAAGCTGCGGTGCCTCCCTCAACTGGCCTGCCTAACAAAGCGTCAGTCATTAGCCCAGTTCATTACCTGGAACATCTCCCATGCATAGCTGCCCAGGACACACACACACACACACACACTCTCACACACACACACACACACACACACACACACACACACACACACACTCACACATTCTCTCTCTCTTCTCTCTCTCACACATACATATCCTCACACACACACACATACCTTCCATCCTACACATTGACTCACACACACACACACACAGTCCCCACAGGCAAGGTCATGGGTGTGTCTGGGGTGCAGGCTGTGTGTGTGTGTGTGTGTGTTTTATTAAGCTGTTCTGGAGTCAGCGTCGTCGGAGCTAAAGAGTGCAACTGGAGGGAATGGGGTCAGAGTCTCGATGGCTTTATGCGCCAGGGAACAAGCAAGTCATAATAAATTACGGCCCACTGACTGGGGATGACTGGGAAGACGGTGGAAAAAAGCACCAAGTCAAAGGTGAAACCAGATGTTGACTTATATGTATCCAATTAAAACATTTAATAGTATATTCCGCTTTCGCTGTTTACACTGGATTTATGTATACAGAAATACCCTAAAGACCGCAGATGCTCATATGCATTATATACTGTATATAGACTGAGTCTGTGTGTGTGACATGTAGGCATGAGGACACATGTTCAGCTTGTCTGCCTTATAGTGTGCAATGAAGTGTGTCTGTGAAAGAGAGTGCATCTGTGTGTGTTACTGTGTTTGTATGTCTGTGTATGAGGGTAGAGAGAAGGCAATGCATATATTTGTATTCAAGTCCCAGGAGACCTTCAGGATTTGTGAGATAACCAGGAAGCCCACAAATAGCACCCACAACACCTCTGCAGAACTAACCATGGCCCCAAGAATTAAGACATCACGGTCAAAATAGGATAGAGACAAAAATATATATAACCTGTTATATCTGTACTCTTCTGCTCGGAGGCCTTACAAAGGCACCTCATAGAGGACTTCTCACAATCCAGATGCAAGACGAACTTCCCTTTTCTCCATTTTCTGATTAGCTCCTCTTTGAAGGTCAGACATTCTGCCTTTTGTTGTCATATTTTTCGCAAATGAAAGTCAGACAAAATCTAACATTTTTTAGTGTGTGTGTGTGTGTGTGTGTGTGTGTGTGTGTGTGTGTATGTGTGTGTGTGTGTTTGCCTTTATTCCTGTCAAATTGTCAAAGAGTCAAATGAAAACAAACGGCACAAAGACTTGACAGCCTTCAGTCTAAAACAGGCCTCTCTCTCCACCACTCTTTGGTGTATGCCAGTAAAAGGGAGAGGCCAACAAGGCCACCTTACCGGTGAATAGAGTACAGTTAGTGCTGTGTGCTGAAAACCATTTCAATAGGATAGTGGATATGGATGTGGTTTATTTTGAATAGTGAAATGTGTTTCTAAAAGCTAATGCACACACACACAAACACACACACACACACACACACACAGAGAGAGAGAGAGAAAGAGAGAGAGAGAGACACACACACACACATACGAAGATGCACACACACACACACACACACACAGAGAGAGAAAGAGAGATAGACAGAGGCAGAGAGAGAGCAAACAGAAAGGGTGTTATTATTCTCATACAGACCTGGAAAGGGTTCCATCCTTTGGCTGGTGATAACTACACGTCGTGCCTGTAAATGTTGTGAACACCTCAGAGGTGTAGACATTTATGGGGCGAACGGGCAGGCGCGCGAGCCTCGCGGGGGCTGGACGCCATCCAGTGCTCGGAGCGGGCCCAGGGTGGTCAAGCGATTAAACTGCCATTACGCCGGCGAGTGGAGCGCCGTTGCCACGCCTAAACCCCCCACCCCACCCCACCCCTTCCCGCCCTCCCTCTCCTGCTCGCTCGCTCGGCGAGTGTTGGCACGGGGCGCCAGCGGGAGTCAGTGCCACCTGGTGAGGTTTGCCAGAGAGGAGCTGTCACCACTCCTCCGCTGCAGTCAGACGCCCATCTCATCTGAGAGCGAGGGAGGGAGGGAGGAAGGTGAAGAGAATGAAGGAGGGACAGAAAGAGGGGGGAAGAGAGGGATATAGAGAGGGCGGGAGAGTGGGCGAGAGGGGGATAGAGAGTGGGCGAGAGGGGGAAGAAGGAGTTTGGGTAGAGCAAAAGAAAAAAACATCATCTGTAAGAATGATTTGCAATAAGGTGCAACCACCACCACACCAATGTGTGTTTGTGCTTGGCAGTGTGTGCGTGTGTAGTGTGTGCGTGTGTGTGTGTGTGTGTGTGTATCTATACTTGAAACTGTGCTTAAAATGTGTCTCTGTGAAACCGATGTTTTTTAAACAATATTTTGGGCTGTAGTCAGGGGTGTATTTGCATGTACTTGTGAGCGTGTATATAGGTGTGTGTGTGTGTGCCTTTGTTTGTCTGTGTCTGTGTGTGTGTGTGTGTGTGTGTATGTGTGTGTGTGTGTGTGTTTGTGTGTGCGTATGCGTATGGATGCGGTGTTGAAAGTGCATTTGGGTCCAAAGAAGCCGTGACTTTTGGCAGGGATGTTTCTGACATCCGCAGGCCCGCGGAGCAGCATCTGCAAGTGAGAGACTGCAGCAGTACCAGAACCCAGCCCCAGGTCTCGCTCTCACCTCAAGACCTCCGTTTCACTCCTGCTCTCCCTCAAACATATTAAAGTTACTAAAAATACTTAACAATATTTCCAGCATTACATTCAGTAATTGTGGCTACTTGGTTGGATATATAAACCATTGGCTACCTGAGAAAGTACACTAAAATGAACCAACTAATGCAAACGCTCATGCATTGGTGTTTTCACTTTGTCTGAAAGGCCATGCAGAAGTTTGAAATGCTTTTCTTTCAGGAGCTGATCAGTTTCAGTGTCGTTTGAGACCTGACTCTGGGTGTTTCTCTTCAGGCCTCTGTGCTAAAGGGATGTCTGGCTGTTTGACACACTGTCAGACTTCCTCTCTCTCTCTCTCGCTCCTTCACTCCCTCTCTCTCTCCCTCCCTCACTCCCTCTCTCTCTCTCTCTCTCTCTCAGCCAGGTTCTAGCGGATCGACTTGGGCCACGGAGGCGCGTCGGACGGCTGGCGTTTCCAACTGGATGTCAGGCTGCACTAACTCAAGTGGACGGTGTCAGGGGCGGCGGCCCCCCTCCCACTGAGCGGCCTGCCCTGTCGTAACCCCGTCGTAACCCTGTCATAACCCTCCCTGACAGCTCTGCAGATGGCCGGGGGAAAACGGGGGTTAAAACCCAGAGGCCAGACGCAGACACACACACACACACAGTCACTCTTACTCTCTCTCTCTCTCTCTCTCTCTCTTTCTTTATCCTTATGCTTTCTTTCCCCCCCTGGAAGACAGTTTGACCTTCCCTTGACATTCTCTTGTTCATAGAGAAAGGTGGTGGTGGTGTGTGTGTATATGTGTGTGTGTGTGTGTGTGTGTGTGTGTTAGAGTGAGTGTACATTGTGGTGGTGATGTTGGAGGGCTGGGGTGGAGCGGGTGGTGTGGATGTAAGAAGCAGACCAGGGTCATTTGGTGCAGTTGTATAAAATACAACATGCCTAAAAGAGAGAATGAGAGCAGGAGGGAGATATATAGATAAAGGAGAAGCAGAGTGTGTGTGTGTGTGTGTGTGTGTGTGAGAGAGAGAGAGTGTGTGTGTGTGTGTGTGTGTGAGAGAGAGAGAGAGAGAGAGAGAGTGTGTGTGTGTGTGTGTGTGTGTGTGTGTGTGTGTGTGTGTGTGTGTGTGTGTGAGAGAGAGAGAGAGTGTGTGTTTGTACATGAGAGAGAGAGAGTTAATGGTGTGTTTGTTCATGTGCACCAAGAGACATTCTTTACTGTAAGCTCATGAAACAGGGCTGAAAAAAAAAAAATCTTCAAAAGCCAGGAGGTAGGGTGCACGTAGTGTGGCGGGCGGCGCGGCTTCTGCTGCCATAGGAACCAGCGCTCATTAAATTCCTCAAATATGTATCAGTCCGGGGTCAGATGGAGGCTGCATATCGCAAAGGCTCATGGGATTGTTGGCCCTCCCAGTCAGTGGGGTTGAACCAGGAATAGGAGGCAAGATGTGTGTGTGTGTGTGTGTGTGTATGTGTGTGTGTGTGTGTGTGTGAGAGAGAGTGTGTGTGTGTGGTGTGGTGTACTGTATGTGTGTGTGAGAGATAGAGAGAGTGTGTGAGTGTGTTTGTGTGTGTATGAGAGATAGAGAGAGTGTGTGTGTGTGTGTGTGTGTGAGTGTGTGTGTGTGTGTGTCAGGGGGGAGTCCTGAACACGGGGCAGCTGTGAGTGTGGGTGGAGATCAACTCCGATTGGCTGCTGCTGGTCCGCAGGTCGCACCACCTGAGACGCGCTGGCGGAGCTCGACATCCAGAGCTCCAGATAGACGGCCGGAGAATGGGGCCTCCTGTTGCTATTCGCCCCTTTGCTCACACAGCAGAATAAAAGGAGGAGGACGCTAACCGCTACAGCTAAAGGTCTAGAGAATTAGTTAGCTTTGATGCTGCTAGCGGTTTTAGGGAGGAGCAGGAGGGAATCTGCTTATAAACACAGGGTGTTGATACCAACTTCACATTTGGCCAATTAGCTCAAATTGCTATTCCATTATTGACCTTGGATTTTTATCTTGTGAAAACATGCCGTCTCTCCTTTAAGTTATGTGTTGACAGGCAGTAATTTAGGTTAATACAAGAGCTTGGCAGTGAAGGGAATCGATCAGATGCGTTCGATAAAAAAAAAAAAAAAGTATTTTATAATTCTGTCTGCTTCCCTGGCGGGAGGAGGTGGAATTTTTTATGTTCTTGTAGGTGAGCGGGGGCGTGAGTGGTGAGATGGGGTGGGGTGATGGGAGGTGGGTGGGGGGTGGGAGTTGAATTTAGGGTTGATTAGGGACATACACCCTGGATACAACGTGATGCAAGCCGTCTGAAATGCCCTGGCAACTGTTGCCAGGGAATTTCATCTTTCATTCATTCATTTGTTCGTTCTTGCACCTAAGCCACTCCATCCCCTAGATAAAATTAGATCACCCCATCTATTTTTTTCTTTCTTTTTTCTTCCATAAAGAACAGTTAGTCTTACTCCGAGTCATAGACTCTGTGTCCATTTGGCGGTGTTGACGTAATTTATGGGTGAGGTGGTTAAACGCTGGGGTGTCTTTTTCCCAGGAGGGGGATGCCGGGTGACCCACTAATTGGGATGGGGCTAATACGTGTGCATTAACAAATTAAGAGAGCAACGTCCAGCCAGAAGCAAGGGCACTGCCTGTGTCCTTAGCCAGAGGATAGTGGAGACATCTGGTGAGCTCATCTGGACACGGTGTGTGTGTCTGTGTATGTGTGTGTGTGTGTGTGTGTGTTTGGGTGTGTATGAGACTATGCGTGTTTACATGTGATCAGGAGTGTTTGAGTATGTCTGTCCACTTATGATTGCATGTATGTTTTAACTGTACTGATACTGTAAAAACAGGATGTGTTGACTAGACATTTCCACCTATAGTGACACTAGCAAGACACTTTGATTTTTCCATTTTGTACAGACACTATTTAAAAGATTTCTTTAAAAAAACAGCCACGTTGAAAACATCTCATGACTGTGATAACCATTTTAGTGTGATAAACAATGACTCCAACCACCCTACTTGGTGACATAGCCTACTGTATGAATGATATCTATACTGATATCACATACATGTAGACATACCGTGCGTATAAGTGATATTTGTAAGTCTCCCATCACATCATTGGGGTGGTGTTGCTTTCAGGTCAGTAGATTGGGGTGAACATTTTGTCTTTTATGAGTGGCCCTACCCACCCTGGTCTAATAGGTGAGCCAGTTAAAGATGTCCTATACATTAGATTGATGTGCTTTCAGTGTGCGATTTTAGCACTGATGGCCTCAGTAACTGCATTGTGATAAAATTCTGCCGGCGCATGAACCCCCCCCCCCCCCCCCCCCGGTAAAAACAGGGATAGGAAAATAGTCATAAATCCCTGTGCCAACCCCCACCAAACACACACACACACACACACACACACACACACACACACACACACACGAAAACACTTACACACTTTCACACTCCACACAGAAGCTTGCTAATCAACAGCAGAGCATCACTGAAGGCTAAGATGGTTGCCTCATACGCCGTGAAACATTTTATCATTTATGCATCACGGACAGCAGTCTGTCGCCTTTTCCCTGCAATTAATTTACATGGAGCAGCTTCATGTGGGTTAAGCATATAAGGTAGGGCATCATTGCCCCCCAAAACGTCGGACAACCATGTTTGTGCCTCCCCGTCCGTAAAGAGATTGATCGATTGCATTGTTTATCAGTCATAAAAATACAACTGCAATAAATCTTTATTTTCTTCTATTTTTTCTTTTCTCCTCTCTCCTTCTCTCTTTTTTGCCTCCATCCACGTTTCTCATTTCATTTATTTATGCATAATTATGCATTAATTGATGCATGGCTGCTTCTGATTGTGTCAAACGATCCATGCATCTAGCCGGATCCTTGCGCTTCTCAACGCAGATGCTCTCGATGGGACGTGCTTTAATTAACTGTTCTGTTCGCAGGAGGCACCATGGCTGCCTTTTGTGTTTGGCTGCATGGAAGGGGGAAAACGCTCTTTTCTCTTTTGGGAGTGAATTCGCTCTCTCTCTCTCTTTTCCCTCTTTCTCTCTCTCTCTCTCTTTCTTTCTTTGTGACAAACATGAAGAAAGAGAAAAATGATTGCGGTTGTAATGCTTATCCCAACAAATGGAGATGCTTCTTCCATTATGTCTGCTTATCCGAGGGTCCCGTTATGGCAGAGCTTAGAGCCACACTGCACTCGCTTCCACCTCAAGGTAATCAGCACCATATTTCACAACTTGAGAGTGGTCTTCTTACGCCTCTTGTCCTTGCTATTATATTGTACTTCAGGCTTCATGCTCAACAGTAGAGCCATTTACGACCCCCACTGTGATTCGGACCCACACTGAATTATTAAAAATGCTGATCATGGGTAGGTTGTATTTATAAAACATTACTATCCAGTATGATTTATGGATACACAAGACAAGGTTCATGCGAGTTGCGGTTCTCCATGAAATGAGTAATTTCACCATTGATGAATACTGGACCACAGTTTATTGACAAATGAGGAGAAAAGACAGTGAAGGGCCTTTATGTGGAGCTCTAAGAGTAGTGGGATCTTGCATACTCTATAAGCTATTTTCTCTAGTGGTCTTTGGAGGTGTGCATATAGTCCCCAAACTATTTATCTCACGGCAGCCATACCCTTTAAGGTCCTTTGTTGTATATACGTCCCCCCTCCTCTCCTCTCCTCCATATTGTATGTAATATTTCAAATATATTATGGAATAGTGCTGAACAAGAACATGAGATGTTAAATTCTCACTAAATCACACGTTAGGCTAGAAAGTGGATTTTACATATTGAACAAAATATAAAGAAATGAGTGAACACAAACATGCACACAAATAAACGTTCTGTTTGCACATGTTCCTGTGAGTGTGTGTGTGGGTGTGTGTGTGTGTGTGTGAGAGAGAGAGAGAGAGAGAGAGAGAGAGAGAGAGAGAGTGTATGTTGCTTGTGTTTCTTTTTGAGTATGTGTGTTGTTTCTCTCCAAGGGTATGTATTTTAAGTCTGTGTGAGTCTGTGTGTGTGTGTGTGTGTATGCAGAGATGTAATGAGATGGAGCAGGTTCACCTTGCCCTAGGCTCCACTGTAGGTCTCTGTCTCATAGGGGACCAGGGAAGCAGACGCTGAGCCAGGTCAATATTTTTTGGGGGGATGCTCACACAAACATGAGCCAAACTCCAAACTTTTAGCCCGCTCTCTCTCTCTCACCCACAGCATGATGGCTGCTCCCTATACAAGCGCATGATATGACACTAACTGGTGCCTGTGCGTTTTTTTGTTTTTTGTTTTGCATTGTTTTTACCTTTCACTAGAAGGAGACTGACATTACGGACCTTAAGTTTTTGCACTTTTTTATTGACTTCATGTTGTTTTTGGACATACGTATACTGACATAGCCAACTGTAACGGAGGCGAACTGAGCTAGCGTGCTAGTTACCTGTGTAAATCCTCACACCCTTAACCTTAAGAACGCTTCTTACTGCCATGGAAGCCTAGGCTTTTAGCTCAGTGGTTAGAGCGTTCGACTCCCATGCCGGTGTGTGTGGAGGTGTGCGGGTTCGAGGGCTGTGAGTGGCGGACGAATTACGACCTCGGTTACACAACAAACCATATTTGCGTTTGTTAACATACTTTTCTTTATATGGATATGGATGGATTATGTGTTTGAGTGTGGCTGAGTGTGTGTGTGTGTGTGTGTGTGTGTGTGTGTGTGAGTGTGTGTGTGTGTGTGTGTCGGTCTTTGTTCACATGTGAGTGTATGAGTTCATACATTATGGACCACGACCTAATTGGATGAGCCTAGAACTCCATGACCGCAGTTACACAGCAGAAACTCTCTCTGGGTCACCAATGTACTGTGTGACTGTTTGTGTGTGTGTGCATGTGTGTGTGTGTGTGTGTGTGGTGGATTCCGGTGAGCTTTGAGGCAAGGATTAGCGCAAGACAATCCTTTATTTACATAACATGTCTGAAGGTGTGTGCACGCACAGTGGGCCTGAGCATTCGCCTCTTAATCACTAGTGATTACACTAGAGAGGCCTGACGCTTTGAAGTCGGTCACTTTGTTTCCTCGTCGATCTACTCTGACGCAAAGAACACACGAGTGAGAGCGTGCTCTATAGGCCACCATTAGCTTCTTGATTCTTTAATACCTCCATAGGTTCCATCTTGAATTAGTATACTTGTTCCATGCATTGCGGTGCTCAATACACATTCTATGCATTGGGCTGCATAAACACTTGTAGAGTTGAGCATGTCAGTGAAGTTTAACAGTAGTAGAAGAATTCAATTCGGTCCTGTACATGCAGTCATCAAGCGCATGATCAATTTTGCACTCTATAAATCTGTTCTTCATTTTCTCTTCTTTCTGTTCTCTCTCTCTCTTAATCTCTCCCTCCTTTGTAAATGTTAAGTGCAGCACATCCATCTGGCTCGGGCTTGGATCCCTAAAGCACTTCTTTTTTGTTTGATTGCATCGGTGTTTAATATGTAGACATAGCTTCGATATATGGAACCAACTTAATGATGGGGATAAATTAATGGTGACAAGATTGCCTTTGTGCTCTGTGCCACTTTTTAGTTTCCAATCACTTTAATTACGTTAAATATCACAGCAATAATCTCTATATGAAACAAGCTTATGCTATGGGGAATTGGATGGGTCCATGTATGTCTTGGAGGATGTCTGTTCCACACAGAAGGTCACATCTGTAAATGTTTCCATCAGATTTTCAATGTTTCCCTGCTGATTGCAGCGCCTAACACACAAAGCTGTGATCCAAGGCTGTGTTGAAAAGCACATTGGAAGTGCACACACGTGGCAACTAAAGGCAGATTTAGCGAGCATGCCTTGGCTGACATCATTTGAAAATTGCTTCTTCATGTCCTCCTTATCTATATATGAGATGCTTAAAAGTATTCATTCAAAAGACCACCCCCCCCCCCCCCGCCCCAACACCCACACACACAGTACCCTAAAAGTCAGCCAACCAGATTTGTCTCCCCTGAAATTGCATACTTCATGCTTTTTAAGCAGGGCAAGATGCCATGCATCACCCCCCCCCCCCCCTTATTTTTGGTATGTGTGTGGGGTGTGTATGTGTGTGGGGTGTGTGTGTGTGGAAGGGGGGGGGGGGGGGGGGCTGACGGTGGTCTTATCGGATGTCTGAGCTGTTATCTATGCTGTGCAGCCTGTCGGTCTCACTTCTAAGATCACTAGGCTTTAGCTCATCTCAGCCAGGAACAGTAAGGCACAGCACACACACACACACACACACACACACACACACACACACACACACACACACACACACACACACACACACACACATAAATGCTTCCAATCAAATGATTATGGAGCACTGGCTTCCCTGAGCCCAGGCAAATGAAAGCCCATACATAAATGGATGACTCGCATTTAGCCTGGGCTAAGAGGCTTTTCGCCAGCACTTATCCTATAAGAATTGTACCAGCGGGCACTGATGAAGTTTATTCATGTTTATACGTATTTGTATCAGCCGCGCGATTTGACCGCATCAGCGGAGGATAGAGGCCACAATGAAAAATGGGATCTGATTGGCTCATCAACAGTACCTGCATGGCCTCCAGTTTGCTTCTGAGCTGCAAGGACCACCTGCAGAAGTGTGTGGGCAGTGGCCCATTAGGAAGCACAGAAGCACACACTAGCATAGCACAGCATTATTACACCAGAAAATACCAATTAAATTACAGCGATGAGATGCCATAGAATGTTGGATTGACAAGGTCAGAGCACATTGTAGTACACGAGGCATGTGAATTCAATACAACATTTTGAAGACATGATGGAGATTGTATCGATCCATTGTAGGATGAGTTGTATTTGAATAGATGATGGTCGTCAGTGCCTGAAGCGCCTCATGAAAAACATCTATGACAATTTCAAAGGCCCTGTAGAACCATCAGATATAACTATCACTGTTGTGTTCATGTATGGCATATTAAATTCAATACCACTCTCACTTACTTTACTCCTCTCTCGCTCTCTCTCTCTCTCTCTCTCTCTCTCTCTCTCTTTCTTCTATTTCCTAATGTGGGAAATAAAAAGCACAATAAAATAACATGTGATCATGAAATGCAGTTCAGATGCACACTGGACATTGCAACATGCCTCAGTGCACAGATATTGAAACATCCCCAAAGAGTGAAGTACACTCAGGCGAGGTCTTACAAAAATACACTGCGAGACACAAGGAAACAAAACTGCACCGCTCGCTCTGATATGCATGTGCTTCTCCACACGGTACCGGCTGGCCTTGCTTGGATTCAGCTCCTCCTGTTTTCTATAATTTAAGGAAGATGTTATTGCTCTACTTCACGTTCTCCCACAATGCATAGGGGAGCAATGTACGTGATCCACAAGGGAATTGTCACATTTGAAGTAAAGGATTTTTGAATGGTAACATCAGTTTCAAGGCTACATGTTTGAACACCCACCCCCTTCACACACCCACTCATTTCAAACATCACTAACTTTTTTTTCCCCTCTTACTGAAAAAGTACTCCACCTCTACAAAAAAACAAAAACGTAGTACTTTGAAGTATCCCATATTCGGCATTCAAGATTACCTTTCCAACCTTCATTACGTGTACCCCACTCATACACAGGGGATTTTCACTTCTAGGTCAACAGTGGATGGCCCTTGAGGTGCCCTGACCACCAATCACAGCTAAACCAGAGTCCAAAGATAGAAATAACCTCTTTAGACTGACCCAGGGCCTGTGATTACAGTCAGTAATCAGGATTGGGTAAAAAAAAAAAATCAATGACTCTCATGTCAGATTGCTTTGGTCCTGTCTCTAGGCCTCTGCTGGTGCTCTGTGGGTTAATATGGGGGCACATCAGGACACATGGGAGAAGGGCTGGATTCCCTCTGTGTGTATGTGTGTGTGTGCATGTGTGTGTGTGTGTGTGTGTGTGTGTGTGTGTGTGTGTGTGTTTAAATATGGGCCCTTGTTTGAATAATGTGCCTTTGTTTGAATGGCGTCGTTTAAAGGTTCCCTTTCCTGTTCCAGATGGAAGCTGACGTTTTGAACGGATTTGGCCCGAATCCGGCGTAGATCTGGCAGAAATGAGATGCATCTGGGCCAAGTCTGTGCCTGAGTGTGAGCCTATGTAGTGTGTGTGTGTGTGTGTGTGTGTGTGTGTGTGTGTGTGTGTGCATGCACAGTACTGCCTGTCCTTAAGCAGAGAGGTTTCCACATGCTGATGTGTTCGCGTGCGCACATTGAGTCCAGATTCCCAACACTGACAACTTTCTACCAACCTCCCACCATCCTCTCGTGCCTTTGCGGTTACTTTGCCTCTCCTTGAAGGGAGAAATCTAGTGGAAATGTGTGGGAGATCGTCTATGAAGAAGATAGGAGATAGAGAGACACTCTGTGCAGCGTGTGTGTGTGTGTGTGTGTGTGTGTGTGTGTGTGTGTGTGTGTGTGTGTAGGTTTTGTGAGTGTGTTTATGGTTATGAGAGTGGAAAGGCAGAGAAAAAGTCTCTATGTGTATTTCTGTATGTGTGTGTGTGCGTGTGTGTGTGTGTGTGTGCGTGTGTGTGTGTGTGTGTGTGTGCGCGTGTGTTTACAAGCAACTGTGTGCATGTGGTTTGAGGTGAGATTGACAGTTAGATAAGACTCTTGTTTTTTCTCTCGACACGCACAAGAGCATCTCTCTCTCACAGCCGGTTAGATAAGTCCTCGGCATGAGGGTGAGAACAGAGCAGCAACCGACCAGAACACCCTGAGACACTGGCCTGATAGAGGAGGGCGTCTGGGGGCGCCGACTTTGCCGAAAGGCACGATAACATAACCGAAGGAAGGAAGGACGGCAAGGTTTCTGCTGACTAGCTGCAGCGTTGAGCCCCTAAAGGCACAAGGCCTAGCAGTGCCACCGCACTTTCTGACACACACACACACACACACACAAACACACACATTCAGACGTACGTACACACACACACACACACACACACACACACACACACGTACATGCACACACGCACACACCCGACAGCTGGGTTTTATATAAGAGCAACATTTCCAGGCTTACTGCGCTTAGAAGATGTTTGACATTTGGAAGATATTTCAGAACCCCCATCCCATACCATATAGGGTCTGTAATTGAAAACAAATTACACAAGAAATTACATGCAAGAGGGATGAGGTGAAAACTGTGGATAAACTCTAAACCAGCAGACGGGAGGGCTAGATATCAGACGCCATGCGGGGAAAAGGTGGGGTGGGGTGGGGTAGGGTAGAGAGGAGAGAGGTTGGGCCTTTTTTTATCCGTGGCCAACCCCGAGCGCTTATCGCCTCACATGGAGGTAGCGTGTGAGGACTCACCGGGGCAAACTAGATTAAATTAGAATGTGACTGAAGTGCGTCACAAGCATTTCCTAAATTCCTCGCGCCGCGCTCGTTCTGCCCGTCAGAAGGGGTCGTCAGAAGTGAGCCAAGGTCTCTGTTTCATCCAGCGCCACTGCCCCCCAACCAAATGGAACGCTCCTTTTCCACTCGCGGGCTCTGATCTGTGAGGGGAAGGGGATGGAGGTGGGGGGGGGGGTGGCTGCAGTTGACATCTGGAGAAGATTTCCCGTTCTTTGCACAAAAGGCTGTATGAATGTATGTGTGTGTGTGTGTGTGTGTGTGTGTGTGTGTGTGTGTGTGTGTGTGTGTGTGTGTGTGTGTGTGTGTGTGTGTGTGTGTGCGTGTGTGTGTGTGTGTGTGTGTGTGTGTGTGTGTGTGTGTGTGTGTGTGTGTGTGTGTGTGTATGTGTGTGTGTGTGTGTGTGTGCGCACACAACTTCCTTTGGAGTTTGCATTTGCCATAGCACTGATCGGGTAGAATCTGTCCAGCTCTGTGACCTCTCTTTGGCCTGCAGTCATGCCCAGCTCAGGGGAAACATGGCCCCCTCCTGTCCCTCCCCTCATGGACACCAACCATCCCTCGGCTGATTTTCCCAACACACCGCCCTCTCCACCCACCACCTCCGAACCCCCACCCTGGGCCTGGGTGTGTGTGCTACTAACTCAGCCGATCTATTTATCTAACTCCTCCACCCCATTGATTCGCTCCATCCCATTTTCCTCCCATTAGTCAGATGTTCTGTTTTAATTACATCTCCAGTTTTTTATTATTCTTCTTCACTGTGCCCCCCCCCCCCCACACACACACACACATCAAAGAGCCCCTGGAGCACTTGTACTGTGTCCATGTCGCCGGAGTCGCTTTCACCCGATTACGCGAGACTTCACTCTCGAAAATTAAAGGGCCACAAATTAAGTAATCAGCCTTGACCCGTGGTGAGCATTAATTGAAGTTTTAAAGCCTTTGACTGTAATTATTACCGGCCTGGCGGTTTTGGCTGGTAGGGGTGAGTCTGGCTTGGCCGGAGTTCAAATAGTGTGAGTGTGTATATATAGTACCATTTTTTTCCTCCTTCATTTTTTTTCCAGGAAGGCTGTTTTACATTACTGTACTGCATTAAGGGCAAATGGAGCAGCTGCTACAGCTATCACGGGTTTAATCAACGTAAGGAAGGTTTGCTAAAGCTTTTAATA
>NW_027468685.1:17132781-17142781 GCF_046254945.1 Alosa pseudoharengus | reverse complement strand
AAATAAATGCTCAGCCCCCTCACACACACACACACACACACGTGCGGCATGACAGTCGCGGCTGCTTAATATACTGCAGCTTTGTCGTATCATTATCCATGCTTCCTGTGAGATATGCAAGGGGAGGAGAGAGAGAGAGCGAAAGAGGGAGAGAGAGAGAGAGAGAGAGAGAGAGAGAGAGAGAGAGAGAGATTACATGTATGCAAACCCCAGTCCTGTTAAACTGATTACATGCATCTAGATCCTGTTAATGCAGCTTGGGTACATATATATGCTTTTCTTTGTAAACACCATCACCACCCCACCACCCACCACACACAAACATACACACATGCACACCCTCTGGCTAGACATATAGTACGTCACAACATCTTAATCCATCCTGGTTGTTATTGAGTGTGTCAAAATCCCCACCCTCTCTTAATAGGCTGGGGGATTTGTGTGTGCCGCACCGTCTAAGAACATTTTCCTATCTTTTTTTCTCTCTTAATGTATAGATTTCTAGGAAAGTATAGATGTATAGATTTCTAGGAAAGAAAGAAAATGAGTAGAGTCGGCATATTTATTGGATGCATAGACTCTCTTGAGGCTGAGGAATATCTTTTTTTTGTACATCCCTTTCTTCATCTCTGCACGTGTATCCTTAGTCTGGCCTATAACTCTTTGTGCCACCAATCCTCATCATCTTCCTCATCCTCATCCTCATGATGTGTACACACATACGCACTCAACTAATGAAATGCATGTCGGGACCCTGGTGTCCCCCTGGGGTAGTTGTAACTGTAAATGCAATGTTGCTGCCTCTCGCTCTCTCTGTGTGTGTGTGTGTGTGTGTGTGTGTGTGTTTGTGAGGGTGGGGGCAGTTTGTTGCTCACGGTCAGTGAAGCATGGAGCAAGCTGTAGCACACCATAATTTACAAAAAGGACTCATAAAACACACACATACACAAACACACATACACACTCATACACACACACACACACACACACACACACACATAAACACACACACAATCCGAAGATGGAATCACTTTAGATGAAGTGGCTGTCTCACCTGCCGCACAGACTAGGATGGAAAGAAGAGAGAGAGAGAGAGAGAGAGAAGGAGGGAATGAAAAAGACAGTGCATGCTATGAAGAAAGCAAAGAGAAAAGATACGCAACAGTATGCCCTTGGACAAGGTTCGAGATTTCGCGATTCCATTTCTGTGCAAGTGTGTCGCTCCACATAGGCCCTGAGCTGGGCTTCTATAGCAGGTAAATAAACCCCAAATGGTAAACACTGAACACTGGCGGTGAGGTTAATCAGGATCTGGCCTCCGCCGCCACCACCAACACCCCCCCAACGCCAACGCCAACACTGAATGTTTTCACAAGTAAGCTCGGCCATTCCAGTCCACGCACGCCACCGGCCCCACAAGGCCCTGTGAGCGATCAGATATCCACAGGGGGTGTCGCCGAGCATCACCAAGGGGTGGCGGTGTCCACTCCATTCCCCCGGGCCCGGCGGGAGTCATCGTTGTTACGGTGATGCCGCATTGCGCGAGCGTGCGTGCGATGCCATGGAGATGGGAATGTGAGATGATGACTGACAGTTTTACTGAAGTGTGTGAGAGAACGGCTGTGATGACATTACTGTCAGAGCGTGTTTGTGTCACATAAAGGATTAATGCTGCTATCTCTCCGAGGCTCGTGTTTGTGTGCGTAACTGTTTCGTTGCATTTTAATGTGACCGCCTGTCATAAATGTAAACATAATTGCTGTTTGGCTGGATTTGGGGGGGAGAGTGTGTAAACTGCATTCAATTACTTAGGATTCATTTTCATCTGACAGTTGATCACGCTCCAGCTGACGTATTGTTTAAACACGCATGTGGTCCAAATATGGCAGGGTCAAATGTCACACATCACATCCAGACCCTCTATTTTTCTTGCTATTTATGTGGTGGACAACAAAATGCTGTCTTGGGAGATGGTTATTGTGGTGGTGACTACGGTTGAGTATGCGTTCTGACTGCCATACTAACTAGCCTGGCTCTTTCGTGTTTAGTACCCCGGAAAGCCAAGTTCAAGATTGGGTGGGGTGAATTCTCTCTCCCTTTGCTAGTCATACTGTAGATGAATTGCATGACCTAGTACCTCTACCCTGCATCCCTGGCTCTTTAAGGTATATAGATATTTGCAAGATAATGATAAAATGTACTGAAATGGTGGCTAGTTTGAGGCAGCCTTCCAGGATCACAGCTATAACTACCTGTCTATGGTTACAAGTACAAGTACCGCTCCACATGGCCTGTGCTCAATGTACTAGAGTGTATCACTGCATGAGACATATGTAAGTTTTCACTTGATGTTGGATGTTGTTGCTACACTACTCAGGTGTCTGTGTGTGTGTGTGTGTGTGTGTGTGTGTGTGTGTGTGTGTGTGTGTGTGTGTGTCACCTGCTTTTGTGTGTTAGCAGGTTGGACAGGTGTGGAACAAACTGCCTGAATTCCGCAGTGTATACGGCATTAGCCATGCTGGGCACAACCACCACCGCCAAACATGACATAAATCCTGACTTATAGATGTGACGTCGCCAGGCAACCGCATTCTTAAGGATCATCGGAGCTTAGATATTACAAAAAAAGAAATCCTGTCTGGGAAGGCTAAAGTTATATGAATGTATTCAGCCGAGAGGGAAAAAAACTTACACTACACTTTCTCTCACACACATGCACATAGACACAAACACACATGCACACACACACTCTCATACACACAGCCAGCACATACGTGCAGTCTGACAGTTTTCCGAGGCCTACTGTTCTTACCATCAATCAGGGCCTGAACAGCAGTAGTGTGCTGGGGTACTCGGTGATGCATAAACTGCTTTCTGCCTTCATATATATATGTATATATACACCTCTGGAGGTATTTTTCCCTCCTTTGCATCCAGCGCTGGATATGTGGGTGTGACTGGCGACTATTGCTCTGCTATACTGACTCAACAGGGGACATATTACCATTTTCTATGGCTCTGCTCAGTCACACACACACACACACACACAAACTCACACACACACACACACACACACACACACACACACACAGGTATTGCCTATGCAGGACCATATGGCATTTCAACTGTTTTTTATTGGAGACTATAACTGCATTTAAAGGATGTAGTTATCCAATATGGAGTGAAAGCAAGGAAGAGTGGGAGAGGGAGAAAGAGAGAGAGAGAGAGAGCATGTGAAAGATGGGAGAGTTTGCTAAGAGGAGTGTAATCTAGTTTAGCACCACTGATGGAGGAAATATCCAGTTCAGTTCATCTCGCGGGTTGTAGAGGTCTGCATAACGCTACTCAATAGCGCTGGAAATTCGAATCGGATCTGACATGATTCTTTAGATTGTGGACCCTCCGAGGTACAAACATTACCCTTGACATGGAATGCCTGAGTCGACGTCATTTGGAATCGATATGTTTAAAAATGCAAACAGGAATACCTCATTGCCTTTAATTCCGTTAGACAAAGAATAACATACAGATCTAGTATCTAGTAGTGAAATCCTCAGGAGAATACCTGCAATGAAGACTAAGGTCATGTTCTCTCTCTCTCTCAGAAATGTACTGGTGTTGTATAATGTGAATATGAAAGGTGTTATTGAAGAACACCATCACTGGCCTCAGGCTTAGTCATGATTCGCCACAAGCATGATTTTCCATTGGTGTATATTGCTGCGTTAGTATGCGCATATGCATCGACGCTTTGGAAAACATTCCATAAATATTGGAGAAGAAAAAGCTGTCAAAGCTGCCAGATCACATTACTGCATACGAACATTGATGAGCATCCCTGCATTTCAGTCTCTAGCACTATCCTCCAAGTCACATAAGGACAAAAGTAAGTGGAGACGTATAAAACATTTCACACTCTATAGAAGAATGTAATTGAAAATGTATACTGGTGAGAATCTCATTTTGCCATGCATCTATAAGTGAAGGGTCAATAAAGTGCAATTTATATATTTCCAGTGCCAGCTGATTATTGATAGCCTGGAAACCAGACTCTCTGACTTCGCAGAGACTGTAGGGAAAAGAAATCGAGCGGAAGTACGTAGACAGGCAGAGGCCAGGCTAGATTGTTGACTCTGGTTGATTAGACAAGCGCAAGGCAATGGCAGTGTTAAATGCTAAGTACTGTAGACGTACAGTACACAGAGAGGCTGAACAGCGAGATGAACAGGTGCTCTAGTGCTCGTGTGGCATGGTCCTTATCTTTTCCCTTACTTCTCCGTCTCTCTCTATCCTTCTATCCATCTTTCTCTTTCTCCCTCCTTTCCTGTATATCTCTGTCATTTTCTCAATTCCCATTCTCTCTCCAGCCCTATATCCCTCTCTTCTTTTCTATCTCTTCTCACCTGTTTTTTTTTCTTTCTTTCGTCTGTTTTCACAGCAGTCCCTTGTAGCCACGCTCTCTCTCTCTCTCTCACACACACACACACCCTCAGCATCCTGTTTATCCCTCACTGGCCCCTCATCAGTCCACCCATTCCCAATTCTCTCTCACACACACTCACCCCTCGCTCCTGCTCATAGCCCGTGGCATGAGTGTGTTTGGAGACCTTGAGTGTGTGTCTGTGTGTGTCTATCAACAAGAAGCGGGTGTGTTAACAGCACTGCTACGATCGTATAGTAAATGTTTGTGTGTGCAGCCACACACACACACACACACACAGTCTGCTTGTTTGTGTGTGTGTGTTAAAGTGTGGTTTTGCATTAATGGATGTGGGTGCATACAGAATGATCAAGTAGTGCCTCATAAGAGTAATGCTGCACATTTGTATATGCACTGCTTGTGCATAGGTGCATATCTCCTTGGATACTTGTTAAGGTGCCTGTGCGGTCTGCCATGCCCTGCCGTGCTGGTTGCCTCTCCAGGGGAGCGGTGTGAGAGGTGGATTATGAAATATTCACCGGCTTATGTAGATGCTCTTGGCCTTTTCTGATGGATGTGCTGTGGAATGCAGAGAAGTGAGGGATGAGGAGGAAGAGAAGGAGGGGAGGGAGGGCGAGTGGGAGACCTGTACCTCTCTCTGGCCTCTCGTTCCGCAGAGAGATGCTGTGAGCAGTACTGAGTTATGCTCTTTTTCTCACCTCAAAACCTCTCCCTTCCTCTCGATCACCCCACTCTCTACCTCTCCTTCTAAGTCTCACCGTTACCGTTCTCTCTCTCTCTCTCTCTCTCTCTCTCTCTCTCTCCTTCTCACCATTAACCAAAAGCAGCTGTTGCACCTGCTGTCAGAGAGGGAGAAAAGATACTTCTGCAGATCTCCTCCGTACAGAAAAATACAGTAAGTCTGGCTCAGTTTTTTTTTTTCCTGTTTTGTTCTTTGACAGAAGGGGATCCGAAATGCTCATTTCGCTTCCCACAGTGGTACCCGGGTCCGGTCCTCATGGCCTTAGTGGACGCTGCAGAGGGTTGAGCAGTGTAGGATAAGGATACACTCTTCATCGTTGTCATTCAACATTCATGTGTTGCACCAAAGTGGCTCTGTTGTTTCTTGCTGTGTGTGTGTGTGTGTGTGTGTGTGTGTGTGTGTGTGTGTGTGTGTGTGTGTGTGTGTGTGTGTGTGTGTGTGTGTGTGTGTGTGGGTACTGTAAGTGTGGTGGAGACAGGTTTGTTTGCTCAACAAATGTATTCCGTGTTTTAAAAGATTTAGTGAAGCGTAGAAGTCCGATGCATCCCTTCAAGGCCACTCCGTGTGTCTGTGTGTGCCGGTGTGTTTGAAATCCTGAGCAAAAATACAACTTGTGGAATTTATGACTTCACCCCGAGCTCACCTCCGAGCGCAGCACAAATCGTCTGGAGCATTTCTGAAGACTTTTTTATTATGCCACGGCCGTGTTGACAAAGCTGTCTCCTCAGAATGTCCCCTTTATTTCATTTCAATAACATTGTTAGCAGCAAAGCCGGAGGACATGGCTGGTATATTGAATCCAACATTACCGGAGGATTTTGTGACCTTTAAAACATTCTCTTTCAACCACTTCCCTTTCTTTCTTTCTCTCTCTCACTTCTTTTTTCTCAATCGCTACTCTGTGCATACATTGGAAGTGCTCACAGCTACATATACTGTATATGTATCAAATTCATTTTTCAAAATCATTGCAAACCACTTACAATGTATCAACATTGTGCCATAGGTCTCAATATGCATTATGGCTTCAACCAGTAAACCCTCAAGGTAACAGAATTCTCTCACAAAGCAGGGGTCAGTCAGGTCTCAATGAAAGGGCTTCGTGCTTCCATGCAAGTACCTCAACTGTCGAAATAGGCTTCAGTCATCACTCCTGCCCCATTCTTTCCCATTGAGTGATAAATTCATTGTACAGTGGTCAAGGTAGCAAATATAATGGGGACATTGCATGTTGACCACAGTATAAGAGTTAAGGTGGATAAAATGAATATTTTCTCATTTTCACCCATTCAGCCTGGGTAACAATGGATCAATTCATGCCCAGTTACAGTAACAAAGGAGGAGTATTTTCTACACTTCTTTCCACTTCGTATGTCCATGACCGGAGACAAACATTGGTGTCCACTAGGCCCTAGTAAGTGTACTGTAAATGATGATGTGTGTGTGTGTGTGTGTGTGTGTCATTGACTCTGTGAGTGTGTGTGCAGTGTGAGTTGTGAGCGATTGCACATCTGCATTTATGAGAGATTGCATATATGTCCACATGTGCATGCACACACCCACACACACACACACACACACACACACACACACAGAGTATCTCTAGGTGCATCCGTGCATGTGTGTTCAGGTACATGTATGCAGACACATTTTTTTTTCCAACTGAGTTATTTTACGCTCCATGGCAGCACAGTAAGGGGGCATAACCATATATCTCACAAAGAGCCTATAAAATATTATTCATTCCCTTTACAGGGATTCCACATCTCCTCATCAGTCTCCTTCGGCTCTGCCTGCCATATTTCACCACGTCCAACAGCCACCCTTATTACAATATTGATCTGCAGACCTGCACCTCGGTGGCTGCATAGAGAAGCACCAACAATGTAATATAAAGCAGCATTACTTTCACAATGTCTCGTTCACTATGACAAACTGGCCCAGACAGCAAGAGAGAGAGAGAAGAAGAAGTGGAGAAGAGGAGAAGTGGAAGAAGTAAGAGAAAGAGATGTTTCTGCTTAGGCTAGATGATTGCATCTGCCCAAAGATGTGAAGGGCACTGAAGGTCAGAGAGGGGATAACTACCTCAAGGAAAAGAAACAGAGAGAGTGAGTGAGAGAGAGAGAGAGAGAGAGAATGAAAAAGACATACTGTAGTGAGTGAGGGATGAAAAGAGAAGAAAAAGGAGAAGAGAGGGACAGAGGGGAGAGGGAGAAGTGAAAGGAAGGATTCTCCAGTAACCTTCCAGGGAGAACTGCTTTTAATGACAATCTCGCAATTCATTCCTCCTTGTAAGAGGAATGCATTCCTGCGGAGCAATTTGATGTAACTGCCCTCAAATCTGATTTCGGCCCTGAAAGGAGATATTGTTTTCCACTCAGGCACCTGTGACCCAATGTGCTCGCCTGATAAAACCTGTAAAGAGAGAAGCAAAAAAAAAAAAAAAAACACAAAGGATTCGGATTTGGTTCACTTCATATATAATATATGTCTCTTTTTTTGCGCAGAAGGGACGTCCTTTATCAGGTTTTATCGCTGGTGACAGGGATTCTTCACATCCCCATTGGAATGCTCCGACAGAAGAAAGACTGCTTTGGGTGATCAATATGGAATGTGGATGTGGAAAATAAGCATATAACTCAGGTGGTTTATTACAAGGTAAATCTCAAGGAAGCATGCAACACAACAAGAATGAATGGGAGAGAAAACCCAGAGAGAGAGAGAGAGAGAGAGAGGGAGAGAAAGAGAGAGAGAGAGAGATGAGCAGGCTTAGTTGGGTAAGGCTTACTGCTGTTTGCGTGCAACAGCACAGCTCATTCATCAGATATATTAAAGGTCCGAGCACCCCTCTACACACACACTCCACTGATCTGACTGTGGTGTTGGGGACGCGGGAGAATTTGTCATCGGTGGATCTTCACTAAGTGGCCACAGCTTAGGCTAATCCATTACTAATACAGCCCCAGCCTCCATCACTCACTCGCTGGGCCCCAGGTATGTCCATGGCTACCTCTCCATCTCTCTTCTTTCACTGCGTCTCTTTTCTTTTTTCCCTCCTTTTCTCCCTGCCTTCTCTTGCTCTATGTCTTTCTCTTTCTCTCTCTCTCTCTCTCTAGTTGACCTTATCTCCTGTGCATTAATGGCTGTGCAAATGGCGACTTACCAGCAGGGGTTCTATTAGAATGACCCTATTCACCAGCCGTGCGAGCTAGGTGGTCTGGGTCATATCACTGCCCGTACTCAGCATGACAATCCTGCACACACACACACACACACACACACACACACACACACACACAAGAACATGCATACAAAACACTCAACCCCACAAGGCCACACAACCCTAAACCTACCAGCATACAGATTTGTATGAGAGTTCTCTCTCTCTCACACACACACACACACACACACACACACACACACACACACACACACACACACACACACACACACACACACACACACACAGATAGAGAATAGAACTGTGTATGTTTCCAGAATGTCCTGGGGGCAGCTTTATTTTTGGAGGATGTGGATAGGGGATAGAAGTGAAATACAGAGGGAGAGAGCAAGACAGGCCAAGAGAGGGAGGAAGAGAGGGAGGGAGGGAGAGAGAGAGAGAGAGAGAGAGAGAGAGAGAGAGAGAAAGAGAGAGAAAGAGTGGGGCCTCTCAAAACACATGTGACTTGTTGCTTGTTTCCCTAAAGAATAGACATTTATCATACTGTACCATGTCCAGCACGTAAAGAATGTGTAGTTGGCCTTGATTATATTACACTTACTTAGCCATCCCCTTGCAACACCACCCCCCCTCGAGAGGCCAATTACAAAAAATCTAAGACACATTCCTGGAGAAACAGTATGACTGTGGGGCTGTTGTATAGCACAGTACACTAAATAGGGCAGATAAGTCAGGCGATAACGTTACCGAGTCTGCCCACATGCTGAACAGCTAGTTCATTATGGCCTACTGTAGTACTGTAGGCTGTTATTCTAGTCACATTATTTTCAGCCAAAGAAGAGGTCTGTTCAGTGTAACCCCGTGACCTTATCTCATAAACGCAATCACAATCATCTCGGGCGGACTCAGGTGATATATAGCGTACTGTTAGGGGGTGCGACGCTTTGCATTTTATCCCCATAGTTTATTTTAAATGAATGTGCGGTCCCCGCAGGGCCTATCAAAATCATCAGAGATATATGGTCGGACTGCCGTCACTTCGTCCGAAAACATCCCAGTTCACCTCGGCCATTACGGAGCAGACGTTTGCATGGGGAATGCCTTGCGACGCTTTTTAAATAATGGAGATTAAAATTAGATCGGATATGATGCGTCTTTATCACACCCATGAATCACGGCCCTCCCGACGAGGTGGGATGGCTCCAGCTGTTCCCGCGGTTATCCGAGGCCATAAGAGCAGCGGTTCTTTAATGTTTAATTCACTGACTGGGAAATCTTTTTTTTTTCTTCTCCAGGGTGGGGTGTTGCTCATTAAAACTGGATGGAGTGACATATTAGAAGTCGTTGACTTTAACGGTACTCATCTAGGACATCGAGGATTCGCTATCACCGCCATGGCCCCTGCGATAAAAGCCGGTGAAATCTCATTACCTAATGAAGGTGGGGTGTCTTGCAGTAATTAATTATTTATTTAATTAATTAATTAATCAGAGAGATTGGATGCCCCATCCCTGAACTGTGATATAATGTTGCCATTTATATATGCCTCTTGTATGGAAATTGTGGTTTTAGTGCAATAGGAAGCAGGAGAGCGAGAGGGAGGTGGGTGGATGCCCCTGGGTACCCTGAAGTTGCA